>NC_057809.1:589770683-590073812 GCF_018294505.1 Triticum aestivum | reverse complement strand
CCAGTAAAATCCCGATTTCACCCGGAACGTTTCCGATATCCAAATATAGGCTTCCAATATATCAATCTTTATGTCTCGACCATTTCGAGACTCCTCCTCATGTCCGTGATCACATCTGGGACTCCGAACAACCTTCGGTACATCAAAACACAAAAACCCTAATTACGATCGTCACCGAACTTTAAGCGTGTGGACCCTACGGGTTCGAGAACTATGTAGACATGACCGAGACATGTCTCCGGTCAATAACCAATCGCAGAACCTAGATGCTCATATTGGCTCCTACATATTCTACGAAGATGTTTATCGGTCAGGCCGCATAACAATATACGTTGTTCTCTTTGTCATCTGTATGTTACTTGCTCGAGATTCGATCGTCGGTATCTTAATACCTAGTTCAATCTCGTTATCGACAAGTCTCTTTACTCGTTCCGTAATACATCATCCTGCAACTAACTTATTACTTGCAATGCTTGCAAGGCTTGAGTGATGTGCATTACCGAGAGGGCCCAGAGATACCTCTCCGACAATCGGAGTGACAAATCCTAATCTTGAAATATGCCAACCCAACAAGTACCTTCGAAGACACCTGTAGAGCACCTTTATAATCACCCAGTTACGTTGTGACATTTGGTAGCACACAAAGTGTTCCTCTGGTAAACGGGAGTTGCATAATCTCATAGTCATAGGAACATGTATAAGTTATGAAGAAAGCAATAGCAACAAACTAAACGATCAAGTGCTAAGCTAATGGAAATGGGTCAAGTCAATCACATCATTCTCCTAATGATGTGATCCCGTTAATCAAATGACAACTCATGTCTATGTCTAGGAAACATAACCATCTTCGATTAACGAGCTAGTCAAGGAGAGGCATACTAGTGACACTCTGTTTGTCTATGTATTCACACATGTATTATGTTTCCGGTTAATACAATTCTAGCATGAATAATAAACTTTTATCATGATATAAGGAAATAAATAATAACCTTATTATTGCCTCTAGGGCAAATTTCCTTCAGGTGGGGCTATTGTAGAGCCCCTGGTGGCTCCGCACTCTCCCGAATTCGGGGTGCGTACATGCCTGGCCGGGAAACGGCCCTTCGTTAAGGCGGAGGAATTCTAACATTCTGATAGGTCATCGAGTGGTTGACCAGTCTCACGCTATATCATGACAGTCAGTTTTCGGCTTTCTCTACTAAGGTGCTTGTCTGGATGACCCATGGCATAATCGCAATAGTTCTCCTAGTGCTACCTTAGCCGATAGAGTAGAATATAAGGTACCAAAACATAGGAGCCAGGAAAACCCAACATTTGACCAAAGACATGATTCGGAGCTGATGCATATAGGTCCAAACTCGCGACGCCGTACACTCCCTAAGGTATTCGGTCTTGATGGTATGAACCGGGCCTAATCAGTGCCCTTTGTAAGAAGCCCCTGGGTTTCAGGTACGTGCATTATTCTGACGTGGCCACATGCCAAGACGCGAGCATCCTTCTCAATTGTACTGAGAATCCGAGGGATGTGTATCAACAAGAGACAGTAAAAAAGGTTGACGCAGGGTCTTAATCTAAAAAGAATCCTTGGAACGGGTCCCTGCTGCACATCTGCGCCTGTGTCTCCGTTGTGCCGTATCCTGGACGGGTGTAGCAAGGTGGTCATGTGTAAAAGAGAGGAACTTAGGTGAAAAGTTGTCGTGCAAAAAGGTAGGTTTTTTGAAAAAACCATATATAATTCAAGATGAGTAAAAATTGCCACTTGTCTGCGCGCGTTGAGCCCCTTGTATTTGTGATAGGGGTGTGGCCATCAAACTTGTACGAATTACATACAACTGCACCGGACTCGTCTAACCATGTCCGTGGTCTTGACGACGTATAGAATACTTTAGTTGGTGAGGCCGTTTTAGTGTGCGACTGCCCAGGCAGCTGCATTCTCTTTGGCGCGCAGGGATTGCTCCATATTTCCATTTACTATAATGATGCCACGTGGACCGGGCATCTTAAGCGTGAGGGAAGTGTAGTGCGGTATTGCGTTAAAGCAAGCGAAAGCTTCGCTTCCAAGTAGTTCTTGATAGCCACTTTGGAACGGAGCAATGTGGAAGGTTAAATTTTCGCTTCGGAAGTTATCGGGGAAGCCGAATATAACTTCTAGTAGCAAGGAGCCCGTGCTGTGAGCCCCTGGGCCTGGCGTTACTCCTTTAAAGGTAGTACTGTTGTGGCAAATTTTCGTTGGGTCTATCCCCATTTTGCGGATTGTGTCCTGATATATTAGGTTTATACTGCTGCCACCGTCCATCAGGACTCGTGTGAAATGGTATCCGTCAATTATTGGGTCTAATACCAAGGCAGCCCATCCTGCATGCCGGATATTTGCTGAGTAATCCCGATGGTCGAAAGTGATCGGTTGAGCCGACCAGTGGCAGGACTCCGCAGTGATAGGCCCTTGGGCATATTTCTCTGGGAGTGCCGCTCTATTTCTCCCCTTGATCACATGTAACACGTTTACTGTTTTGACTTCTGTTGGAAATTTCTTTTGTTCCCCAGTGTCTTGCTTGAGAGGCTCATCCTCGTCTTCGCTTGGTGTATCCTCCCCCTTGTGTACGACGTTCAGCTTGCCGGACTGCTTGAAGACCCAACATTCTCTGTGGGTATGATTAGCGGGTTTACCAGGGGTGCTATGGATCTGACATATTTGGTCCAGAATTTTGTTCAGGCAGGATAGTTCATCTCTGGCGCCTTTAGGGGGCGGCTTTCGCTGACCTGGCCGAGAGCTTCTGAATCTGGCCTTTACTGTCGTGCTCTTCGGGCTGTCTTCTTTATTCCGGCGCTTATTATTTTTGCTGCGTCGTGATTTCCCGTTTTCATCTCTAACTTCGGATGTACTTGGGTCGTTGGTGCTGCATCTGGCTAGCCAGCTGTCCTCACCTGCGCAAAAGCGGGTCATGAGGCTTGTTAATGCTGCCATTGTTCTCGGCTTTTCTTGGCCGAGGTGTCTGGCAAGCCATTCATCGCGGACGCTATGCTTAAATGCTGCCAAGGCTTCGGCATCCGGACAGTATACTATTTGGTTCTTTTTAGTAAGAAACCTGTTCCAAAGCTTTCGGGCTGAGTCTCCGGGCTGTTGAGTTATATGACTCAAATCATCTGCATTCGGAGGTCGGACATAAGTACCTTGAAAATTTGCCCGAAAAGCATCTTCGAGCTCTTCCCAGCTTCCAATGGAGTTTTCGGGGAGGCTTTTAAGCCAGTGCTGAGCTGGCCCTTTGAGCTTGAGGGGTAAGTACTTGATGGCATGGAGATCATCTCCTCGAGCCATATGGATATGGAGGATATAGTCCTCAATCCAGACCCCAGGGTCAGTTGTTCCGTCGTATGCCTCTATGTTTACGGGTTTGAATCCCTCTGGAAATTCATGGTCCAGCAGCTCATCGGTGAAACATAGGGGGTGTGCGACACCCCTGTATCTGGGTTTACCGTGTTGTTCAGATGTTTGTTATGTTGCATCGTATGCTGGAGTGCACTTGCGTGGTCCATAGATGGATCTGGTTGCGCCGTCCTTTTGATGCGAGCCCTCGCGTGGATCACGTATTGGCTTATGTGCGGCGTTGTTTGCCGCTCTATGTTGGCCGTGAGGCCGTCTATCCGGCCAGGTGGCCGTTTTAATTTTTGGTTGCGGGGGATCTAAGGCCTCCTCATCGAATTCAGGTAGCAACTTCCGCTTCGGGTAGCTCTTGGTGGGGCAATTACCGCCGTACTTCGCTGCTGTATTGAGTAATTTACTCCATCTGATTTTAAGTGTGTCTTGCGCAGCCTTGAGCCTTTGCTTCTGCTTTTTTAGACTCCTCGTGGTGGCAACGAGCCTTTGACGGGCATTCTGTTGCTCCGGGTGTGTGTCCGGTGTGATGTCATCCGGACTTTTATCTTTGATAGAATCGGGTTGTTCGGTTTGATTCTCCGTGTTGCCGTGGTCCGGCGATGGTCACCCTGCTCTAACGATGGGTCTGTATGATCGTTGTTTCTGCCGAGGCGGGATTTGGAGCGGCGCTTACGCCGCCGCTTTGACTTCTTCTCGAGGGGACAACCCTTCATTGCGTCCTTCTGTTCCTCGAGGTCGTTTTCTTTTGGTGTGTCCACCATGTATACGTCATGTGATGAAGTGGGCGTCTAGTGCCCCATGGGCAGTGGTTCCTGTTCGTCTCCTGCATCATTGTCCATACCATCGATGTCTTCGGAGTCGAAGTCGAGCATGTCAGTTAGGTCATCGACAGTTGCTACTAAGTGGGTGGTGGGTGGGCGGTGAATTTTGACGCCATCCACATCCCAATCCTGTCGGACATAGTTCGGCCAGGATTCTCCTGACAAGGAGAGAGACCTTAATGAGTTCAGTATGTCGCCAAGGGGCGAGTGCTGAAAATATCCATGGAGGTAAACTCCATGATCAGCGCCCAATTGGATTCGTTAGGAACGGGCACAGGCGGTTCGGAGTCCGTGACCGGAGAGAGATCCGCAGTTTGTCAGCACGGCTCTCGTGCAAAGTAAGGTCGATGTTCGGCTCGGTAGCTGATGGGGGTAAGGCCTCCGTGGCAGGGCCCATCCACCCATCCATGGACGGCGGAACTGGCTCCGAATTAAGGGTCGGAGCGGCTGCCAGTGCGATCTCCTGAACACTGTCGGATGGTAGAGCTAAATCGTACTCATCATGATCGTGTGACGCACAAGGCAGAGGCTCGAATCCGTCGAAGATCAAGTCTCCGTGGATATCGGCCGTGTAGCTTAAGTTTCCAAACCTGACCTAATGGCCAGGGGCGTAGCTTTCAATCTGCTCCAGATGGTTAAGCGAATTGGCCCGCAGTGCAAAGCCGCAGAATACAAAAATCTGTCCGGGGAGAAAAGTCTCACCCTGGACTGCATCGCTATCGATGATAGAAGGAGCCATCAAGCCTAACGGCGACGACACAGAGGAACTCTCAATGAAAGCACCAATGTCGGTGTCAAAACCGGCGAATCTCGGGTAGGGGGTCCCGAACTGTGCGTCTAGGCGGATGGTAGCAGGAGGCAAGGGACATTCACATAATATTATGGTCTTATATATGACCTTGTGAACATTTATCCGGCCAAAAATGCAAGTTTAAAAAAATAAACATTTTTGCTAAACTAATAAAATAAATTGCAAATAAAACCCAACAAATATATTTTGGTTCCAAATTCAATTTCCAATATTTCTTTTCTGATTTTGAAGTAGTCAATTTATCTTCTCTCTTTATTTTATTTTTGATACAATGGGAATGAATTTTTGGTGAAATCAAATTTGATCCATATCCCGAATTTGAAATTTCAAAAGTGGGTTTTGGGGAAACTTCCAACTCTCTCTTTTGGTCCTGGAGTTGCTCAAAGTTCCTTGGATCAAAAATCAAATAAAACAAATGGGGAAAATGCATAAATCATGGATGCATATGAATGATCTATTATAAACATCCAAATTGAAAATTGGGATGTTACAAACCTACCCCCCTTAAGATGAATCTCGCCCTCGAGATTCGGGTTTGGCCAGCAAAAAGGTGTGGGTGGTCCTGTCGGAGGTCTTCTTCTCATTCCCAGGTGGCTTCTTCCTTAGTATGATGACTCCACTAAACCTTGCAAAACTTGATGACCTTACTGCGGGTAACCCTGCTTGCAGTCTCGAGAATCTTGATGGGCTTCTCCTCATAGGTCAGATCACTATCCAACTGTATGGCCTCCAGTGGCAATGTATCTCTCAAAGGAATATCAGCCATCTCTGCATGGCACTTCTTCAACTGGGAAATGTGAAACACATCATGAACTCCTAACAAGGCTTCTGGTAATTCCAACTTGTAGGAAACTTCACCCATGCGTTCTAAAACTCTGTACGGCCCCACAAACTATGGTGTTAACTTTCCTTTGACTCCCAATCGTTTAACTCCTCAAAGTGGCGACACACGCAGGTATGCTCTATCTCTGACTTCATATGTTACCTCATTGTGTTTAGTATCGGCATAACTCTTTTGTCTGGATTGGGCTACCTTGAGTCTGTCATGGATCAACTTGACTTTCTCCTCTGTATCTCTGATTAAATCAGGTCCGAATAATTTACGGTCTCCAACTTCATCCCACATCAATGGTGTCCTGCACCTCCTTCCGTACAAAGCTTCAAAAGGGGCCATCTTCAAACTAGCTTGATAGTTGTTGTTATATGAGAATTCTGCGTATGGCAAATTATCATCCCAACTAGATCCATAATCTAGTGCACAAGCTGTCAACATGTCCTCCACAATCTGATTGACTCTCTCGGTCTGCCCATCTGTCTGTGGATGAAAAGTTGTACTGAACTCTAGCCTGGTACCCAAAGTTTTATGTAACTGATACCAAAACTTTGAGGTAAATTGTGTTCCTCTATCTGATATGATGGTCCTCGAAATTCCATGCAGACATACGATCCTGGTCATGTATATCTTGTCTAGCAAACACTACTGACCACTAACTTGATCTCCGATCAGTGGTGAAGGTTGTGAGTGAAACGAGTGGTTTATATACAACATGGTAAAGAGTAGCGTAGGGCTATACCTGGCAATTCAGCTTTCAAAGAAATGGAGTACTAACACGTCGACTCAAAGCATCAGCTACTTGATTTGTGGCTCCTGATTTCTAGACAATGAGATAGTTGAATCTCTCCAAATAAGCTTCCCATCTTGCCAGATCGACATGTTGATGATCTTTGAAATGCTTCAAGGCTTGATGGTCAATATAGACAAGAAACTCCTTAGGCAGCAAATAAACCTCCCATGTTTTCAAAGCTCTGAATACAGCATACAACTCTTGCTGATATGTACTCCATTTCTTCCTTGCATCACTTAGCTTCTCACTTCTGAAATGGTCTTCGGTGTTGGCCATTCTCTGATAGCAACAACTTTGGATTCATTCGATAGTGAGGTAAATTAGGAAGACTAGCACCAGGAATTAGATCAATTCGGTGCTGAATATCCCTCATGGGTGGCAATTGTTGAGGCTCTCAGGTAGCCTAATTCTCCTTCCGAACTACGGAATTCGGGTTGGTTATGGTGATAAGCCAATCCTAAAACTACCATCGCTTAACCCAGTGAAGAAGAGCTTCCAATCGAATATGCTTAACAAACCCAGCCGTTGGGCTACGAGTGGGGATTTCTAGGGAGATTCATGCTGTGGCTCCGCTAGCTTTAGTCGGCATAATAACAAAGAACTAAATGGGTCTCCTTAGCCTTTTGTTAGCTTCGGTGGCCTGGAGTCTTCTACGGGGCATCTCTTCTTTATAGATGAGAAGTCGATTCAGAACACACAAGAAAAGGGTTGATGGAACCATGCAAAGAGTGCTCATTAACTCACTAGCATCCCAATAAAATCATTCCAAAGTACTCCATTTCGGAACAAGCTCTTGGTGAAAAAGACTGGCGTGTAGTCCGAAAAGCGCCTATGGAAGATCTACTATTTTCCTTCGCACCAAGTCAATCTCCATGCATATATTCTGCCAGTTCTCATTCAATATCTTTTCATCCAGGAAGCTTCCCCGCAACTCCAACTACCGGAAACATTAGCTCGAACATTCGAGTTAGAGATGAAAAGGACCGCCCTTCAGCTAGAACCCTCCCTTAAAGAAATGAAATTGAGTCAGTGACCCTATGAGAGAGGAAGAGTTCCGTTGTGTCCAGTCATCGTCTATTCAAGTCAAAGAACTTCTAGTTTGATTAGCATAAAGAAAGTGCCAGCTAGGCCAGCCATTAGTACCATAGCTTTCCCAAGAAGGATAGGAGATGGATCAGACACTTTAGCGGGAAAGAATGCGATCAAAGGACCCTATGAATACTACTAGCCATAGCTGTGGTTGTGGCCAAGAAGCAGGCAGGGAAGGAGATGTCCTTCTTTAAAGGAATTTCGTCAGGGATCTATTCCTTGAATCAATAAAGCAAAAGAAAAGTCTGGCAGTGCGAGAGGCCAATATGACTATCTATATCAGTTCTTCGCCTTGGTCTACTCCATCATGTAGTGAGTCGAGGTCTGTCCCTAAGGAGAAAGACGAAGCAAAACCCCAACGATTAGATTATAGGGTTGGACCCTATGTTTTCAAGAAGGAGCATGAAGGTGCCGAAAATAGGGCTTTTATCACGTTTGAGAGTTGTTCCCTCTTAGGGCTGAAAGTGGAAAGTCTTCGAGTATCGTCGTCCTTCTATCGATAGATTCAGGATTTGGATAGATTCAGAGAAGGCCAACTTATCTCGATCTGGTCATTCACCCGATATGGGAATACCTTTTAGGAAGGCAAGACTAGAAAAAAGTCCGATTGACCGAAGATGTGAAGAAATCGACTGCATTCGCCCTTTATAAGGGAATACCTGACTCAGTCAATTCTTTAGTTGACATTGAGACCAAGTCCCATTGACTCTCTTGGAGGAAGATCCGCCAAGGGGCGAAGCGGTCCAATTCAATGTTTTACTGTTACGCTAAGTCACTCTCCTGTTAGGAAATCGATCTAGCTGCTTATCCTATAGATAGAGAGTGTCGGCAATCACCTCCGCTATTTCAGCTGTTGTCGGCATAACAGCTTCTATAGTATACCTACCTAAACAGATAATTCATACCATGATTAGCAGACCCTTCTCAACTCTAGCGATTTCAAGCGGACCAGTCTCCAATTACCTTGCAAAGTGTTAGCGCTAGCCAGGTCAATAGTTCAAGTATCAATGAAAGTCTCTATTTTAGTAAAGTAGAAATGACAGCTGTTTAGGTAACAGAAGACAATGCCTGCTAGAGGTATGACTCCGATCTTTGCGCAAGCAATAATATATGCTATGGCACTTTTTTTTGCACTGCTCCTCTTTAATGCCAGTTGGTGTGAGGGAGTTTGCTGGGGATGTGAACTGTTAAATCATGAGTAAAGATATCCATGCACAGTAAAGATCAAATAGTTTGAAATCAGATAAAGGCAAATATGGCTTTGAGGAAGAATACGACCGGGATTCCACTTTCATAGGCTATTAGGCAGGTTTGGATTCTCCTGGCAAAAGGCAGATATTTCTATGCATTCCTCTGCCAAGTCCAGTTCCTCTCAGTCTCTTGATTGCATCGGCCAGGTCCTTCCGATAAAAGATCATCCCTTCCTCCAAGAGCTATCCGTCTATTCGAAGGAATGAAAGCTCAACCGAAAGAAACACTAGATTCAAGTCCTTTGGTTGCCACCCACCACCAATGGGAGAGGCAGAACAATGAATCAATTTCCTAGATCCAATGGTTTCTCGGGCGATCCCATTCCCATTTCCACCTATCGAATCCCAACCAAGTGAGGCACTTCCACCGGATTAATAAAAAGTGAGCTACCTTAGTCAAGCGATCAACCACTACCCAAATAGAATCATAGCTTGATCGGGTCCTGGGTAATCCTGCAATGAAGTCCATGCCAAGCTTGTCCTACTTCCAATCTGGTATCGGCAAAGGCTGAAGTAATCCTGCTGGTTTCTGGAGCTCTGCCTTAACCCTCTGACATACGTCACATACTGCGACATACTCGGCAATATCCTTTTTCATACCTGTCCACCAAAAACTTTCCTTCAAGTCCAAATACATCTTGGTGTTGCCCGGGTGTATTGAATAAGGCGAATCATGAGCCTCTTGAAGAATCAATTTCCTGATCTCTAGGTCATTTGGCACGTAAATACGCTGCTCAAACCATAAGGTTCCATGTTCATCCTCATGAAATCCTTCTGCCTTTCCTTGGTTCATCCTTCCCTTTATCTCCGCAATACCTTTGTCTAACTTTTGGGCTTCTCGGATCTTTCCCAACAAAGTGGATTGAATTTCCATTGCTGCAACAAAACCTCGTGGTACTATCTCCAATCGAAGATCTCTGAGATCATCAATTAACTCCTGAGGTAATCCTTCTATTGTGAGGGTATTAACATAGCTCTTGCGGCTCAATGCATCTGCCACAACATTGGCCTTTCCTGGGTGATAGTGCAATTTCATGTCATAATCCTTTATGAGCTCCAACCATCTTCTCTGCCTGAGGTTCAATTCCTTCTGCGTGAAGATGTATTTCAAACTCTTATGATCCATGTAAACATCACAATGATTTCCGATAAGAAAATGTCTCCAGGTCTTGAGTGCGTGCACTACGGCTGCTAACTCCAAATCATGTGTGGCATAATTCCGCTCATGAGGTTGAAGTTGACGTGAGGCATATGAAACAACTCTTCCTTCTTGCATAAGAACACCTCCAAGTCCCTGACGGGAAGCGTCGCAATATACTTGGAAATCCTTGCGTATATTTGGAAGAATTAGCACTGGGGCTATGACCAAACGTTTCTTTAGCTCCTGGAAACTGGCCTCACATTCGTTGGTCCAAACAAACTTAGTGTCTTTCTTCAATAACTCTGTCATTGGATTCCCGATCTTGGAGAAATTCTCAATAAACCTCCGATAATATCCTGCGAGTCCAAGAAAACTGTGAATCTCTCCGACTGAGGTGGGTGCCTTCCATTCGATGACGGCTTCAACCTTGGAGGGGTATACTGCTATACCTTCTCCTGATATAACATGCCCAACAAATCCGACTTCCTTCAACCAAAATTCGCACTTGCTGAACTTGGCGTATAACTGATGTTCCCTGAGCTTCTCAAGAACCAAGCACAAATGTTCCTTGTGTTCTTCTTCATTCTTCGAGTAAATCAATATGTCATCAATGAATACCACAACAAACTTATCCAAGAAGTCCATGAATACCTTGTTCATCATACTCATAAAATAGGCAGGGGCATTAGTCAAACCAAAAGACATGACTGTGTACTCATAAAGTCCATATCTCGTGGTAAAGGCTGTCTTGGGTATATCCTATTCTTGAATCTTCAGCTGGCGATATCCTTATCGAAGATCGATCTTTGAGAAAAAATTTGCTCCTTGTAGCTGGTCAAACAAATCATTGATCATCGGCAGCGGGTACTTGTTCTTGATTGCAACGCACGATAATCTACAACCATTCTCAAGGATCCATCCTTCTTCTCAACTAGAAGTACTGGGGCTCCCCAAGATGATGAACTCGGTCGAATATAACCTTTCTCCAATAATTCCTTAATCTGCTTCTTAATTTCCTCCAGATCATTTGCGGGCATCCGGTACGGTCTCTTGGATATTGGTCCGGTGCCTGGTAACAATTCGATCAAAAACTCTATGTCCCGATCCGGTGGCATGCCGGGTAATTCCTCGGGGAATACATCGGGATAATCCTTCACAACTGGTACTTCCTCCTGAACAACTCCCGAAAGAGAATTCACTTGAGCCCTCCTTGGCGTATGCCTCAACACATACTTGATCCGTTTCCCTTGTGGGGTGGTGAGAAGAATTGACTTACTGGCACAATCAATATTCCCTTCATACTTGGATATCCAGCCCATGCCTAGAATTATGTCCAATCCTTGTGATTCTAGGATGATGAGGTCTTTGGGGAAAACGTGTCTCCCTATGGTCAATGGCAACTGAAAACATCCCCGACTAGCCATATACTCTGCTCCTGGGGAACTCACTAACATAGGTGTTTTAAGGGCTACGGTCGGCAACTTAAACTAATCCACAAACCCCCTTGATATGAATGAATGTGATGCACCAGTGTCAAAAAAAACAAGGGTTGTAAATGAATTAATCAAGAACTTACCAACAATGATATCAGGCTGGTCGTAAACTTTCTCCACATTGACATGCTTCACCTGACCTCTGGTGAAGGGATTGGGCTTCTTGCCTCCAGAGCTTCCATTACCATTCCCGTTCTTTGCCTCGGGACACTTAGTGGCATAGTGTCCGGTTTTCCCACACTTGAAACAGGTAATGTGGCTCAGATCCTTCTTTGCCGGTTGAGGGAGTCCTGGATTAGGGGGTGTCCGGATGGCCAGACTATACCTTCAGCCGAACTCCTGGACTATGAAGATACAAGATTGAAGACTTCGTCCCGTGTCCGGAAGGGACTTTCCTTGGCGTGGAAGGCAAGCTTGGCGATACGGATATGCAGATCTCCTACCATTGTAACTGACTTTGTGTAACCCTAACCCTCTCCGGTGTCTATATAAACCAGAGGGTTTTAGTCCGTAGGACAACATACACAACAACAATCATACCATAGGCTAGCTTCTAGGGTTTAGCCTCTTTGATCTCGTGGTAGATCTACTCTTGTACTACCCATATCATCAATATTAATCGAGAGGGCCCGAACCTGGGTAAAACTTTGTGTCCCTTGCCTCCTGTTACCATCCGGCCTAGACGCACAGTTCGGGACCCCCCTACCCGAGATCCGCCGGTTTTGACACCGACATTGGTGCTTTCGTTGAGAGTTCCTCTGTGTCGTCACCGTCAGGCTTGATGGCTCCTACGATCATCGATAGTGATGCGGTCCAGGGTGAAACTTGTCTCCCCGGATAGATCTCTGTCTTCGGTGGCTTTGCACTACGGGCCAATTCACTTGGCCATCTAGAGCAGATCAAAAGCTATGCCCCTGGCCGTCAGGTCAGATTTGGAAGTTTAAACTACACAGCTGACATCCGCGGGGACTTGATCTTCGACGGATTCGAGCCACTACCGAGCGCGCCGCACTGCCACGGCGAGCATGATCTAGCTCTGCCGCCTAACAGTGCCCTGAAGACCGCACCCGCATCGGCTTCGACCATTAATTTGATCCAACTGCGCTGGTCGAGGATGGGTGGATGGACGCCGCCTCGGGGGCTGCGATCCTAGCGGCAATCGAGCCGAACACCAGCCCCGCACTCCGCGAGACTCGTGATTCCAAGGAGCCGGACTCCGAACCATTCGCGCCTCTGCCGATCGAATCCGATTGGGCCCCGATCATGGAGTTTACTGCCGCGGACATCTTTCAGCACTCGCCCTTTGGCGATATTATGAAATCACTGAAGTCTCTCTCTTTATCAGGAGAGCCCTGGCTGGACCACGGTCAGCGAGATTGGGATACAGACGATGAAGAAATTCAAAGCCCACCCACCACCCACTTTGTAGCCACTGTCGACAATTTAACCGACATGCTCAACTTCGACTCCGAAGACAACGACGGTATGGACGCCGATTGTTGGGGATATTACTACTAGGCGTAAACCGGCCTATCTGGGCCGGGTTAACTTCGTCAGTAGTTAAGTATGTTAAAGCCCAAGAAGAGAGAGGAGGGCTCAAGGCCCATGGTTGATTCAAGGCCTGTAGCCGTAAACCGGCGTTAGTAGTTGACCTGTATTGTAAGTTAGGAATAAGTAGAGACCAAACCAGACACATCTATGAGCCGGTATTGGGACTCTGTAAGCCGACGGGAGTCACCCGTGTATATAAGGGGACGACCCGGCGGAGGTTCAAGGACAACAGACAACAACTCGATACATAGACGAAGCTTGTTTGCTCCCTAGTCATCGAAACCCCATCAATTCCATAACAACTAGACATAGGCTTTTACCTTCATCGAAGGGGCCAAACTACTATAAACACTCTCGCGTCCTTGTGTCCGCTTTAACCCCTTCAAGCTAACCCGTCGCGATGGTCCACAACTAAGTCCTTTCTCTAGGACATCTGCCGTGACAAAACCACGACAGTTGGCGCCCACCGTGGGGCTGTCGGACGATGGTTTCCGGTTCTTTGAGGGCCGCTTTGAAGGACTCGAGGGCTACGCTGTAGGCCGGATGACTAAGAGTCATCGCGGTAAGCTCTACATCAACGACGCAGGCTAGGGCCCCATGGCCGGCTCAATTGAGTACGGGTATCGGGTCCCCTTTGGTAGCATTCACGTTTTCATTGGCAAGATTGGTGAACCGGGCCCTGAGCCGGACATCTGCACCGACCTCGTTGAGACGGCTCAGCGTGCGCGATCCGCCTGGGTTAAACTGGCCATGAAGCGCGCCTTCATGGGAGTCATCCATGGAGGAAGTTATGAGGACGGATCGGAATTTCGCGGCGCGACCGTCATTTGTTTCGGTGACGAATCTTCGACCGGAGAAACCGAATCTCTTTATCAGCTACAAGATGGCCAGATTGGGAGTTGTTCCGATGGCGATAGTATTCCGGACCCCTCTGATCTGCCCAACCGGGTTGGAATATTCATGGCCGGAACACAAGCAGCGCTTCATTCTTCGACAGCTGCGGCAACGGTCTCCGGTTCAGCAGCGGCGACGGCTGCCGGGGCAGGAGGCCCTGTGCGCCCACCGGCTCAGGTTCTATCAGAACTATTTGATGTGTTGGCTGTGCTTGTGGCGGAAGTTAATCCGCCGGATCAGGACGTTCACAACGCGGAGATTGCAAAGGTAAAGGAACAGATCACCCAGGCCAAGGCAGATCTAGAGGCTGAGGACACCAGGATGGCCGCAGAGCGGGCCGCTTTAGATGCACAGGCCTACAAGCTTATGTTGGACCAGAGCGCGTCGCATGAAGTCATGAGGAGGAAGCACCGATCCCGCTTACCTCCGGTTTTCAAGGCCAGAGACCTTTTCAACACTCCAGGACCAAGAGTCGGCAATCCGCTGGAGGGAAATCGAGCAGAAGCCCCTGGGATCGGTGCACTGGTTCAGCCTCATTAGATGGACCCGCCTTGTCAAAACACCGTTGTACCTCAGGCTGCTTTAACACCTCCGGGTCACTACTCCAACCCAATAGACAATCTTGTTGCCGCTGCTGCACGGCTGGAGGCCATTCCAATTGAAGGTGACTCGCCGCAGGTAGTAGAGACGCAACGGGTCAAGGAACTTCTGAGGACAGCTTTGGCCCAACAGGAAGCATACTCGTACAGCCGCGACCGGATCCACTCGACCCCCCGTCCAAGCAGGAGCTATAGCAGACACATGGATGAACCGGCAGTGTTGAGTAATGAACGACGTGGGGCACCCCGTGACAACAACCCGGCGGGTGGTGCTGATGACGCTCAGGTAGTGGTGGACCGGGCCCGCACGCGCAGGGAGGCCGAGTTAGCCACACAGCATCAGGCTCGGCAGCTCACGCCGGTTCGTCCAACCACCTTGACTGAACCTGGTGTTACTTCTAGTTCTTTGGGGGTTCCTTGCCTTATCCCCTCTTTACGCAACGTGCGCCTGCCCAAGGATTTCAAATGCCCACGCAAGGTACCAAATTACATGGCGGATCAACCTCCAGAGACATGGGTGGAGAGCTATGCGATGGCCATGGAGATGCTTGATGTGGATGACGCGGCGTGTGCAAAATACTTCACCATGATGCTCGAAGGAACGGCTCGTACTTGGTTAAAAAGCTTGCCGGCTAATTCTATCAGTTCATGGGCCCAATTACGAGCCCGGTTTATCAGCAATTTCAAAGATACCTGTAAACAACCTATGTCGATAGTGGACTTAGCTGCATGCGTCCAGGAGGAAGGAGAATCAACGACTCATTGGGTGCGCCAGGTTTCACAAGTGTTGCATTCCTCAGACCGCATCAACGCTGACACCATAGTATTAACCCTAGAAGGCAACTGCCGGTTTGGACCCGTGAAGCTGAAGTTGGGACGGATGAAGCGTCATTGCACCGACATGGGGACCCTCATGGCCGCTTTGGTGAAATATTCTGATTCTGATAGCACTAAGGATCCCGAATCTGATGATGACAAGACAGGGAAAGGGAAGAAGAACAGCAGCTCCAAAGGTCAGCAACATCACTGGGAAGGCAATGGTGGAGGAGGCAAGCGTAAAGCGGATGGTAACATGGACTTTGTGGCTAATACCAACGCACAGGACAATGGCCAGCGACGCAAGGGTAGGCCGAAAAATCGTAATGGAGCGCCCAACCCTAACCCAAACCGCCTAAACTATCTGCTAAGCCAGCCCTCTCCAAGACATGGGACGAAGGAGGCGCCGGCAAACCACCTTTGGAAAGATTGCTTTATTATGCAGGAGTTCAAGAAATCTAATAATTTCCGGTATGATCACGAGTCTGGCGGTGGCTCAGGATCCGGGCCGGGTTACGGAAGAGGAAGTTCCGGTTCAGGATTCAATGGTAATCCGGGCGGACATAATGGTCAAAATAGTCAGAACAACCAGGGTGGTTACAACCAATAGCAGCAACAGTCAGGTTACCAGAGCAACCCAAAGCAGTTGAGTAATGGGAAGTACCATGTCTTCACCACTAGCTTGGACAAGCGAGACCGAAAAGTTCAGAGGCGGGCGGTCAACTCTATTGAACCGGCCATACCCCGTTATCTACACTGGTCTGAACAGCCAATCATATGGAGCAGAGAAGATCACCCTCCCCAGGTCGATAATCCGGGTCAGTTGGCTTTGGTGGTGGCGCCTCAGGTGGGAGGTTACAAGTTCACCAAGGTGCTCATGGATGGAGGGAGCAGCATTAACATCCTGTACTATGAGACCTTCCGTCGTATGGGACTAACAGATAAGAACCTCAAACAGTCTAATACAGTATTCCACGGTGTAGTGCCTGGCAGATCAGCATATCCCGTTGGTAAGATAGCTCTGGAAGTGGCCTTTGGGGATGATCATGATTCCAGGTTGGAGATATTGACGTTTGAAGTGGTGAAAATCCAAAGTCCATATCATGCCCTATTTGGGCGACCGGCCTATGCCAAGTTTATGGCTCGGCCCTGTTATGTGTATTTGCAGCTCAAGATGTCGGGTCACAAGGGGACAATAACGGTTCACGGAAGCCACAAAATCGCTTTGGAATGCGAGGAAGGAGATGCGGCTTATGCAGAGTTGGTTTGTGCCACCGAAGAGTTGAAGTACTATAAAGACAATGTTGATCCGGCGGACATGACTCCGTTGAAGAAGCCAACTACGGAGCATGATCCGGCCCTGAAGTTCAAATCGGTAGCAGAAACTAAGCTTGTTGACTTCGTACCTGGTGATTCGTCCAAGCAGTTTAGCATCAGTGCCAACTTGGATCCGAAATAGGAAAGCGCGCTCATCGAGTTCATCCGTGAGAATCGGGACATTTTTGCATGGAAGCCCTCTGACATGCCAGGTGTACTGAGGCAACTCGCTGAGCACACACTTAATGTGGATCCTAAATATAAACCGGTGAAACAGTTCCTCTGCCGGTTTAACGAAGAAAGACGCAAGGCAATTGGAGAAGAGGTAGCCAGGCTCTTAGCAGCTGGTTTTATTGTTGAAGTTTTTCACCCTGAGTGGCTTGCCAATCCGGTGCTGGTCCTCAAGAAAAACGGCACCTGGTGCATGTGTGTGGATTACACAGATCTTAATAAGGCTTGTCCAGCAGATCCTTTTGCTCTCTCCCATATTTATCAAATTATTGATGCTACGGCGGGCTGTGAGCGTTTAAGTTTTTTGGATGCGTATTCTGGCTATCATCAGATCAAAATGGCAATTAAGGACCAGGAGAAGACGGCATTTATAACTCCCTTTGGAGCCTTCTGCTATGTGTCTATGCCCTTCGGGCTCAAGAGTGCCCAAGCGACTTACCAACGGTGTGTACAAAATTGTCTTCACAAGCAGATTGGCCGTAATGTACATGCTTACGTGGATGATATCGTGGTTAAGTCCAGGGAGAAGGAGACTCTGATTGATGATTTGAAGGAAACCTTTGATAACCTGAGGACATACAAGATGATGCTTAATCCGGACAAGTGTGTCTTTGGTATACCGGCGGGCAAGTTATTAGGCTTCTTGGTGTCCAATAGGGGAATTGAGGCTAATCCAAAGAAGATCACAGCCATCACCTCCCTCGCTAAACCGAAGTGTATCAATGATGTTCAGCGCCTGGCATGCCGGATTGCTGCGTTAAGCCGGTTTATCAGTCGCCTCGGTGAGAAGGCAATCCCTTTGTATCAGATGTTGAAAAGACGGATCAGTTTGTCTGGAGTTCTGCTGCTAATGAAGCATTTGAGGACTTAAAATGGCAATTGTCCAATCCGCCTGTGCTCACTGCTCCCATTGACAAGGAGCCGTTGCTTCTATATGTTGTTGCTAATGCTCGGGCGGTCAGCGTGGCTATTGTGGTAGAGCGAAAGGAGGCAGGTAAGGAGCATTCGGTTCAACGTCCGGTCTATTACATCAGCGAGGTGCTCATTGAGTCCAAGCAAAGGTATCCGCATTGGCAGAAGCTGGTGTATGGAGTTTTTATGGCAAGCCGGAAGCTTAAACAATACTTCCAAGGGCATCCAATTATAGTGGTCAGTTCTGCTCCTTTGGGAGATATCATCCAGAACCGGGAAGCAACTGGCCGGATTGCAAAGTGGGCTATAGAGCTGGGGCCGTATGGTTTGAAGTATGTGCCTCGGACAGCGGTTAAGTCTCAAGCACTTGTTGATTTCATCAATGATTGGACGGAAATGCAAGAACCTGAAGAAAAGCCGGATCATCCGTATTGGACCATCCATTTTGACGGATCCAGGCAATTGGAAGGCTCGGTGGCTGGAGTCGTATTAACCTCCCCACGAGGTGATAAGTTTTGTTATGTTCTCCGCTTAATGTTCCCTTGTACTAACAATGCAGCTAAGTATGAAGCCTTTCTCCATGGTCTCCGGATTGCTAAGGAGATGAATCTAAGTCGAGTTAAGTGCTTCGGTGACTCGAACCATGTGGCTCAGTAGGTGTCTGGCACTTGGGACTCCAAGGACCCACTCATGGCAGCATATCATCGTGAGGTGGATATTGTTGCAGGTTATTTCAGAGGCTATCAGGTGGACCACGTGGACCGGCGGAAAAATGAAGCGGTGGACGCTTTAAGCCAGCTGAGCTCTTAGCGCAAACTGGTCCCGCCCAATGTTTTTCTGGATGTGCTACACAACCCGTCGGTGAAGATCCCTGGTGAAGAGGATTTGGCTATTCCTGATCCGGAGGCTCAATTGGTGGCAGCTCTTCATGTTATTCCGGATTTGACGCTTCCTTACCTGGCGTGCAAGAACCGGGGCAAGTTGCCAGAGAATGAGATTCTGGCCCAGCAGATAATTTGGCGATCCAAGTCCACGGCTATCATCAACGATGAGTTGCATCATTGCAGTGTATCAGGAGCTTTTCAACGTTGCGTGTCCCCTGAAGAAGGCCGTGAAATTTTGCATGAGATCCACGAATGAGATTGTGGTCACCACGCCGGTTCAAAGTCTCTGGTGGCTAAAGCGTTTCGCCATGGCTTCTATTGGTTAACTGCTCATGCTGATGCGGAGGATCTGGTCAGACGATGTGATGGTTGCCAAAGGTTTTCAAGACGTGCTCATGTACCAGCTCAATAATTGAGAATGATTCCAATTGCTTGGCCGTTTGCGACTTGGGGGCTGGATATGGTTGGGCCTTTCAAAAGGTCCAAAGATAAGAAGACCCACCTCCTGGTGGCGGTTGACAAGTTTACAAAGTGGGTGGAGGCAGAACCTGTTAGCAAGTGTGAAGCGGCCACGACGGTTCAGTTCATCAAAAAGGTGGTTTTCCGGTTTGGCTTTCCGCACAGTATTATCACAGATAATGGTACCAATTTGTCCAAAGGTGCTATGAAGGAGTTCTGCGAGCGGGAGCACATCCGGTTCGACGTTTCATCAGTGGCACATCCACAGTCGAATGGTCAAGCAGAAAGAGCTAATCAAGAGATCCTAAGAGGCATCAAGCCCCGGCTCATGGTTCCTTTGCAAAGAACGCCGGGTTGTTGGGTTGAAGAATTACCATCTGTGCTATGGAGCATCAATACAACACCCAACAGATCAACAGGATACACACCGTTCTTCATGGTTTATGGAGCGGAGGCGGTTCTTCCCAGTGATATCCGTCATGATTCACCTCGTGTAACGGCTTATATTGAAGCGGACAACAAGACAGCACGGCAAGATGCTTTGGACCAGTTGGATGAAGAGCGTGACATCGCAGCCGCCTGATCGGCGATTTACCAGTAGGATCTTCGTCGTTATCACAGTCGCCGGGTCAGAACCAGAACCTTTCAGGAGGGAGATTTGGTGCTTCGGCTCATCCAAGATCAGACTGGTATGCATAAGTTATCCCCAACTTGGGAGGGGCCTTTCGTGGTCAGCAAGAATCTACACAACGGGTCATACTATCTGATCGATATTCGAGAACATAAGGACTCACGTACATCAGAGGAGGAGACCAACAGGCCGTTAAACATAGCTCATCTTCGGCCTTATTATACCTGAGCCATTGGTTCTACTTATGTACATATTACAGCGATGTATATATTAACTACAATGAACCGGAACCTCAGCTAAAGCGGGGTATCTGTTCTTTTACATCATGTGTGGTTACACGGAGTTGTTTTAAAGCGGCTTCCGGTTTACCCCTTGAGTTCGCTTTGCTAAAAGCATCGTGTTATATCACTTGGAGGATTGGTCGTGTCCGAACCAATACCATGTCTCTTGATAGGCGAGAGCCACCAGATCACTTGGGGACTTGGTCATGTCTGAACCAGTCATGCCTCTTGATCGGCCTAAGGCCACAGAATCACTTGGGGGCTTGGTCGAACCCGAACCATGACCATGCCATTGGTCGGCATAAATGCCACGGTTTCATTTGGGGACCTGGCTGACTATAACCATAGTTACACCTAACGGGAGCTTGGTCGTGTTTGGCCATGGTAACGCCATTTGATCAGCTTAAATAAACCTTTTTTGGCAAACGGTTTTGTCATTGCTTTTGCTTCACACTTTTCTTTGAAGGTTTTTTTTGCTTTTTATTGCGTTTTTTAAACCGACAAAGTTTTTTAACCAATCAATTGACGGAACACAGTTCACGTCAATCCGGAGACTATTTTCTCGGTTTGATCCTTGTTGTTAACATCCTCTTATGGAGTAACACGGTGTTTATTATAACCCGACATGGTTTACAAGGTAAACCAGCGTCATATATATATACAGGAGCTGTTATCTCCTCCAACAGTGTGGGTTTGCAAAACTCTGCTTCAAGATTGGCCAAGCCAACTTCACACTCAACGATGGCAGGTATTATGTATCTCAAAAATTTGATCATATACTTAAAATTTTGTTTTGGATGTTTTGATTTCATATATACAGACATCATATTCCGCCTGAGGGTACAACCGCGGTGGCACTTGACGAATTTCTCATTTCAGAAAGTGTTTTGGAAAGTTCATTGCCACAGGAAGAACAAATTATGCATGAAGGCATATCAACATCAAAGGTATCAGCTAGCCTATCACAAGGCAACATGGTGCCCATAATCATATAATTGTTTTTGACAAAGGAGAGGCAGTTTTAAAACCGGCTTCCGGTTCAAGCTTGGTCACCAGCCTGGCCTGATGGTTGTGGGTCATCCTGCGCCGCTTCAGCCTTTGTTTCTCTACCCAGTGGCTGGAAATCCACAGTTGTCCAGTCGATTCCAATTAATGCTTGAAAACAGCTTCATCATGGATCAGCAATGATGGGTTAATATCGGGAGCGTAAGTATGCTTATGGATTGGAGGGATCAGATTTTCCGATTCATGGATTGGTGCAGCTATTCGCTTGTTCTGACTGTCATATTGCGCTTGATAATGAGACAAGTCTGCTTCCTCAGCCAACTGACAAGCTAGCGGACGTACCTCCCGGTTTGTTGCTCGCAGATCCGCTTCACCAAATTCTGACCCGTCTTCCTTCAAGCTGGGATAGCCCTGAGCTGCTTCAATACGATCAAAATCCGGCACCCAGGATTTTGCCCGGATTAAGGCATTGATTGCACCGGTTCGAGCAACAGATTTCTTCAGCTCTTCAACCCAGGCAGGAAGCACTGACAGTTTCATTAGAGTATCTTGAATCAAAGTGGGCGCCGGTTTGTTATGAGACGCGGTACAGATGATCCGCTGGGCACCAGTATACAATTGTTCAACCAGTGTATAGGCGGCTTTCAATTTCTTCCGCACATCTGACCCCAAGTGACCAATGCGTGTCCCTGAAATATCGTAAAGGGTTAATAAACTGGCGACTCTATAAGAAGGCAGAGACAAATTCAGAAGGCAAGCTAGCTTACCAAAGATAGCAGTGGTCATGGCATGCACGTGCTGCTTTATGCTGGTCAGTTCATCCGTCACTGGTTTTAGTGCAGCCTCGGCATCCTCTACTCGTTTGATCAAAGCGGACTTTTCAGTGGCCCAATCCGCCCATTTCTTCTTGAAGTTCTCCTTAAGTTGTTCCATGGCGCTTAAAGCGCTGGCTAATTCCTCTTTTGCTTTGGAAGTTTTAGCCTGTTGGGTTTTCAGGTTTTTTTGAAGATCGATGACTTGGTTTTCTTTCGTCTTCAGCTCCGCCTGCATGCATACAGATATATGCTTCAACAAATCGGTATAAGGATTCAAGTACCAACCACATAACAAGTTATGCGCTTAGCACTTGGAGGCTAATGCATATTCGATCTTCATATTTCAATGGTTTACAAAGTCCCAAGATCAATACAAGTATTCAGCTTGGCACTTGGGGGCTAATGGCTATTTGATCATATATATTCTGATGCGGCAGTTTCAATTACTTAAAGTACCGGTTTAACTACGCTAAGATGAACCGGCCCTTGGGGGCTACATCAGCGAATTTCAAAGCATCAAGATTTATATTATTAAGTCCCGGTTTGAAAGAATATTTGAAACCGGCCCTTGGGGGCTAGGAGAGTTAGCAAGAATGGAAGCATACAAGCAGGAAGGAGCATATGGAAGTTACCTCATATTTATCTTTCATCATATTAACCAGACCGGCTTCATAGTCACGACTGGTATACAGCCGGTTGAGATAGCCGGAATGGATATCTTGGGCGTTCAGAGCAGCGTAAGTCATCAGATCAGCGTTCCACTTGCCTTTGCCAAAGGCAGCAAATTCTACCTTGGCAGAATGTTTGGATAAAGCGACAGGATTGCTTGGCTCAGTATGGCCAGTGCCAGTAATGACAACCTCATCATCCTTGGTACCGCCGGTTTGCACTGGAGCTGTTGGCTTGTCAGTAGGTTTTGCTGGACCGGTGGAGCTTTCAATCCGGATGGAACCTGTGGGCTGATGGATAGGACCTGAGGTATCAGTAGGTCTCTCTTCAGCAATAAGATCATCATCTTGCTGCGATGGATCGTTGGGAATATCCTCAGGAATAGCCGCTTTAGCATTGGGTGTCTTGCCTGCTTCAAGAACGACATCTTCTTCGGTCGTTTTGTCCAGGCGGGCCTTCTTGCTTGGCCTAGGTTTGGCCCTGAGAAGAATAATAAATCAAATACAGCATATGTTCTAAGGCGATGTACTGCAAACATCACAATAAGTATAGCTTACCCAAGCACCGTTTTAAGCGGTGGGAGCTGAGTAGCCGATGACTCGCCAGAAGATGAGTGGGAAGTAACCTGGTAATCGGAGTCAGACGGATTAAGAGGTTGACAAAAGCAGCCCGCTTTAGGACAAGCACTGACAAGCAAATTAGAGACCTCTGAATGGCGTTTCCAAAGCGGACTATTCGGTAAACCGGCGAAGGTAACTACCTGGCCGCTGTGCCGGGTTGTGCGACGAGCTTCGTGTTGTTGGGTCTTCATAAGAAATTTAGGATCCAAATAAGAAAGAGGATGAGAAAATTTAACTTTCCGGTTTGCCTGACGGATTTTTTGTGAAGGCAAAGTTTCTGAATCGGAAGAGAGAATAATTAGCTCTGCAACATCCGTGTGGCTGGCTTCGGCATCATCCTGACAAATATCATCATCAATAAGACGCATGAAAAATAAACCAAGTGAGTCAAGCTCTACCTCAAAGTCCGGATTATCCACGTCATCATCAGGGGCCGGATTAGAAGATGCAGTGGTTCTTTTCCTGTGGGCAGTCTTCTTCACAGCTTTAGTCTTTTGCCGGGTTGCTCTTTCCGGTTTGTCTGGTTTTTCTGGTTTCTCCTGCGGCAGTTTTTTGCTCCAAAATGGATCATTGCCCTGATTATGCAGACACTGATATTAAACAATGACCAGACATATCAATAACAGATTCAGCAAAGAGAAAAATCAAAGTCTTATAGCTGGCGGTTTGTTGGTGGCACAGAAGGGAAGCAGGCCGGTTCTAGCGCAGACATGTTCCATTTCATTCAGCATCTTATTCACAGCCTCTGTGATTTCTTCATCGGAGAGCTGGATTTTTGAATGTCGCAGTGGGTCATCAACACTGTCAGTATACTCGCACATCAAACCGGAGCGCTGACTAAGGGGCAGTATGCTCCATGATATCCTACAGCGAGCGAGATCAAACCCTGTTAAACCGTTGGCCACAAAGGCTCTGATCTTGGACAGTTGGGGAGCATATTTGCTTCTCTCCTGGGCAGTCAATCTTTGAGGAAAAGGGTGTGTATTGCTGAGCCGCTCCAGACGAAAGCCAGGGAAGGGATTCTCACCAGCAGGGGAGGTGTCTTTGCAGTAGAACCATGTCTGATTCCACTCCTTGGGGTGACTGTGCAGCTTGGCGTGAGGATATGTGACCTCTTTCCTTTTCTGAATCGCCACGCCACCCAACTCTGTATTAGAGCCATCGGTAACTCAGTACGGCGGTTTAGATGGAAAAGGTGTCTAAACAATTCCACTGTGGGCTCCTCTTGAAAGAACACCTCTTAGAGCACTTGGAAGTGACACATATTTGTAACAGAGTTGGGGCCAGTGTCTTGCGGATGGAGTTGGAAATCGGCTAAAACATCCCGGTAAAATTTAGAACCGGGCGGCTTAAAGCCCCGGGCTAAGTGATCTACGAAAACAACAACCTCTCCTTCTCGAGGTGTGGGAGGGCATTCTTTGCCAGGAGCCCTCCAATGGATGGTATCTTTGCTGCCTAAAGCGCCAATCAGGACCAAATCATCTAGTTGATCCTCTGACACGAGAAGGAACCCAATTGCACTCATATACCTGCTTGGCCATGATGGAATCTGCAAGGTAGAAGATCCCGGTTCAAAAATGCATTTGATCAAGGTATGTTGGTATGTGCACTGTTAAACTGGAGACAGAACTATCTGAACCGGAGTTTCATGAAGCAACCAACATCTGGCGGTTCAACAAGGGGACTAATGGCATATACCGGTCTGGAAAATTTTCTATAAAGGTTAAACCGCCTGATCTAAGCATTGAAAAGCTGAGATTGCGGATGGACAAGTACGCAGAAACAGGTTTCACAAGATTTCTTTACAGCATTGGATCTGAAGCAAGTTCAGAAAAGAGATAAATGCTTAGAGGTTCAAAGGAGCAGTACCGAACCAATGAGAAAAACGTTCATATAGATCTATGGTTTCAGATGCATAAGTGAAGGCGAAGGTCAAACAACTATCGTTGCACAGAGTAAAGATTTGCGGATTCATCTAAAGATCTATCGTATGAGCAAGATGCAGACGATGAACACTGAAGAACTGCGAAACCCTAGGCCATATCTGCGGGGGAAAGGATAGAAGATTTACCGGAGCTGAGGAAGATGTGGAAGGTTGCTGCGATGTTCTAGTGCGCTCAGGTTGATGCAGAGGCCAAGGATGAGGCAGAGGTCGATGGCAGCGGCGGAGCTCCGAGGCTAGCGACGCGAGGAAGACGAAGAAGGCATGGAAGGAGAAAAGAAATGACCCTTTGGTCATATTTATAAGGCGAGAGAACATGAGTCAGGCGCGACAATCAAGGGGCCACAAAACAGAGTTGTTGCCTCGATTTCTGCCGATCTATTAAAACAAAGAAGCATAATGGATAGCTTCGTTATGATAGGTGACGTCACTCCGGTTTACAGCAATCAGAGAAGATGACATCATGGAGGTTTACCAATTTATAAAAAGATGTGGAAGATGAAGCTATTATTAAAGGATTGACATGAACCCGTTCAAATCAATCTGGGGTCTAATGTTGGGGATATTACTACTGGGCGTAAACCGGCCTATCTGGGCCGGGTTAACTTCGTCAGTAGTTAAGTATGTTAAAGCCCAAGAAGACAAAGGAGGGCTCAAGGCCCATGGTCGGTTCAAGGCATGTAGTCGTAAACCGGCGTTAGTAGTTAACCTGTATTGTAAGTTAGGAATAAGTAGAGACCAATCCGGACACATCTATGAGCCGGTATTGGGACCCCGTAAGCCGACGGGAGTCACCCGTGTATATAAGGGGACGACCCGGCAGTGGTTCAAGGACAACAGACAACAACTCGAGACATAGGCGAAGCTTCTTTGCTCCCCGGTCATCGAAACCCCATCAATTCCATAAAAACTAGACGTAGGCTTTTACCTTCATTGAAGGGGCCGAACTAGTATAAACACTCTCGCGTCCTTGTGTCCGCTTTAACCCCTTCAAGCTAACCCGTCGCGATGGCTCCACGACTAAGTCCTTTCTCTAGGACATCTGCCGTGACAAAACCACGACACCGATGAAGGAGACGATGAAGAACCAGCGCCTATTGGGCCCTGGAACGCCAGCTCGTCATATGACGTATACATGGTGGACGCACCAAAAGATGACGACGAGGAGCGGAAGGACGCACCGAAGGCTTGTTCCCTCGAAAAGCAGTCAAAGTAGTGATGCAAGCGCCGCCCCAAATCCCGCCTCGACAGAAATAGCGATCACACAGACCCACCGCTGGAGCAGGGCAAACCGCTGCCGGACAACGGCAATCCGGATAATCAAACAGAACAAACAAATCCTATCAAGGATAATGGTCCGGACGACATAACGCCGCACATGCACCCGGAGCAGCAGACTGCCCGTAAAAGGCTTGTTGCCACCGCGAGGAGTCTGAAAAAGCAAAAGCAAAGGCTCAAGGCCGCGCAAGACACACTTCAAATCAGATGGAGTAAAATACTCAACACAGTAGCAAGGTACGGCGAAAATCCCCCCTCCAAGAGCTACCCAAAGCGGAAGCTGCTACCCGAATTCGATGAGGAGGCCTCAGACCGCCCACAACCAAATATCAAAGCAGCCACCTGGTCGGATAGACGACCCCTCTACCAACACAGAGCGGCATACAACGCCGCTCACAATACAACACGCGACCCATGCGAGGGCTCGCACCCAAAGGATGATGCAACAAGATCCATCTATGGACCACGCAAGCGTGCCCAGCATACAATGCAACACAACAAACATCCGAACAACATGGTACACCCAGCTACAGAGGTGCCGCACACCCCCTATGTTTCACCGATGAGGTGCTGGACCATGAATTTCCAGAGGGATTCAAGCCCGTAAACATAGAGGCATACGACGGAACAACAGACCCTGGGGTCTGGATTGAGGACTACATCCTCCATATCCATATGGCTCGAGGAGATGATCTCCACGCCATCAAGTACTTACCCCTCAAGCTCAAAGGGCCAGCTCGTCACTGGCTCAAAGGCCTCCCCGAAAGCTCCATTGGAAGTTGGGAAGAGCTCGAAGACGCCTTTCGAGCAAATTTTCAAGGGACTTATGTCCGACCTCCGGATGCAGACAATTTGAGTCATATAACTCAACAGCCCGGAGTGTCAGCCCGAAAGCTGTGGAACATGTTTCTTACTAAAAAGAACCAGATTGTCGACTGTCCGGACGCCGAAGCCTTGGCAGCTTTCAAGCATAGCGTCCGTGACGAATGGCTTGCCAGACACCTCGGCCAAAATAAGCCGAGAATGATGGCCGCATTAACAAACCTCATGACCCGCTTTTGCGCGGGTGAGGACAGCTGGCTAGCCAGATGCAGCACCAGCGACCCTAGTACATCTGAAGTTAGACATGGAAACGGGAAATCACGGTGCAACAGCAATAACAAACGCCGGAATAAAGAAGACATCACGAAGGGCACGACAGTAAATGCCGGATTCAAAAGCTCTCGGCCAGGTCAAAAGCCGCCCCCTAAAGGCACCAGGGATGAACTGTCCAGCCTCAACAAAATTCTTGACCAAGTATGTCAGATCCATAGTACCCTTGGTAAACCTGCTAATCATACCCACAGAGAATGTTGGGTCTTCAAGCAGTGCGGCAAGCTCAACGCCGTACATAAGGGGGAGGATACACCAAGTGAAGACGAGGATGAGCCTCCCAAGCAAGACACGGCGGAACAAAAGAAATGTCCACCAGAAGTCATAACAGTAAACGTGTTACACGTGGTCAAGGGAAAAAACAACACGGCACTCCCAAGAAAATATACCCAAGTGCCTGTCACCGTGAAGTCATGCCACTAGTCGTCTCAACCAATCACTTTCGACCATCGTGATTACTCAGCAAGTATCTGACACGCAGGATGGGCTGCCTTGGTATTAGACTCAGTAATTGGCGGATATCACTTCACACGAGTCTTGATGGACGGCGGCTGTAGCCTAAACTTAATATATCAAGATACAATCCGCGGGATGGGGTTAGACCCAACACAAATTCGCCATAGCAATACTACCTTTAAAGGAGTAACGCCAGGCCCAGGGGCTCGTTGTACGGGCTCCCTCCTACTACAGGTTATATTCGGCTCCCCCGATAACTTCCGTCACGAGCATTTAACCTTCCACGTCGCTCCGTTTCAAAGTGGCTATCAAGCACTGATCGGATGCGAAGCTTTCGCTCGCTTTAATGCAATACCACACTATGCCTTCCTCACACTCAGGATGCCCGGTCCACATGTCATCATTTTAGTGAACGGAAATATCAAGCGATCTCTGCATGCCGAAGAGAGTGCGGCTGCCTTGGCAGCTGCACACTAAAGGCGCCCGGACCAGTGAAAGCATCCAAATAGGTCATCAAGACCTCAGACACAACTAATCAAGTCTGGCGCCGCTATTTATACCGAATAAGTGGTCACACCCCTATTTGTCAATACAAGGGGCTCAACGCGCGCAGACAAGTGGCAATTTCTTATCATCTTGAATTATACATGGTTTCTTTCAAAACTATCTTTTTGCACGACAACTTTTTCACTTAACTTCCTCTCTTTTACAGACGATCATCGTGCTACAACCGTCCAGGATACGGCACAATGGAGACACAGGCGCAGACATGCAGCAGGGACCCGCTCAAAGGATTCTTTTTAGATTAAGACCCTGCGTAAACCTTTTTTACTGTCTCTTGTTGATACATATCCACCGTTGAGAAGGATGCTGACGTCTTGGCATGTGGCCACGCCAGAACAATGCACGTACCTGGACACAAGGGGCTTCTTACAAAGGCCATTATTTAGGCCCGGTCTATACCACAAAGACGAATACCTTAGGGGGTGTTCGGCGTCGCGAGTTTGGCCCTATATGCATCAGCTCCGAATCATTGTCTTTGGTCAAATGTTGGGTTTTCCCGGCTCCTGTGTTTTGGTGCCTTACGTTCCGCTTTACCGGCTAAGGTAGCACCAGGAGAACTACTGCGATTGTGCCCTGGTTCATCTGGACGAGCACCTCAGTAGAGAAGGCCGAAAATTGACTGTCATGATATAGCGTGAGATTGGTCAACCACTCGATGACCTGTGGGAATGTTAGAATTCCTCCACCTTAACAAAGGGCCCTTTTCCGGCCAGGCATGCGCGCACCCCGGAATCGGGAGAGTGCAGAGCCACCAGGGGCTATCTAGTAGCCCCACTGTCAAACTCCTATGGCTAAGTGAAAGTTCTAAAGCATTATAGTTCGGTTGCCTCGCTCGCTCCGCTATCACCTCCTTAATAGGACCAAGACGTTAGGTTAAGTGTGAACACATGTTTTTGCGAGCACCTCCGCATTATATGCGTGGGGGTCAAAGCCGACGGCTGCAATCTTTCAGGTTATACACATGTATACATAAACGGCCGCCCAGGAGGCATCATATTACTTTCAGGCAAAAGTATAAAATAGCCTTATAAAAATTTATAAAAGCATTTCGCTTACAATGAGATTACATATCACTCAAACATAATATTTTTTGAGCACTGGGTCTCTATCAAACGGGCACCCTCAAGAACTTCTTCAAAGTAGTGCCCTGCAGCCTTTCGACCTATAGCCGAATCCCGTGCTGCAACATTGGTAGCATCCATCTCCGCCCAGTATGCCTTAACATGGGCAAAGGCCATCCGTGCGCCCTCTATGCACGCTGACCTCTTCATCGCATTAATTCGCGGCACCACGTCAAGAAACTGCTGCACCAAGCTGAAACTGTTCGGTTTTGACCTTTCCGGCCATACCTGATCCACAACAGACCTCATGGAGAGTCTGGACAACCTATTTAGTTTGGCCCATTCGGCTAATTGGTCAGTCAATGAAAGTGGACGCTCGGGAGAATGGAATTGTCTCCAAAACAGCTGGTCTACTTCACGGTCTATCTGACCCTGGAAGTACTTGGCCGCATCGGCAGCGCTCGCCGCCAAATCCATATACACATCCTCCGAACTCCACAGCCGATCCAGAGGGGCATACCGTGGATCTCCAAACTTCCTCCGCAACATAAAGGATTTCCCAGCTACAATACCCCCGGCTTCCCGCAGCTCCTCCTTCTTTGCCGTCATAGCAGAGCGGAGGTCTTTTTTCGTCGCAGCAGCCTTCTCAAGGTCCGATGCTTTCGCTTGGTTTTCTTTTCAAGAACCCGGCAACGGTTGGTGGCAGCTTTTAATTCTACGGCCATCTTGGCCATCTTGTCTCGCCTCTCGCCATGCGCGGCCTTCTCGGCTTGCAACTCTTCGGCCGCCTTCAAAGCAGCCGCATTACCCAACCTCGCTTGTTCCTTGGCTCGGGCAAGTTCTGCCCGCAAGGCTTCAACAGTGGCAGCTCCATCTGCAGTCACAACATATTAAAGATGCTGGCATCATGCTGCTCTTCCTATTGTGGCGTTTACCAGATAATTACACTTACCCTGTGCCTCGTTAAGCCTTTTGTTAACAAGCTCGATGTCAGCGTCTGCCGCATCCAACTGCCGTTTTAAATGGGCAAAGTCGCTAGTCCGGCTAGCCACCGGAGCTTCCATCACCTGCACATAGAGGCAGTATGGTTATTACCTCGGAATATGATCCTCTGTTCGTTGTTGTTTCCGACAACAACCAGAGTCTCAAGGGCTACTATCTACACAGGGCACACCTAGCGTGTGAAGGACTATCATACATTCTTTTACGTACCTCAAAGCCTGTCAGTATACTCATAAAAGCTTCATGCAATCCGCTTTCGGCGGACGATATTCGCTCCATCACCGTATTCATCAGCACACGGTGTTCATCTAAGATGGCCGCTCACCCCACCAACTCCCTCAGAACATCTGATCGCACACTAGACGGTGCCAGACTCTTTTGTCTGCTCTCTTTGGGAGCCGGACATTGGGAGCTTCGGGGGTCAATGGGATTATCTTCTGGCCTCACCGGACTCAGGGAGGCCCTCCGCGACAACATTTCAGGGTCGCCCGCTTCCGGAGCGGAGGAGTCCGGAGGAGGCGTTTCGCTCTCCATCATCTCTGGAAGAAGATCCCCCGAAGACGAGCTCATTTGAGAGGGGCTAAGGCCCGAACTTCAAAAATATATGCGTTGGTTATTTTCTCAGAAGAAAAAGATGGCATATCTATACTATTAAAGTATTTCGGGTCACTTACGACTCGCGGGAGAATTGATCCCCCTGCAGATTTTGTGCGGCAACAGCGCCCCCCAAGGTAGGACCCACTGTAGGAGACTTCTTATCCCGTTTGGAAGCTTCGGCTTCCGAATCCCCGGGCACAGTCCTTTTCCTCTTCTGGTCGTCTTCCTTCATGGAGACGCTCGCTCCCTCGGCTAGAATGGGCAGCGTTGGGGCCCGCGTCCGCCCGCATTATCCTCCATAGTATCTTCCTTCAAGGGCTCCGGGAAAGGTGCGGTCTGGAGCATCTTTTCCAATACCGAATTTTCCAAACCCTCAGAGAGGGGGCCGAACACCGAATCAACTTCGCCTTTGTTAGCCAGTCCTGGTCAAAAAGCGAACTCTCAGAAATAACTTCGTAACAAAGGAGAGATAGTATGTTCGGCCGGAAGATGCCTTACCTGTTCGACGGCGCGGTTACTACTCAGGCCCACGTCCTCGGTGATTTCCGGACAATCCACCTGAGGTACGAAGAATGACTTGTACATCTCCTCGTGCGTCAGGCCAAGAAATTTTTGAATGACACGCGGTCCCTCGGGATTGAACTCCCACAGACGAAGAGGCCGGCGTTTGCAAGGTTGGACTTGATGAACCAGCATAACTTGTATTACCGCAACCAAACTGAAATCTCCATTGAAGAGATCTCGAATGCGGCTTTGCAGTATAGGCATGTCCTTGGCTGGACCCCAACTCAGACCTCTGCTGATCCATGACATCAGCTGTGGTGGAGGGCCCGAGCGGAAAACAGGGGGGCCGCCCACTTGGCACTTCTAGGAGCCGTGATGTAGAACACTTCTGTTGCCACAATTTATACACCTCTGGGATGGAACCTTTGGGCCACGGAGCTCCCGTCATCTTGCGTATTGAGGCACCTCCACATGCTGCATGTTGCCCCTCGATCATCTTCGGCTTCACTTCAAAGGACTTGAGCCATAGGCCAAAGTGAGGGGTAACCCGGAGGAAGGCCTCGCACACGACAATAAATGTCGTGATATGAAGAAAGGAGTCTGGAGCTAGATCATGGAAGTCTAACCCGTAGTAAAACATCAAACCCCTGACGAAAGGATCCAGAGCAAGGCCTAGACCTTGGAGGAAGTGGGAGACGAACATGACGTTCTTGTTGGGTTCGGAGGTGGGGACGGCCTACCCTCGGGGAGGCAGCCGGTGCAAAATCTCGGCGGTCAGATATCTGGCTTCCCTCAACTTTTTGATGTCTTCTTCCGTGACGGAGGAAGGCACCCATCGGCCTTGAAGGCTAGATCCAGACATGACTGAAGGTTCGGAGCACCTGACCTGAACTTTGGGCGCTTGAGCTTGAGGTGGGGGAAGGATTCGATTGAGCACGGGAGGGAAAAATAAAAGCCTTGTCCCTTTATAAAGAGGGTGAATATCAAGCGTCCTCTCCGTGTCCGTTTGGACTTGCCTATAATCTAGGAGTCATAGAAGCGGTTGGGTTACCCACGCCCGTATTGATGAGAATCCCGGAATAAGGGGACATGATCTCTGCTTTAACAAGACGTGCCAAGGAAATCACCTCGCATGACGCTCTGAGGTGGGATAATGAAACGACTTGGATAAACGCTTGGTCGTGGTATGTCACACTATGGAATACGTCAGCAGATTAGATTTGTGTAAATATTGTTCTCTCTATGGCAATATGTTGAAACTTATTTTGCAGAGCCGGACACTATCTTTGTGTTCAAAATCTTCTATGAAGTACTTGGAGGAGGAACCCGCCTTGCAATGCCGAAGACAATCTGCGCGCCGGACTTGTCGTCATTGAAGCCTGGTTCAGGGGCTACTGAGGGAGTCCTGGATTAGGGGGTGTCCGGATGGCTGGACTATACCTTCAGCCGGACTCCTGCACTATGAAGATACAAGATTGAAGACTTCGTCCCGTGTCCGGAAGGGACTTTCCTTGGCGTGGAAGGCAAGCTTGGCGATACGGATATGCAGATCTCCTACCATTGTAACCGACTTTGTGTAACCCTAACCCTCTCCGGTGTCTATATAAACCGGAGGGTTTTTGTCCATAGGACAACATACACAACAGCAATCATACCATAGGCTAGCTTCTAGGGTTTAGCCTCTTCGATCTCGTGGTAGATCTACTCTTGTACTACCCATATCATCAATATTAATCAAGCAGGACGTAGGGTTTTACCTCCATCGAGAGGGCCCGAACCTGGGTAAAACTTCGTGTCCCTTGCCTCATGTTACCATCCGGCCTAGACGCACAGTTCAGGACCCCCTACCCGAGATCCGCCGGTTTTGACACCGACACCGGTATTGCGGGGTTGGACTGATGTTGATTGCTGTTTCCTCCATTCCCATTGCCATTCCTATGGCCATTATGGTTATGTCCATTTCCTCCATGAAAAAAATGTCATCCATGGTTATGGTGAGTGTGTCCACCATACTTGCCGGATCCTGATCCATTATTTCCCGAGTACGGGGCATAGCGAGGCTTCTGCTGAACTCCAAAGCTGTACTTTCCCTGTCCGTACTTCCTCTTGCGATTCTCCACCTGCAGCTGCTTGCCTTCCAGAATGAGAGTCTTGTCGACCAACTCTGGATAATTGTTAAAGGTAGCCACAGTCAACTGAAGTCCCAGATCATTGTTTAGTCCCTCCAAAAATTTCTCCTGGTTAGCGACATCATCAGCCACGTCTCCAGGAGCATACCTGGATAACTTGCTGATTTCCTCCACATAATCACCAACAGAATGATTTCCCTGGCATAAGTTGCGGAACTCACTCTTCTTCAGACTCATAGCTCCGGCTGAAACATGTGTGGTACGGAACGCCTGCTGGAACTGATCCCAAGTAACTTTGGCTATGGGAAATGTAGTGGTGTAATTCTCCCACCATGATGATGCTGGTCCATCCAGTTGATGTGCGGCAAAGTGCACCTTCTCAGCGTCAGTGCATCCTGCGGTGGTCAGCTCCCATCCGATCTTGCGAAGCCAGTCATCTGCAATGATCGGCTCCATGCTGCTAGGGAACAGCGGTGGGTTCAACCTCAGGAAATGGGTAAGGTTGTCGACTGGGGGTGGTGGCGGTGGGTTGTTGTTGTTCTGGTTCTGATTCTAGATGAGTAGCTGCATGAGGGCATTCTGGTTCTGGATCAACTGGGTAAGTTCATGTGGGAATTCCGGGTCACGTCTCGGAGGCATCTGTTAGGTTTAGAGTGGATGAGAAATTAGAATAGAATAAGGGCCTAGTGAGAGAAATCACTACCCATATGCTTATGATAGCAAGAAAATTTCAAATCAAGCAATTCACACAGATCACAACACCACAAGCAAAAACCAACAAGTAAGGTCATATCCACAAGAGATATGATCTCTTCATACTACCGCAATCATTCGTTGGACTCAACTTGGTAGTGGTGGTCTGAACTAAATCTTCTCAAATCAAAGTCAACTCTAGCTTCTTCTTCTTCGTCGTCAATGATGCCTTCATAGGTCATGGTCTCATCGGGCTGAGCAACTTGGTGATGGGGTTCAACAACTATTTTATTGAACTGGAGAAGAGATAGAAATGAATAGAGAAGAGTATAGACCAACCGATATTTAAGGAAGTCGTAAAATAAAGTTTTCGTCCTATGGCTTTCCAATTCCTAGTGGTCACGTCCTACAGTCAATCTGGCTCTGATACCATCTTGTAGCGACCCGACCCAAAATGGATCGAAGTCTCTGTGCTTAGGTCTCATCCCTGGATCGGTATGCTGACACACATAGTACTCGAGGAATTATAACAGAATTCAATCACACTTTATTACATCGAGGTTCTCAAAAGAGTATTTATTACAATAATATGGCCAAAGACCATCTCAATAAAAATAACTGCGGAAGCATTGAAGGTAAAAGAGTCCATCCAACTCCACGGCAAACTGAGTGTAGAACAACGACCTATCGCACCTTTAATCTTCGTCGAAAAAGTCTGCAACATGAGACATTGCAGCCATGTAGGTCAGCACATGGAATATGCTGGCAATTTCACACCATAGAATAATAATAAATGAAAAGACTATCTCTATATGCAAATTTAGCTGGTGGAGGCTCTAAGTTTTATTTTGCATAAAGCTAATTTTACCCTACAACAAAGGAATACATTTTTACTACTAAATTAAAATGCCATTATTGAGAAGGTTCCTCCAACTCAATTTCAAAATTCCCAAGTTATTAGTAACCCAATGATTTCATTAAATAGAGTGATGAGATCAACCAATAATTCACTTCTAGATACTCAAATTGTCCATAATTGGGGACACAGCTAATCATGATTAGTTTATACACTCTGCAGAGGTTTGCGCACTTTTTCCCACAAGACTCGACCACCTCCATGATCGGAAGATCGAGACATAGCCTTTTAGAAGCGTTTCCCCTTAACCTTGGATAGACTGGTACACCTACTTTCCCCTACATCAGCTAGTCTACCACGGAAAGAGGTCACACAACTTACTCAACTATGCCGGAGCCCATAATGGCTTGTGGCTGCACACGGAAGTTTCTAGGCCTGAAATATCTTATGATCCCTTTGAGCCTGGGTGGCGGACCTAGGGTCATCACATGGGTACTCCGGTATTCCCCTTGGGCAAGCACTGGTTTCTTCAGGTGCCCCAAACAATCCACCCAGATGTGTATTAAAGTTGCCACCTTATGTTGTCCCAAAATTATTATCTCTCGCAACTTGCATGAATCACACATACCAATCCCCGTCTACGAGCATGGCTAAGCAATATATGATATAACGAATATTCCCGGGGTGATCAACGGTCATAGGTACCTACCACATGAACTACATAGCATAAACACATGTTCCCAATCCTATTCATGCAATCTTTGAGGGTGAAACTAATGCATAGTAAAAACTAGGTACTGAAAATTATGATTAAAGTGTGAACTTGCCTTGCTGACGTTCATTGAATTGAAAAGATTCGTAGTAGCAAGCTTCGCACTACGGGTGATCTAGCGTAAGCAAGCAATAACATACATAAGCATACAACCAACAATCCAAAAAGAAAACAAATGAAAGACTTCGAAAAACTCCAAAACATCCAAATAAAGTTTCTGTACATAACGTAATTTTTACAGTAGCAAAAATATGTATGTTTGGGTCTAACAGAAAGTACACGTTACGAGCTTCGATTTGCAAAAAGAATCACCTAAAACGGAGTTACGAAACTCGAGATACGGCCTAACGAAGTTTGAATTCAGATCTGTTTGAATTCAAATTTTAAAATTTTCAAAACTATTTTTTGTTTGGTTCTCTGGATAGATGGGATTGCAATGAACTACTAGGAAAAAGAATCAACTAAATCGGATCTATAGACTAAAAGATATGAATTTCTAAAGGTTGGTCATTTTCTGGAAATCAATTACGGGATTCAATATGAGCTGCCACGTGGTGCGCTGCTATAGGAAGATACTCCTTCATTTTTTTGCAGATCAGAGAGAGAAACCTGTTGGATCGCGCAGATCGAAGGTAGAGGGCTCACCGGAGAGGAGATCCGTTCGCCGGAGTGCGGCGGCGGCGGCTCTAGTTCGCCGGGATCCGGCGTCGGAGTTGGTTCCGGAGAGAGGTGAGTGTGGGACTGGGTAGACGGCGCCGGGGCGAATCCTAGACACAAGGCGGGGCTCCCAACTTCTTCCTGTGGCAACCAGGAGAAGCTGCCGGAGTTGGGGTAGCTCCGGCGAGCAATTTCTCAAAGCAAGGAGCGACTCAGAGAGGGGTTTTCAGGGAGGGAAGTGAGGACGAAGAATGGCATCACGGGGGCCTATTTATAGGGTCGGGGGAGGTCGGTACAGGTAGATCAAGGGGCTCAACATCACCATTAATGGATGTTTGTGCAAAAACGTTTTCAGATCAGTTCGGTGATTTAAGGCAATAATGGTGGGTTTTAATTCCCTGAATGAGTTATTGGTAACGCCCTCGACAATTTTCGTGTTGACTCCGGAGTGAAACGGCAAAGAAATTAAGTGGGAGGAGGGGAGGAAGAGGTAGAGGTGACATGCGTGTTCCTCTGTGTTCCTGAAGGCTGAACGAAAAGAGGTAGAAGAACACGAGCGCCTCGGCCTTGCGCTAAATGAAAGGGAGATGGGCTTAATGAGAAAAGTGGCCCATGGCTGAGTGGGTTTTTTTATAAGAGAAACACAATGGCACCGAAAATACAAATAAATATAAGTCCAAAAATTCCAGAAAAATTCACGTAATATTATGGTCTTATATATGACCTGGTGAACATTTATCCGGCCTAAAATGCAAGTTTAAAAAAAATAAACATTTTTGCTAAACTAATAAAATAAATTGCAAATAAAACCCAACAAATATATTTTGGTTCCAAATTCAATTTCTAATATTTATTTTCTGATTTTGAAGAAGTCATTTTATCTTCTCTCTTTATTTTATTTTTGATATAATGGGAATGAATTTTTGGTGAAATCAAATTTGATCCATGTCCCAACTTTGAAATTTCAAAAGTGGGTTTTGGGGAAACTTCCAACTCTCTCTTTTGGTCCTTGAGTTGCTCAAAGTTCCTTGGATCAAAAATCAAATAAAACAAATGGGGAAAATGCATAAATCATGGATGCATATGAATGATCTATTATAAACATCCAAATTGAAAATTGGGATGTTACATCTCTGCTAAATATTTCCCTGCTCATAAGAAACAAGCCGCTTTGAGGGCTATATATAATTTTGTGCAAATTGAAGAAGAGAGTCTCCCACAAGCTTGGGGGTGGCTTCTCCAATTACTTAATGCTTTGCCTGATCATCCTCTCAAGAAAAATGAAATACTTGGAATCTTTTATAATGGACTAACCGATGCTTCCAGAGATTACCTGGAAAGTTGTGCTGATTCTGTTTTCAGGGAAAGAACACCGGATGAGGTTGAAATTCTATTGAATAATATGTTCACAAATGAAAATAATTGGACACTTCCTGAGCCAGCTCCAGAGCCAATTCCCGAGCCTATTCCTAAACCAACTCCGAAGAAAAGAGGTGTTCTATTTCTCAGTCCTGAAGATATGCAAGAGGCAAAGAAATCTATGAAAGAAAAGAGTATAAAAGCTGAAGATGTTAAGAATTTACCTCCTATTGAAGAAATACATGGTCTAAATTTACCGCTTGTTGAAGAAACATATGATCTTAATACATTACCTATTGAAGAAACTCATGGTCTTGATAACCCGACACATGTAGTAAAGGTAAATTCTCTCTATAGATTTGACGAAGGTGATATTCCTCACTATAAGTCTGCTAGACAATGCTTAGAAGAGTTTGATAATTTTATTGTCAAACAAGAAAACTTCAATGCTTATTTTGGTAGACAATTGAAATACAATTCCGACATGCTTGAACACTTGGGTGATTATATGTCTAGAGTTAAAGGTGAACTTAAACTCATTAGTAAACATGCTTCTATGGTTACCACTCAAGTAGAACAAGTACTTAAAGCTCAAAATGATTTGCTCAGTGAATTGAATAATAAGATAAATGATTATGCTGTTAGAGTGGCTACTAGAACCAGTAAAATGACTCATGAACCTTTGTATCCTGAAGGCCACCCAAAGAGAATTGAGCAAGATTCTCAGAGAAATAATATTGATGCACCTAGTCCTTCTAAAAAGAAGAAAAAGAAAAATGATAGGACTTTACATGCTTCTAGTGAACCTATTGCTAAACCACCTGAGAATCCAAACGAGATATCTATTTCTGATGCTGAAACACAATCTGGTAATGAACATGAACCTAGTGAAAATGTAAATGATGATGTTCATGATGATGCTCTACCTAGCAATGACAATGATATAGAAATTGAACCTGTTGTTGATCTTGATAACCCACAATCAAAGAATCAACGTTATGATAAGAGAAACTTTGTTGCTAGTAAACACGGTAAAGAAAGAGAACCATGGGTTCAGAAACCCATGCCTTTTCCTCCCAAACCATCCAAGAAAAAGGATGATGAGGATTTTGAGCACTTTTCTGAAATGATTAGACCTATCTTTTTTCGTATGCGATTAACTGATATGCTCAAAATGAATCCTTATGCTAAGTATATGAAAGATATTGTTACAAATAATAGAAAGATACCGGAAGCTGAAATTTCCACTATGCTTTCTAATTATACTTTTAAGGGCGGAATACCGAAGAAACTTGGAGATCCAGGAGTACCCACTATACCATGCTCCATTAAAAGAAACTATGTTAAAACTGCTTTGTGTGATCTTGGAGCCGGTGTTAGTGTTATGCCTCTCTCTTTATACCGTAGACTTGATTTGAATAAGTTGACACCAACTGAAATATCTTTGCAAATGGTTGATAAATCAACTGCTATACCTGTCGGTATTTGTGAGGATGTGCCTGTTGTGGTTGCAAACGTTACTATTTTAACGGACTTTGTTATTCTTGATATTCCCGAGGACGATTACATGTCTTTAATTCTTGGAAGACCTTTTTTGAATACTTCAGGGGCTATTATTGATTGCAACAAAGGCAATGTCACTTTTCATGTTAATGGTAATGAGCATACAATACACTTTCCGAGGAAACAACCTCAAGTCCACAGTATCAATTCTATTGGAAAAATTCCATCGATTATTTTTGGAGGTTTTGAATTTCCTCTTCCTACTGTCAAGAAGAAATATGATATTCTGATTATTGGGGATGTGCATATCCACGTTGACGTAACCTAGTGTTATTCGAAATTTCTCCGGTTCCTTGTGATTCGGAATGAGTTGTTAACAAGACTTGATCAACCTTGTTAGTGGATTCCTTTCAATAAGCATGAGATGGATGAAATTAGAAGGCACAACCTTGTGTACCCTCTCTCTACTTTCTGTTATTTAGTTGAAATAAAGTAAAAATAATATTTTTCTGTCTGTTTTCTGATTTATCTGTGTAATATAAAAATACCCCGAAAATAAAAGTTCTCCAAATGCCCTGAAAATGGAATATGATTTTTTCTGGAATATTTGAGAATATCTAGCACTGAGAACACAACAGGGGGAGCAAGCACCTGGCCATGAAGGTCCAGGGCGCGCCCACCCCTATAGGGCGCGCCCCCTACCTCGTGGGCCCATGGTAGCCCCCCTCCACTTATTCCTGCACCAACACACTTCTTCTTCCTCCCAAAAAAATCACCGTCCAGCTCAAGCACGAGTTCTAGCTCATTTTGCTGTGATTTCGATCTCCTTGCTCAAAGCACCTCTCACAAAACTGCTTGGGAGGATTGTTCCTTGGTATGTGACTCCTCCATTGGCCCAATTGTTTTTTTGTTCTAGTGCTCTAGTCATTGAAAATTTGTGCTGCCTAGGTGACAATGCTCTTGAGCTTGCATGTCAAATTTATATGGTTCCAAGTAGTTCTAATGCATGATATAGTCTCTAGGCACTTGTAGGAGTAGTTGCTATCAATTTTGTTGAGCTTGGTTCACTTTTATTTGAAGTTACTAAAAATTTCAGAAATATTTCAGAGGAAGAATTATTCTTAGGAAAATGTACCAAGGTGGTTCTTCAAGGATGCAAGGACCCAGGCTTGAAATGCGTGATGCTAATGATGACCCACCAAGGGACGCTCCAGTGCGGCCTTGTGAATGGCCTTCAGAAAACATTATGGATTGAGCGGGAATCAAGGAAGAATTTAACGCATATTTGCATAACGCTGATCTTGTGAGCTTCGAAGAGGAAAAATGCCGCAAGTACCACTATCTCACTAGTTCCTTTGTGAGGAGGCAAAAGGAAGACATTTTATTACCAGAGAGGAGGCAGATGAGTAGGAGAGGAGGGCGGAGGCAGCTCGCCGCCACACTGCAGCCCAAGAGGCAATAACTGCCGCATCACAGTACGATCCCAACTACAACTATGGATATCCGTCAGGCCATCCGTGGCAATAAACCAACTTAGGACAAAAGCCTAAGCTTGGGGGAGTACGTATTTCCCGCCGACATTACATTTATGTTCACACACTCATTGCTAGATGTCGGTGCTCATACTCTTTCACTGTAGTATCCATGCTAGTTTATTTTATTTTTCTTGCTTCTTCTTGTGTGTTTGTTAAACCTTAAGAAAAACAAAAAAATTAGTAGTAGCTTTTAGTGAGTTTACTTTTCTTGCTGTAGTAATAATTAAAAGAAAACCCAAAAATATTTCATCTTCTTCTTTTGCCTTGTCTTCTCCTGTTTATTGAATGCTCGTAGATTCCAGCTTAGTCCAATGCACGTACACTCTTATTATTATTCACATTGTTCGGTCATGCAAGTGAAAGGCAATTATGACGATATATGATGGACTGATCGAGATGAGAGAAGCTGGTATGAACTCAACCTCTCTTGTTTTTGTAAATATGATTAGTTCATCGTTCCTGATTCAGCCTATTATGAATAAACATGTTTGCAATGACAATTACAGATCATAGTTGCTTGTGCCATGCTTGATTAGCTGTGAGTTATAATGGTTTACCTTGCATGCGAACATGCTATTAAAATGGTTGTGATGTGGTATAATGGGGATGTATCCTCCTTTGAATGATTTAAGTGAGACGACTTGGCACATGTTCACACATGTAGTTGAAACAAATCAACATAGCCTTCACGATATTTATGTTCATGGTGGATTATATCCTACTCATGCTTGCACTCAATATTTATTAATTTTAATGCATGTTCATGATTGTTGTCGCTCTCTAGTTGGTTGCTTCCCAGTCTTTTGCTAGCCTTCACTTGTACTAAGCGGGAATACTGCGTGTGCATCCAATCCCTTAAACCCCAAAGTTATTCCATATGAGTCCACTATACCTTCCTATATGCGGTATCTACCTGCCGTTCCAAGTAAATTTGTATGTGCCAAACTCTAAACCTTGAAATGAAATTCTGTTTTGTATGCTCGAATAGCTCATGTATCAACTAGGGTTGTCCGTATCTTCCATGTTAGGCGGGTTATTCTCAAGAGGAGTGGACTCCGCTCCTCATTCACGAGAAAATGGCTGGTCTCCGGGATGCCCAGTCCCATGCTTTATGCAAACTAAATCAAAATAATTGCGAACAAAACTCCCCCTAGGAGTGTTGCTAGTTGGAGGCACTCGTTGTTTCGAGCAAGCCATGGATTGATGCTTGTTGGTGGAGGGGGAGTATAAACTTTACCATTCTGTTTGGGAACCTCCTATAATGTGTGTAGCATGGAAGATATCGCCATCTCTTGGTTGTTATGTTTACAATGAAAGTATGCGGCTCAAAATATTATTTATCTCGATTTCAAAAGCGAGCTCTGGCACCTCTACAAATCCCTGCTTCCCTCTGCGAATGGCCTATCTATTTACTTTTATGTTGAGTCATCACCCTCTTAGTAAAAAGCACTAGCTGGAGAGCGCTGCTGTCATTTGCATCCATTACTATTAAGTTATATTGGGTATGACTATGACTAGATCTCTTTTACCATGAATTACAATTTCTAGTCAGTCCTTGATCTTTAAAGGTGCTCTGCATTTATGTTTTGCGGTCTCAGAAAGGGCTAGTGAGATACCATCTCGTTATATCATATTATGATTGTTTTGAGAAAGTGTTGTCATCCGAGATTTATTATTATGGCTCGCTAGTAGATTATGCCATTGATATGAGAAAACATGAGACCTAAGAGTTATTGCGAATATGGTTAGTCATAATCTTTGCTAAAAACTCGAATGCTGGGTTTACATATTTACAACAACAAGAGCAAACAGAGTTTGTAAAAGTTTTTCTTTATCAGTTTCAGTTTATCAACTGAATTGCTTGAGGACAAGCAAAGGTTTAAGCTTGGGGGAGTTGATACGTCTCCGTCGTATCTACTTTTCCAAACACTTTTGCCCTTGTTTTGGACTCTAACTTGCATGATTTGAATGGAACTAACTCGGACTGACGCTGTTTTCAGCAGACTTTCCATGGTGTTAATTATGTGCAGAAACAAAAGTTCTCGGAATGACCTGAAACTCCACGGAACGTATTTTTGGAAAATATTAAAAATACTGGAAGAAAAATTCATGTCAGGGGGCCCACACCCTGTCCACGAGGGTGGGGGGCGCGCCTGCCCCCCTAGGCGCACCCCCTACCTCGTGGGCCCCCTTACACTCCACCGACCTCAACTCCAACTCCATATATTCACTTTCAGGGAGAAAAAAATCAGAGAGAAGGATTCATCGCGTTTTATGATACGGAGCCGCCGCCAAGCCCTAAAACCTCTCGGGAGGGCTGATCTGGAGTCCGTTCGGGGCTCCGGAGAGGGGGATTCGTCGCTGTTGTCATCATCAACCATCCTCCATCACCAATTTCATGATGCTCACCGCCGTGCGTTAGTAATTCCATTGTAGGCTTGCTGCACGGCGATGGGTTGGATGAGATCTATCATGTAATCGAGTCAGTTTTGTTAGGGTTTGATCCCTAGTATCCATTATGTTCTGAGATTGATGTTGCTATGACTTTCCTATGATTAATGCTTGTCACTAGGGCCCGACTGCCATGATTTCAGATATAAACCTATCATGTTTTCATGAATATATGTGAGCTCTTGATCCTATCTTGCAAGTCTATAGTCACCTACTATGTGTTATGATCCGGCAACCCCGAAGTGACAATAATCGGGACCACTCCCGGTGATGACCATAGTTTGAGGAGTTCATGTATTCACTATGTGTTAATGCTTTTTTCCGGTACTCTATTAAAAGGAGGCCTTAATATCCCTTAGTTTCCGCTAGGACCCCGCTGCCACGGGAGGCTAGGACAAAAGATGGCATGCAAGTTGTTTTCCATAAGCACGTTTGACTATATTTGGAATACATGCCTACATTACATTGAAGAATTGGAGCTAGTTCTGTGTCACCCTATGTTATGATTGTTACATGATGAACCGCATCCGGCACAATTCTCCATCACCGATCCAATGCCTATGAGCTTTTCACATATTGTTCTTCGCTTATTTACTTTTCCGTTGCTACTGTTACAATCACTACAAAACCAAAAATATTACTTTTGCTACCGTTACCGTTACTTCCATACTACTTTGTTGCTAAACACTTTGCTGCAGATATTAAGTCATCCAGGTGTGGCTGAATTGACGACTCAACTGCTAATACTTGAGAATATTCTTTGGCTCCCCTTTTGTCGAATCAATAAATTTGGGTTGAATACTCTACCCTTGAAAACTGTTGCGATCCCTATACTTGTGGGTTATCACGCCTCCACCTAGCCGTCTACCTCCTCTCTCCTCAAGGGCCCATGAAGGCTGATTAACCCCCCCGGGGGGGGGGTCCAGTAACCCCCGGCACTCCAGGAAATGTCCGAACCCTTCCGAAACCATTCCGGTGTCCAAACATAGCCTTCCAATATATAAATCTTTACGTATCGACCATTTCGAGACTCCTCGTCATGTCCATGATCTCATCCAGGACTCCGAACAAACTTCGGTACATCAAATCACATAACTCATAATAAAAATCATCATCGAACGTTAAGCGTACGGACCCTACGGGTTCGAGAACTATGTAGACATGACGGAGACACATCTCTAGTCAATAACCAATAGCGGAATCTGGATGCTCTTATTGGCTCCTATATATTCTACGAAGATCTTTATCGGTCAAATCGCATAACAACATACGTTATTCCCTTTGTCATCGGTATGTTACTTGCCCGAGATTCGATCGTCGGTATCATCATACCTAGTTTAATATCGTTATTGGCAAGTTCTTTACTCGTTCCGTAATGCATCATCCCGCAACTAACTCATTAGTCACATTGCTTGCAAGGCTTATAGTGATGAGCATTACCTAGAGGGCCCAGAGATACCTCCCCGATACACGGAGTGACAAATCCTAATCTCGATCTACGCCAACTCAACAAACACCATCAGAGACACCTTTATAGCATCTTTATAATCACCCAGTTACGTTGTGAAGTTTGATAGCACACTAAGTGTTCCTCCGGTATTCAGGAGTTGCATATCTCATAGTCAGAGGAACATGTATAAGTCATGATGAAAGAAATAGCAATAAACTAAATGATCATAGTGCTAAGCTAATGGATGGGTCTTGTCCATCACATCATTCTCTAATGATGTGATCCCTGTCAGGACCCCGATTCTAAGTCACACCGATCTAGCATGTAACACATCATATCACTTTGCGGCCTCACGCACGGTATTCCCACGGGTGCCACCTTACCTGGCCCGGGACCATTTGCGCCTTTTGGCTCACATATATGATAGTGTCGCTGGTATCCATATGATAGAGAACCCGGGACGACATGACTAGTCGTGAACCCAAAGTGGCGCTAACTTACGGGAACAAGAATACATGAACGAGCATCGAACGTGTCGGTCATCAGCGTGTGAATCCGGGTTGTAGCAACTGGGCTAACAGGACTCCGGGAACCCGGGCTGTAGCAGGCTAGCAGGACTCCGGAAGTCACCGCGTGACATTTCCCCGAAGGGACAGACACATGAACAAAGTGGATCACATGCCGGCCAGTCTAAGTATTTCGGAGCAGTAGTAACTGGGCTAGCAGGACTCCGGTAAACCGGGCTGTAGCAGACTACCATGGCTCAGTGGAAGCACCAGACTATATTTCCCCATAAGAGAGGCTACCAAGGATAGACAACTAGGTTGTCGGATCCCACACATGCCAAGCATTTCAATCATACACACAATATGCTCGATATGTGCAAATACAACATGGCATCACAACATGACTCTACAACTCAAGTATTTATTCAATAGGCTCCGGGGAGCGAGATATTATGAACATGGGTCTCAGGACCCAAAATTCAGAGCATACAAGTCATAGCACATGCGGAAGCTTAACATGTCTGAGTACAGACATCTACAAATGAAAATGGCCGAGAAGCTTGACTATCTATCAGATCCTGCCGAGGGCACAAGATCGTAGCTGAGGTATCAAGATAATCGTCGAAGTCCACACGAAACTACTAGCGAGACTGAAGTTTCTCTACAAAAACATAAATTAAGCAAACGTGAGTACAAATGTACCCAGCAAGACTTACATCAGAACTAACTACCTATGCATCGTTATCTACAAAGGGATGGTGGGGTTTAACTGCAGCAAGCCAGCTTTGACTCAGTGGCTAACCTAAACTACTACTGCAAGTAACTCTTTGAGGTGGCGCACACGAGTCCACATATTCACCACATCAATACACCACTATGGATCCGCTCCAGCCTCCCTACGAGAACGCCATCCACAGCACTCACGCTTATCTTGCGCATTTTAGAGTATCCACTTTCACTTGTCTATGAACTCTACAGGCAACCCAGAGGTCCTTTACCGCGGACGTGGCTATTCGAATAGATGATGTTAACCCTACAGGGGTGTACTTCTTCACACATGCTCTCACCACTTACCACCGTTTACACAACATGTACTCGGCAACCTTCAAGCGGAAGCCCAACGAGGGTGTCGGCCACGACCTGACTAACCACACAAGTCTCTAGTCCAGGTTTATCGCCTATTCGGGTTCCATCTGCGAGAAGATCCGGCCGGGGTTTCGCTCACAGCCCCAAACGATGTGTGCAGGGTTCTCGAGACACCAAACGGGTGCCCGGTACACCGGGCCACGGTGTATCTACCACATCATAGCCCACCCCTAGGGTCAGCGCTATGCACGGCCTCCAACACATATCCTACAAACACCAGAAACTAGTTGCAACTCCTGGACAGAGATCAAGGCGATTAATAAGTCGAGAGGGTCCATTGGTTTTGGGCCCAATGCGTGGTAGTAGTTGTTCATGGATCACAAACACAGAACTTAGTTCCTGAGGACGGTTTCAATGAGACAACCCACCATGTACTCCTACATGGCCTCTCATTGATGCCTTTACCAAATTGTGTTCACACACTTAGCTCTCAACAGTAGGACATGTTCACACACCTCCAATTCATCCTTGATGAATCAGACCTGACTCAACTCTAAGCAGTAGCAGGCATGACAAACAAGCATGAATGAGTAGGCACATCAGGGCTCAAATAACTCCTACTCATGCTAGTGGGTTTCATCTATTTACTATGGCAATGACAGGTCATGCGGAGGAAAAGGGGTTCAACTACCGCAGCATGTAACAGTTGAATCGTTGTAGTCCTAATGCAGTAAAAGAGAGCAGTAGCGAGAGAGTGGGATTGTATCGGAATTAACATGGGGTTTTTTCTTTCCTGGCACTTCTGAAGATATTATAGCTCTTCATCAGTGTCATCGAACTCATCGTCGGAAGCACGTCTATCAAGAGGGGACAAATACTGGCAACAGAGAAGGAAAACACAATCAATGCAATGCACAATATGATGCATGATCATGACATGTCAATATGCTGTGTTTTGAGCTAATGCAACTAAAACCAGAAGGGTTTGGGTCATTTTGAACCAAAGGTTCAACCCCAAATTCAAATTATGATTTTAGCTAGTGCCTTATCATGTTTTGCACTAAAAAGCAAGGTTAAGTTGATTAAACATGCATGAAACCAGTACAGATTGAAGGATTTTTCTGATCAATTTCACATATAAATGTTTGCATTTGGAGTTACAGATTAATTTCTATGAATTTTTGAAGTTTGTGATATTTTCTACAATTTCCCGAATAAGAATAAATCCAGAAAATACTTATTGTGTCAGCATTGTGTCACTGTGATGTCAGCGGTCAATAGAGACAGTCCAGGTCAAACCTGACCTGTGGGTCCCGTCGGTCAGTGACTAACCTGACTAATCCAGTTTAGTTATCGTTAAACTAACACTAATCTAGTTTAGTTAGTGGCCTGGGGCTCACACGTTAGTGACCCAGGGCGGTCAAACTGTGGTCAACCCGGGTCAAACTCGCCAGAGTTGACCCGGGGCTCGTCACCGGCAAGGCCAGGGATGGCGGAGAGGTGCGGGTTTCCTCCTCCGGCGACCAAATGGACGGCGGAGGGCATCTACGAGCAGCTAGGACAAAACCGTGTCGATTATGGGTGGAGGTGGAGCTCGGGGTTGCCGAAAACGATGCCGGCGACGACCTTGGCGGACGCTGGAGCTCGGGTGAACTCGGGCTCATCGCTAGGGGGCACGGCGAGGTGCGTGGACTGGTGCTACAGCTCCTGGGGATGCGGTGAGTGCGGTGGCGTGCTTGGTTTCGAGCCAACGTGGTTGTGGCCACGACGACGATAAGCAGACGTGGCGATGCGTGCGGGCGAGCTCGGTGCGGTCTATGTGGTGCGCGGCAGGGCGAACGGAGAGGAGGAGAAGGGGCAGGAGCTCGTAGCGATTCTAGGGAGACGAACGGTGAGCTCGGAGGAGGTCGGACGGCGACAAGGTGGCGAGGGGGATCTTCGGCGACGATCGGTGAAGACGACATAGATGTAGGCGGTGCGGCGGCAGTTGCGCCGGCCATGGCGGGAGAGGGCGAGAGATAGGAGCAGGGGGCGAAAGAGGTGTCCAGGGGATCGGGGCGGTGCCGTGGAGCTGCTTCGAGGCGCTAGTGAGGCAGGCGTGCAGGCAGGTGGTGTGGCACGACGCGCGCATGCGCTGTCTCCCACCTCAGCCTACTGGCAGAGATAGGTGATGGCTGGCACGGGCCAGGTGGGCCGACCCAGCCAGGTAAGTGGCCTGTGGCCTTTCTCTCTCTCTCTCTCTTTTCCATTTAATTCTGTTTTTCTATTTCTCTGTATCTGTTGGGTTTTATTAAAAATAGCTAGGCACTTCCAAAAATCCTGAAAATAATTGTGGGCTTTGTTTAGATTATTCCCAACAGCCCTCACTTATTTCCAGAATTATTTTGGCATTTAGATTATTTCATAGCATTTAAATGTCAAAATGCGAGTAGGTAATGACTTAATCCAGTGACCTTATGTGTCCTAGAAAAATGTGAACCAATTTTGGCAGAGGTTCTAACCCAAGGCAGAAATGATGGACATTTTAGAAGGGCATTTCAGGTTCATTGAAATAAGATTTTAGTAGTCCCTAGTTGGATTAAGGGGGGGTGCTGGGGGTTGTGTCATCCCCATTTCTACTTTCTGAGAAAAGTAGACATGATGCAACACCAGATGCTAGCACTAGACATTACCAGAACTAGGGATGTGACAACTCAGATACAGAAAAATAGAAAAACAAAATTAAACGAAAAAGAGAGAGAGAGAGAGAGAGAAAGGCTAGAGGCCACTTACCTGGCTGGGCCGGCCCACCTGGCCTGTGCCAGTCATCACCTACCTCTGCCAGTAGGCAGAGGAGGGAGAAAGCGGACGCGCGCACGTTGCGCCACGCCACCTCCATGCTCGCCTGCCTCACCAGCGCCTCGAAGCAGCTCTGCGGCACCGCCCCGATCCCCTGGACACCTCATTCGCCCCCTGCTCCACTCTCTCGCCCTCTCCCGCCATGACCGACGCAGCTGCCGCCGCACCGTCGACATAGATGCGCCCACCATCGTCCTCGCGCCACCCCATTGTGTCCACGAGCTCCTCCATCGTCTGCTTCACCGAGCTAGCCGAGCCCCGAGCACTCGCATGCTCTGCACCGCCTCCATCGACCTCGTCTTCACCGATCATCGCTGGAGATCCCCCTCGTCGCCTTGTCGCCGTCCGACCTCCTCTGAGCTCACCGTTCGTCTCCCTGGAACCCCTGTGAGCTCCTGCCCCTTCTCCCCCTCTCCGTTCACCCTGCCGCGCACAACAGAGACCGCACCGAGCTCGCCCGCACGCACCGCCGCCTCTTCTTATCACCGTCGTGGACACAACCACGTTGACTCAAAACCGAGCACGCCACCGCACTCACCGCATCCCCAGGAGATGTAGCACCACTCGACGCGCCTCGCCGTGCCCCCTAGCAACGAGCCCGAGCTCGTCCGAGCTCCGGCATCTGCCAAGGTCGTCGCCGGCGTTGTTTTCGATGACCCCGAGCTCCACCTCCACCCCAATCGACGCGGTTTTCTCCCAGTTGCTCGTAGATTCCCTCCGCCGTCCATTTGGTTACCGAAGGAGGAAACCCGCACCTCTCCGCCATCCCTGGCCTTGCCGGTGACGAGCCCCGGGTCAACTCTAGCGAGTTTGACCCGGGTTAACCCCAGTTTGACCCTCCTGGGTCACTGACATGTGGGCCCCAGGACACTAACTAAAGTAAATTAGTGTTAGTTTAACGCTAACTAAATTAGATTAGTTAGGTTAGTCACTAACAGACGGGACCCACTGGTCAGGTTTGACCTGGACCGTCTTCGCTGACTGCTGACGTCACAGTGATGCAATGCTGACGCAATAAGTATTTTTTGGATTTATTCTTATTCATTAAATTCCAGAAAATATCACAAACTTCAAAAATTCATAGAAATTAATCTGTAACTCCAAATGCAAAGATTTATATATGAAAAATGATCAAAAAATTAAATCTTTCCATCTATACTGATTTCATGCATGTTTAATCAACTTAGCCTTGCTATTTAGTGCAAAACATGATAAAGCACTAGCTAAAATCATAATTTGAATTTGGGGTTGAACCTTTGGTTCAAAATGACCCAAACCCTTCTGGTTTTAGTTGCATTAGCTCAAAACACAGCATATTGACATGTCATGATCATGCATCATATTGTGCATTGCATTGATTGTGTTTTCCTTCTCTGTTGCCGGTATTTGTCCCCTCTCGATAGACGTGCTTCCGACGATGAGTTCGATGACACCGATGAAGAGCTATAATATCTTCAAAAGTGCCAGGCAAGCAAAACCCCCTTGTTCATTCCGATACAATCCACTCTGTCGCCCTGCTCTCTTTTACTGCATTAGGACTACAACGATTCAACTGTTAGATGCTGCGGTAGTTGAACCCCTTTTCCTCTGCATGACCTGTCATTGCCACAGTAAATAGATGAAACCCACTAGCATGAGTAGGAGTTGTTTGAGCCCTGATGTGTCTACTCATTCATACTTGTTTGTCATGCCTGCTACTGCCTAGAGTTGAGTCAGCTCTGATTCATCAGGGATGAATTGGAGGTGTGTGAACATGTCCTACTGTTGACAGCTAAGTGTGTGAACACAATTTGGCAGTACATGGTGGGTTGTCGATGAGAGGCCATGTAGGAGTACATGGTGGGTTGTCTCATCACTACAAAAAAATACACTTCCGTGATGATACGTGTTTGTCACAGTAGGTCGCGTTTTCTGTCATGCATGTACATCCATGACAAATTTATGAAAGAATCAAGATAGTCATACCTGTGCTGTCGTAGAAGTGTTCCATGACATTGCCAAAATTATCATCACGGAAGTGTCCACTTCCATGATGATAAATCGCGTGTCACAAAAGTGCTTTCGTCAAGGGTGACCGACACATGGCATCCACCGTAACGGAACACCGTTAAGCTATCGGGTCGGATTTTGGATCCGATAACCCGTTAACGCCACGACCAATGCCGATTTTCCACGTGTAAAACTCTCATTGGCTGACGGATCCACACGTCAGCTCCACGTTGGCACAAGTGTCACTCATCCAACGATCGAGATGGGCCTATGATATGTTAACACATGGACCGGCCAGAAAGTGGCCCACAAAATTTAAATGGGCCAGCCCAACCGAAGGCCCATAAGATTTAGCGGACCATAATGGGCCAGCCCAGCTAAAGGCCCACAAACTTTACCGGACCATAATGGGCCGGCCCAGCTAAAGGCCCACACGATTTTGCAGACCATAATGGGTCGGCCCAGCTAAAGGCCCACAAGATTCTGTGGACCAGAATGGGCCGGCCAAACTAAAGGCCCACAAGATTCTGCAGACCATAATGGGCGGACCCAGCTAAAGGCCCATGTCGGTGTCAAAACCGGCGGATCTCGGGTAGGGGGTCCCGGACTGTGCGTCTAGGACGAATGGTAACAGGAGACAAGGGACACGAAGTTTTACCCAGGTTCGGGCCCTCTCGATGGAGGTAAAACCCTACGTCCTGCTTGATTAATATTGATGATATGGGTAGTACAAGAGAAGACCTACCACGAGATGGAGGAGGCTAAACCCTAGATGCTAGCCTATGGTATGATTGTTGATGTGTATGTTGTCCTACGGACTAAAACCCTCCGGTTTATATAGACACCGGAGAGGGTTAGGGTTACACAAAGTCGGTTACAATGGTAGGAGATCTTCATATCCGTATCACCAAGCCTGCCTTCCACGCCAAGGAAAGTCCCTTCCGGACACGGGACAGAGTCTTCAATCTTGTATCTTCATAGTCCAGGAGTCCGGCTGAAGGTATAGTCCGGCTATCTGAACACCCCCTAATCCAGGACTCCCTCAGTAGCCCCTGAACCAGGCTTCAATGATGACGAGTCCGGGCGCAAGATTGTCTTCGGCATTGCAAGGCGGGTTCCTCCTCCAAGTACTTCGTAGAAGATTTTGAACACAAGATAGTGTCCGGCTCTGCAAAATAAGTTTCCACATATTGCCATAGAGAGAATAATATTTACACCAATCTAATCTGCTGACGTATTCCGTAGCATGACACACCATGGCCAAGCCTTTATCCGAGTCGTTTCATTATCTCACCTCAGCGCGTTATGCGAGGCGGTTTCCTTGGCACGTCTTGTTAAAGCAGAGATCGTGTCCCCTTATCCCGGGATTCTCATCAATACGGGCGTGGGTAACCCAACCGCGCCATTGATTACGGCGCTTGGAGATAAGCGAGTTTTACCAGGCTGGTGGGGACATGTAGTTGCGTCCACCCATATAAGGGGATAAGGATCCACCTTTTCACCTACGCCTTCTTCCTCCTTCGCCTATCCATTCTTGCGCACTCGAGCTCCAGCGCCCAAGTCCGCACTCCCCACCTCAACCTTCTCCAGCCATGTCCGGAGCGGGAGGCAAGTGGATGGTCTCCTCCGTCACGGAGGGACATATCAAAAAGATGAGGAAGGCCGGATACCTGTCTAACGACATCGCGTACCGGCTCCCCGAAAAGGGGCAGCTCTTCCCCATCCCTAGGCCCCATGAGAGGGTGGTGTTCCTTCCCCATTTTCTCCACGGACTGGGCTTCCCTCTCCACCCATTTGTCCGGGGGGTCATGTTCTACTATGGCCTGGATTTCCACGATCTGGCCCCGAACTTCGTGCTCAACATCTCGGCGTTTATCGTCGTGTGCGAGGCCTTCCTCCGCATCCGCCCCCATTTCGGCCTATGGCTCAAGACTTTCAACGTCAAGCCGAAGGTGGTGCGCGGCAACCAGGCGGAGTGCGGAGGCGCCATGGTGGGCAAGATGGCCAACGTCCTATGGCTCGAGGGCTCCTTTGTGGAGACCCTGAAGGGGTGGCAATCGGGGTGGTTTTACATCACCGAGCCGCGCGATGCCGAATGGGTCGCACCCCCTGATTTCCGGTCTGGACCCCCCACATGGCTCACCTCCTAGAAGGAGACGGGCCTGTCTTGGGGTAAAAAAGGAGAGCTGACCAGACTCCAAACATGCATCCAAACCCTGGCGGACAAGAAGCTCAAGCTTGTCAACGTAGTCCAGGTTATGCTCATCCGCCTGATCCTCCCGTGTCAACAACGGGCTTTCAACCTGTGGGAGTTCGACCCGGCGCGGCACCAAACTCTAAGCAGGCTCTTCGACACGATGTACGAAGATGCTTGGAAGGTGCTTTTCAAAGGCGCCGAGGCTCCCGCATCTGCTACCGAGGATCGCGGATTCAGTGCCCAGCGTCATTCTCTCGCGGTAAGCTGTTTTTTTCCTTTTACAGGCTATCAGTTTTTCATAGTTTGACTCCATGCGGGATCTAAGCTCCCTTACCTTTGACAAGATTAGCAGGTGACGTCCGGACAGATCAACTGTCCGGCTCCTTTGCCCGAAGGCCCAGCGGACGCTCGCTTGGCGAAGCTGCTGGTTCCGGCACCCTATGTGGTGCCGGAGAAGAAGGCCGCGAAAAAGGCCGCGGGGACTCGAAAGAGTGCCCGGCACCAGGAGGTGTCGGATCCATCATCCGACGGTTCCGAGGCGCATTCCTCCCGTGAAGACGAGGAGGAAGAAGAAGAGACCTCTCCCCCTCCAGCGGGGGGATAGAAGAAAAGGAAGGCCGCCCTCTCTAGGGAGGCCGGAGGGTCCAAGAAGGGGAAAACCCTTCCTCCGGACTACTCCACCGACGCCGACGATGGAGAGGAGTGGCAGCCCAGGGCCAAGCCCCTGACAAAATCGTAAGTATCTGGATACCAGAGTAATTCATAGTATTCGTTTATTGCATAGCTTTCCCTTACGTCGAATATGTTTATGCAGCCCACCCAAAGACCGGCTCGACGCGTCGTCGAGAAGCTCACTGGACTCGTCGGATGTGAACTCGCTTCCGACGTCTTCCTCCCCCCGCCCTACGGACGACACCGAGGTTTTGTCCCAACAGGTTCCAAGCCGGGAGGAGGTGGTCCTGGAGGTGCCGCAAGGCGACCTCCCAGACTCCAGGAGTAAAGGGGATGAAACCCCTTAGGGATCTAAGTCCGGCTCTAGGCCGGACACCGCTCCGGAACCTTCAAAGGTTCCAGAGTCCGGCGGGGGACCTCCTTCCAAGAGGAGCAAGTCCACCATGCCAGCAGCCCCCGTCCAACCGGAGGCGCCGGACAATATGTTGGAGGCGCTCCAAGGCGCCTCCATCGACGAGGAGCACCGCGCTATTATCAGTGCGGTGGTCCAGAAGGTTCAGTCCGCCAAGAGCGGACTGACTGAAGCTTATACTAGCCTTTTAATAGGCTTTGAGGTAAGTAAAGATTGTGTAAATAATAGTACTGCATAGACAGTAGCCCGTGATATTTTGTTTGGCGTTCAGGAGGAAAAGCCGAATAGAGGATCAAATAAAATTCGCAGCAGTCTAACAAAAATGTGTCAATATGCATATGCAGGCTTCCCTGCTTGCGTCTGCCGCACTGACTGCGGAAGTGGACACGCTAAAGCAGAACCTCGAGTGGTCCGAGCAAGAGCTCGGGCGTGCCAAGAAGCAGCTCGAGGACAATGAAGGTAAGAAATACCTTGTTTTTAAATATATGTATAAAGGTGCAATTGCAAAGAATGACAGGATTATCGTGGCTATTTTAGGGGCCACATCTGAAGTGGCGACCCTTAAGCAGGCGCTGGTCGATGCCGAGAAGAGGGCGGCCTCGGAGTGCACCGAGCGGGAGAAGTATGAGGCCGAGGTTGGCAAGGTGCGTCAAGAGCTCCAGGCTCTCATGGAAAAACATGAGAGTTTGGAGCTTGACTCAAAGATGTGAGCGTCCGAGCTCGCGTTGGCTATTGAAAATGCCAAGTCTGCCAAGGCCGAATCCCAGAAGACCCTCCAGGAGTTGGATGAGGTGAAGAAGATAGCGGCGGGTAAGGCATTCTTTATGCAAAGCAAACACATAAACGTGAGTTACTTGTTACTTACCCGAATCCGGAGCTCTCCAGGAGCGTTCGCAGATCTTCCCCGGAGTGTGTCTGATGCCGCCGCATTCTATCGAGCCGAGGAGGGCAGCTCGACAGAGAAGGTGTTCTGGTCTCAGTATGCTGAGGCCGGACACCCCGTGCCCCTGAGCGACCAGCTGAAGCAACTGGTCGAGCTCCACAAGGTGGCCGAACAGGCCATGATGTTCGGCTGTGGCCTGGAGGGGCTCTGCCTGGGAGCTATTTCGGGCTGGTGCGGCGGTTGGTGGAGGCCTGTCCAAGGCTCGAAGTCATCAAGCGCTCCGTCTGCATTGAAGGTGCCCGTAGGGCCCTTGCCCGTGCTAAGGTGCACTGGGGCAAGCTGGATGCTGAGAAGCTGGTGAAGGACGGGCCACCGCCGGGGAAAGAGCATCGCAAGCCCGAGAATTACTATAAGGATGTTCTGAAGGGTGCCTGCCTTGTGGCGGATGAATGTTCTAGGGATGTAATTTTTGAGTGAAACTTGCTCGTTTTGTCCTGTGCGCTGAAAACTTGTTTATATGCGCTAAGCAATGCTGTTGGAATTTAAAATATTACCTTCTGTGCGGCTGTTTATCAATTCTGAGAGATGGCGAGTCGTCGGCTTCTGCCCCCGTGCCGCTAGTGCTGGGGTGTTCGGGGATAAACCTGAGCGCTCTTTTTCCCATGTTTGGGTCCTTCGAGGGAGGCGCTCAGCCCAACGAACAAGGCAATCGGACTATAATGCGTGAACACTCTCACTTAGCCATAGAATTCTATAATTTTAAATTTCGGCGAAGCCCCTGGTATTCGGAAGACCGAGTTCGGGGCGCTATCCACGCCTTGGCCGGACAGAGCCGGCTCCTCGCCCTAAGCGGCATAAGTCTTTAGGGACTCGAAAAACCTCTCGAACAGCGACCAGCTCTCGCTTCATCATGACAGTCAGTTTTAGCTTTCTCCACTGAGGTGCTCGACCCAGCTCAACTGGGGCACAATCGCAGTGGTTCTCCTAGTGCTACCTTAGCCGATATAGCGGAACGTAAGGCACCAAAACATAGGAGCCGGGCAAACCCAACTATTGACCCAAGACATGATTCGGAGCCGATGCATATAATGCTATAAGTTCGGGGTGCCGCACTTGTTAAAGTGTTCGGACTTCTCACACCATATTGAGGGGTACTAAAGCCCCTGGCGTATTTTGGCCGTACCAACGTGTACGGGTGCAACATGTCGTTAAGGAACATATATAAAGAAAAAAGGTAATGCAAAAATAGACGAAAGCTATGCATTGTTTATTAAAAAGGGCTGCGATCAAAGCAGAACGATACAAATAATGCGATAAGTGGAAGGTTGGACTAGTTAACATGTCCGTTCCAGGGGCAAGCTGCGGAATAGTATGCGGAACAGGTATACTGCTCGTGATAGAGACCACCTGGGAGTTCCGTAATGCGGCGTGGCTTGTCTGCTTCCCTGGTTCTTGCATCGTTTGTGCGGCAATTGAACTGCCGAACAAGCCTTCCGAAGGATGGAGTCCTGAAAGTAAGAGAAAATTAAAAAAATCGGCAGCCCCTGGTACGGTTTAAGCCGTATTTTTGGGCGTGCCGTGATGGTGCCCCTCCCCCTGTACCCATGGTATCTCTAGAGCGTAGTTATGTACGCGAAGTACTGGCGTCGCCTTTTTGCGAGGGTTGGGGTTGGGGCCGCATTGCTACGCCTGCTCGGATCGTGCCAGGCGGTCTTGTTGTAGGTTACTCCGGGCGCGCTTGACGGTGTCCGGTCGTTTAGTGGCCGGACTGGAGAACTGCCTGGAGAGGCTGCTTTGTACTTCCGCTGCAAGGGCCGCCTTGTGCTCCTCCGTTCGGAGGGAGCGTTCGGTGTTTCCATTGACCGTAATTACTCCTCGAGGGCCTGGCATCTCGAGCTTAAGGTATGCGTAGTGCGGTACCGCATTGAACTTAGCGAATGCGGTTCGCCCGAGCAGTGCGTGATAACCACTGCGAAACGGGACTATGTCGAAGATTAACTCCTCGCTTCGGAAATTATCCGGAGATCCGAAGACCACTTCAAGTGTGACTGAGCCTGTACAGTTGGCCTCTACACCTGGTATTACGCCTTTAAAGGTCGTTTTGGTGGGCTTAATCCTCGAGGGATCTATGCCCATTTTCTGCACTGTATCCTGGTAAAGCAGGTTCAGGCTACTGCCGCCGTCCATAAGGACTCTAGTGAGATGAAATCCATCAATAATTGGGTCTAGGACCAATGCGGCGAATTCGCCATGACGGATGCTAGTGGGATGGTCCCTTCGATCAAAGGTGATCGGGCAGGAGGACCATGGGTTGAACTTTGGGGCGACTGGCTCTACCGCGTATACGTCCCTTAACGCGTGCTTCCGCTCCCTTTTGGGGATGTGGGTTGCGTATATCATGTTCACCGTCCATACTTGTGGGGGAAAACCCTTCTGTCCACTGTTGTTCGGCAGCCAGGGCTCCTCGTCGTCATTGCTATGCAGCCCCTTGTCTTCATTTTCGGCGTTTAACTTGCCTTCCTACTTGAACACCCAACAATCCCTGTTGGTGTGATTGGCCGGCTTTTCGGGGGTGCCATGTATTTGGCACAAGCGGACGAGTATTCGGTCCAAACTGGACGGGCCCCTAGGATTCCTTTTAAATGGCTTTTTCCGCTGGCCGGATTTAGAGCCTCTGAATCCGGCATTAACTGCCGTATCCTCAGCATTGTCGCCGTTAATGCGGCACTTCTGCTTGTTGCGACGCGACTACTATCCCTAGTGTTCAAATTACTAGGGTTCTTGGTCATATTGTTGCTACGAGCAAGCCAGGTGTCTTCTCCCGTGCAAAAGCGGGTCATGAGTGTCGTGAGTGCTGCCATAGATTTCGTCTTTTCCTGTCCAAGGTGCCGGGCCAGCCACTCGTCCCGGATATTGTGCTTGAAGGCTGCTAAGGCCTCAGCATCTGGACAATCGACTATTTGATTTTTCTTTGTTAGGAACCATGTCCAGAATTGCTTGGCCGATTCCTCTGGCTGCTGAATTACGTGACTTAGGTCATCCGCGTCTGGGGGGCGCACATAAGTGCCCTGGAAATTGTCGAGGAATGCGGCTTCCAGGTCCTCCCAACAACTGATTGATCCTGTCAGCAAGCTGTTAAACCAATGCCGTGCTGGTCCTTTAAGCTTGAGTGGGAGGTATTTGATGGCGTGGAAATCATCGCCGCGGGCCATGTGGATATGAAGGAGATAATCCTCGATCCATACCGCAGGATCTGTTGTGCCATCATATGATTCGATGTTTACGGGTTTGAAACCCTCAGGGATTTGATGATCCATTATTTCGTCTGTAAAGCAGAGTAGGTGTGCGGCGCCTCTGTACTGGGCTATATCATGACGTAGCTCCAATGAGCCTTGTCTATTGTGTTCGGCCCCGCCGAATTTGTGGCCGGCGTGAAGGTTACCGTCTCGAGCCGTGGGGCGCCCACGCGATCCGTAGATCGATCTTGTTTGCCTTGCCTTGTCCTCCAGCATGTCTCGTAAGTCCGGCGCGTATTCCCGTGCCTTGGTACGGGGTGCGGCTTGAGTGGAGGGCCGAGAGGCCTCTCTGTCGCGACCACGAGGTGGCCGGTCGGCCGCATCAAGTGCTTCCTCCTCTAATCGGGGTAGCAACCTGCGCTTTGGGTAGCTCTTGGAGGGGCGTTCTAGTTTGTGCTCTTCGGCCGCAAGGACTTCAGTCCATCTGTCGACCAACAAATCTTGATCAGCTCTAAGCTGTTGCTGTTTTTTCTTGAGGCTTCTTGCCATGGCCATAAGCCTGCGTTGAAAACGCTCTTGCTCGACGGGATCCTCTGGCACGACGAATTCCTCGTCGTCGAGGCTTGCCTCGTCTTCGGAGGGAGGCATATAATTATCGTCCTTGACCTCTCTGTCTGCCGCTCTCTCATGAGGGCTGGTTTCTCCATCCTCCTGTGCTAAATCTTGCTGGAGGGGGTTTTCTTCGGCGCTTTCCGGAGTATTATTATCTCCCGTGCTGGAATCACCATGCTTGTTTTGGCGGGATTTTGAGCGGCGCCACTGACGTCGGCGCTTAGGCTATTTCTTGGAGGGGTCATCCTCTGCTGTTCCATCGCCATCTCCCTCTTTTGGGGTGTCCACCATGTATATGTCATATGATGAGGTGGCTTTCCAGGGCCTAGTAGGCGCTGGTTCTCCATCATCTCCTTCATCGGCGTCCATACCGTCGATGTCTTCGGAGTCGAAGTCGAGCATGTCAGTTAGGTCGTCGACAGTGGCTACAAAGTGGGTGGTGGGTGAGCTTTGAATTTCTTCATCGTCCGTACCCCAACCTTGCTGACCGTAGTCCGGCCAGGGCTCTCCTGATAAAGAGAGACACTTCAGTGACTTTAGGATATCGCCGAAAGGCGAGTGCTGAAAGATGTCCGCGGCAGTGAACTCCATGATCGGCGCCCAATCGGATTCGATCGGCGGGGGCGCGGAGGGTTCGGAGTCCGTAGAGGAGTCCGGCTCCTTGGAGTCACGAGTCTCGCAGAGTACGGGGCTGGTGTTTGGCTCAATCGCCATTGGGGTCGCAGCCCCCGAGGTGGCATCCAACCGCCCATCCTCGATCGGCGCAGTTGGCTCCGAATTAAGGGTCAGAGCCGATGCGGGTGCGGCCTCCAGGGCACTGTTCAGCGACAGAGCTAGATCATGCTCGTCGTGACAGTGCAGCGCGCTCGGCAGTGGCTCGAATCTGTCGAAGATGAAGTCCCCGCGGATGTCAGCCGTGTAGTTTAAACTTCCAAATATGACCTGATGGCCAGGGGCGTAGCTTTCGATCTGCTCCGGATGGCCAAGCGAATTGGCCCATAGTGCGAAGCCGCCGAAGATGAAGATCTGTCCGCGGAGGAAGGTCTCACCCTGGACTGCATCGGTATCGATGATCGTAGGATCCATCGAGCCTGACGGTGACGACACAGAGGAACTCTCAATGAAAGCACCAATTCGGTGTCAAAACCGGCGGATCTCAGGTAGGGGGTCCCGAACTGTGCGTCTAGGCCGGATGGTAACAGGAGACAAGGGACACGGAGTTTTACCCAGGTTCGGGCCCTCTCAATGGAGGTAAAACCCTATGTCCTGCTTGATTAATATTGATGATATGGGTAGTACAAGAGTAGACCTACCACGAGATCGAGGAGGCTAAACCCTAGAAGCTAGCCTATGGTATGATTGTTGATGTGTATGTTGTCCTACGGACTAAAACCCTCCGATTTATATAGACATCGGAGAGGGTTAGGGTTACACAAAGTCGGTTACAATGGTAGGAGATCTTCATATCCGTATCGCCAAGCTTGCCTTCCACGCCAAGGAAAGTCCCTTCCGGACACGGGACGGAGTCTTCAATCTTGTATATTCATAGTCCAGGAGTCCGGCTGAAGGTATAGTCCAGCTATCCGAACACCCCCTAATCCAGGACTCCCTCAGCCCAACATTCTCTGTCAAATCGGCCCGTCAACGGCCTTTCCTAAACTTGTCATCAACGCGGCCCATGGTCACTTCTGGCCCGTTAACAGTTCGCTAAGTAATTGGGCCGAATTACGGCCCGGTGTATTTCCGGCTTGTTAAAGGTCCGGCTTCATTTGGGCCCATTTACTGGCCATCAAAACTTTCGGCCCATAAACGACCGTGAAGGATTTAGGTTATATTCGGCCATGTCTGACATTTAGCCTGTTAGAGGCCCACTATAGCTTTGGGCCACTTTCGGCCTGTTGTCATTTTCGGCCTGTTAACGCCGAACGTAAACCATGGGCCATATGTGGCCCAACGTCATATCGGGCCCATTAATGGCCCATATAAAAATGACGATAATGTAGCCCGACCGAAGTTTCGACCTGTTAAAGGCCCGTGTATTAGGTCAGCGCATTTACGGCCCATCCGAATTTTGGCCTGTCAAAGATCCGCATCATAAACGGGCCACCATTTCGGCCTGCTAAGTCCAGTGGGTTATTTGGCACAATCAGGGCCCAATCTCACTTTCGGTCTATTAAAGGCCCATGTTTTTTATGGGCTCGAGATATTTACACCTGTAAACGACCTATTTTTACAGAGGGCCCAAATTATGTTTAGGCCTGTTAAAGGCCCACTATGGGCACGGGCCTATTAGAAAAATATGAAAGCTTATGTTGATTTAGGCCCACATATTTTTAGTGGGCTACATGCCAATTTCGGCCCGTAATCATTTTTAGCCCAATTGGAATGGGTCCCACGAATGTTGGCATGTTGGGTTCCTACGAAGCTTTCGGTCGAATACATTACTAAGATAAACCTACACTATACAAAAATAGCGTCGTAATTACTGCAGCCCGAGGCAGCATCATAAATGTTGTATCACAACAAAATAAATTCCAATCATACAACGAAAGGCCTGTTGGCATAAAGTTTACAGTCCTTCCAGATAAAAGCACCATCAGATGTATATAAGCACAAATCATTTGACCTGAGTGCTAATGTTTCAGGCTGTAGAATCTGATGGAGCAGCACGATCTCCACCTTTTTCCGCCATTGCTCTTGAACAACGAAGCGAATGTCTGATAGTCTGGTTTCAAAACCATTCATATTTTGATGACATTTCTCAACCACTATTCTTGTTTCCGAAACAACGTCCATTAGGGATTGGACTTGTGTCTGGAGCACAGATATATCACTCTGTCTAGCAGGAAGATTTTGTTCAGTAGGCGATTTGGACGAGGTTACCTTGACAACCAAACCAGAATTACGCAGGAAGGTGCTTTTTGCACTGTTAGTGGAGAGATACCGACGCACTACAGCAAGAGGTGACATTGTGCCTGTAGTAGCCTCGTCACCTTCAGGTGGTTGTGGCTGTTCAATCATTTGTTCCATAGCTTCCTGAAAGTTTGAACTTGTAGATTAGTGTACCAGATAAGTTACTAATGAGACAAAAACAAACAAAGTAGGTTAAACGTTTATACATAACTTATTTTGGTGAACTACTGTAATACATTATCATGTATTGTAGTGCCAACTACATAATAAAATCACTTTCGGAACATATGTCCATGTAGCATGCCTACTGTATTGTATATTTCCTCACATTCGTTGACATCTAAGGATAAAGAGACATGGTCTGAAGTAGGATGAACATAGTATGACATCATTCATATCATGGGCAAACAGATATAAAACAAACAGGCTATTTTATCATTGTGTGCTCACGTGAACATAACAACTAGATTACAAATCAAGAGCAAAAGAATATCCTTCATCTCTTTTAAACCATGTAAGGTGAAATGATACGTTAAGACAACTGTGAATAAAAGTGAACAAAGTAACTGACATTGGCTGCAAACCAAGTAGTTAAATGAACACATCACAGTACCAATCAGTTCAAGGTAGGAGGAGTAAGGACTTACAACAGCGGCTTGAACTGGTGTGCTCATGCCCTTCATCTTGCTTGTGTGGCAATCCTTGAATATTTGCATTGCATTCGGTTCAGGTTCTTTTTGGTCTGCACGGTCTTTCCTCTGTATTTGGAACAAGTCAATATAGATACGATAATATGGCACAAAAAAAGAAGGAAGTAGCAGCTATTTATAAGAGCCTCATAGTGTGCAATATAGCTACGAGTTCATGTTGTCTATTGGAATTTCACTTTAGAATGGATGGTTTTGTTCTTCAAACAGTTATCCTAGAAGAAGATACACTTGTAAGGCACATACATAAATACAAGTTCAATATGTGGTCTGATCAAATACATATAGCCTACCTGATACTTTGGATCAGACCAGTGTTTAACGAGGGTTGTCCAGTCTTCATCTGTAATATATTCCACTGGAGATGTTTGGGAGATTTCATTGTTAGCCTTGCCATCAAAGTGACATTTTCTAAGGTGGTACCGATACTATCGCAGAGCAGACTGAAAAACATGAGTGCATTCTTGTTTGGTTGCATCATCTTTCGGATCCAACTTGAACCTCATCTGTTGGAAAAAGAATGCGAGTCTTATTAGGAGGAAGCTAGAAAGTATGGGACAGAGCAAGGCAATATTACTAATTGTGATGAATAACATTACTTATGGATAAATGGTCAAGGAAGGTGTTAAACTGGGTATTATCTTTCTCATTCCTGTACTGGATCCACGTTGGGAGGATACATGCATGACACCTAACGACAACGGCTGCCTCTGATACTAACTTGGCTGACTCTGTAGCATCACGTGCCTTTTTAAACCAGCCTCAAAATGGATCTCCAGTCTTCCTCCTTTAGATTTTGTTAATCTGTCAAGCATTATCCCTGATGTCTATTTCTGCTTTGCGCCGTGGTGCTAGTTCAACAACGAATATGGAAAGTGTTAGTGTACATCAAACTGTGAGAGTACATATAAAGGAGCATGCAACTGCAACTTGACTCGGCCAGGTACCATCTTGGTGTTGATGCTCATGAGGTTCATCTGATCTTGCCAAGTCCTGTTGTGTCAGCAGTGCTTCAGAAGTAGTGTTAGGTGTGAAGGCAGCTTGGGAACTGACCAGTTCCAGAGAAAACGAACGAGTAACTAGTTGAGATGCTGGTACAGTTGAAGCGGATGTTGCAGCTGGTGGAGCAGGTGATACTGTGTTTGTAGATTTAGCCGGTGGACTTGGACCTTCTACTACACTATAAGTACTAGCAGAATCTGGACGACATATCCTTTTTTGTTTCTCCCGACGAGTAACACCACTCCCTACTATATTATTTTCCTTGCTCTTTTTTGACTTTGCCATGTCAAGCCGTACCCACAACACAAAAGAATAAAATCGCTCTTCAGAACACATTGATGCATGATACAGACAAGCAATACTTTGATGTAAGACAACTGTATGAGGATGGAATATGTAAGAAAAACAGGACGGCATGACATATTCACAGCTATGATGTGTAAACTAAGCAAAAGGATTTTCAAGAAAATAGAAGTAATGCAAGCTAGACACCATATGAAAGATGCAACCAATATTACTCTGCCAAGTTAAAAGTGTCTTGTCATAAGTGGCAATTCGAAAAATTAGAAGCAGTACAACATAGAAATAAATGCAAGATACAACCACTATCAAACTACCATGTTAAAAGCGTCCAATCATGAGTGACTGATGCGGGATACACAACAGCAGTACTTTGATGTAAGAACATGCTATGATAGATAGATGCAGTGTATTCTAGACACAGAAAGCCATGTCATATGCACATGTATAACGTATAAACTCAGCAGGTGCAATTTAATCAAAATAGAAGAAATACAGGCTAGACAACATATGCAACATGAAAGCAATTATCACACTGTCAACTTAGAGAAAGCACCTGCGGTGGTGGTGTACGGGAGATGAACTCATCATGTAGACTTCGGACTTCAGCTTTATTAGCAGTAGCAGTGGCAAATTTAGAGAGTCTCTGTTTGCGTCAGTGCAGAGGACCACCAACATCCCCTAACTTACTCTTTTCCTTCCTATTTTCTGATATTGCCTTATGAAGTCAAAACCACAAGAAGATGAATAAAATTAGCTCTGCATAACTGGTTCATGCATGATACAGACAAACACTACTTTGATGTAAGGCAAGCATAGGATAGGAGGATGGAATATATACAAAAAAAGACAGCATTTCATATTCACATGTACGATAGGAGGATGGAATATGTATGAAAAAACAGTAAAAGGAAGGCATTTCAACAAAATTAGAAGAAATGAAAGCTAGGCACCATATGAACATGCAACCAATATCACTCTATCAGGTAAAAAGTGTCTCGTCGTAAGTGCCATTTCAAGAAATTAGAAGCAGTACAAGCTAGAAGACAATGCAAGATGCAACCTACATCACAGTCCCAAGTTAAATAGGAAGGCATGTCATATTCACAGGTATAATGTGTTAACTAAGAAGATGCAATTTACCCTAATTAGAAGCATTACAAGGTAGACACCATATGCAACATGCAACCACATATCACACTGCCAAGTAAGAGCAAGCACCTCCTATGGTGGTGTGGGGGAATTGCGGTGATCAACTAGAGAGCTACATTGACTATCTTCATTTAGCCTTGCCGTTTCTTGAGAATCATGTGGGGAGGATGATACTGCACTCTTTAAACGAGTAGGGCGTCTCACAGTAACCCACTCGGGTGACTGTCTCATCATAAGTGATTGACGAGGGATACAAAATAGCATTAGTTTGATGTACGAACATGGTTAATAGCCATATGTAGTATGTATCAAAAACAGGAAGGCATGTCATTATCAAAGGTATAATGTGTAAAGTAAGCAGATGCAATTTAACTAAATTGGAACCAATACAAGCTAGACACCATATGCAGCATGCAACCACCTTTGACAACGTGAAGTTAAAGCAAGCACCTAGGATGGTTGTGTGTGGCAATTGAGATCATCAACTGCAGAGCTACGTTTACTGTCTCCAACTGCTGACACTGCACCCATTACAGCGCTGAAATGCTCAGTGCTTATCTTCGAATTACACTGGAGCGACTTCTGTCTTTTCTTTTCTGCATTCATCAACACTGCGTCAGAGTCTGAAATACCCATGCATAAAAAACAATAGTGTGAGTATGGGTGAAGTGTGTGCACAATTAGTACAGTGTAAAGGTAGCAAATAGCAGGTCGGTGAGAAATAAATGATGGGAGACATATGATAGCTCTACAACATGCATGGCACACTAAATTACTACAGGATTCTATGAAAATAACAGTCGACTGAAAGCAAATAGGTCAGTCCATTTTTTCTACACCATCCGATGTACAAAGAATGGGTAGATCGCCTTCATCTACCTCCAGCCAGTCAGTGTTGAGGATCTTCCTCGAAACGCCAGTGACCATCGGCCCAGTATTCCTCCCCTGCATGCGCCCTCCCCTCGATCTCACCGCACCGCCGTGCTTGGCACCGCCCCCCGGCCATCCATTCAAGCCCCGCCGACATCCAGATCGGGCGCGAGCAGCTCCTGCGCCCCACACCCCTATGATAGACACCGATGCGCCGCTTCTCCGGGGAACATGCGGACTAGGTGCTCCGCGCACCTAAGCGGGTGCTGCTTCTTTTAATTGCGGTTCGACTGACCCTGAATTGAAATCCAGGCGGGCTACTGACCTCTAGCAAAGGTGAAATAGTAAAAGGGAGGAAACCTTGTGCATTTAGTATCACGAAGAAGATGCAGTAAGAAGCACTCAACTAGTTTCTTTCGTGGGAAGAATACGGTGTGAGCGGAGACGTAAGATTTGCACGAATAAGGGAAGAGGAGTACCTCCTTCTACTGGCAGTGCTATGTCCTCCTTCTGTTTTTCCGATGATCTTCTTGTTGTTCGCCGGAAACCAGAAGTTGTGGAGGACGGTGTAGCCTTGGACGAACCCATGGCCAAGTTGTTGAGTGTGGTGCGGTGGCCATCTGTCGGCGGCGGGGAAGCAGATCCGAGGCGGCGAACAACAGCGTAGCGGGAACAGCTCCGGTGCGGTGGACGGTTGCGATAGTGGAGCCACATCAGTGAGGCGCAGGACGGCGTGGTCGGAGTGGTTCTGGTACGGCGCACGTCAGCGTCGGCATCGTGGAGGCAGCTCTGCCTCGGCTTCAGCTGCTAAGTCCTTGAGGGTGTTGTGATTACGGTTGCATTGGACGACGATGTCGGGGTACCGGCTCCGGCGTGATGGAGGAGGGCGGCGGTGGATTGGCCACTATGGGGTGGAGGACGAAGGAGGCTGGGGTTTTGCGGCTGGTGGAGAGGGCGTTTTCGCGCCCACATAGTACGAATGGGGAAATGGAGGGAGGCGAGAAACTAAGGGGGAACAATGTTTCGGTTTGAGACGCGTTTGTTTGAAATTTGGGGAAAGTTACAAACGTTGCCCCCATCTAAAATTTCTGACATATTGCAGGTTGGGGGTAGGACAGTCATGTCAGGTGTCCCAAATGTGGGCGGGATAGATTTCGGCCGAGCGCATGGGTAGGCGCCCATGGCGTATGAATGCTTCTTGGAGGCGGTTCAGACTGGCGTCTTGGTGAAGTTACAAACCTACCCTGGTTTAGACCTTTGGACATCGGGCCGATAGGCTACACGGGCCAGTGTCAGGACAGTAATTTCCTACCACCAAAACATTAGTCTCGCGCGGTTTCAGGTGACCAGAGGCCTATTTGGCGCTTCGTTCAATATTTGGGAGCAGAAGCATTAACGTTTTCGGTTCTCTTGAATTGAACTTTCTGGATTTGTCAAACTTCACAAATCTTTACTCTTGAAAATCCTAAAGCGACGATTATTTTGGAATGGAGGGGTACATTTGAATATACATTGTACACGAGTATATATTAAAAAATATGCAACTTACCTGAGTTCATGCATGGTTCCAGATATAATCTCCTTGGTTGCAAAAAAAGTTAGATATGCGTATGAATATACATATAGCACGTTCAAACTCACAACAAAGATTGATGCCCCCTTTTACATCTGATTTACAAATGCCATTATCTCGGGTTCAAATAGATGAATGCACTTCCTATGAATTCGAATCTTCGAAACCCCCTTTATGTTGAATTCAACATGTATTCTATTTCGTAGCTAGCAATTTGGAATGTATCCATGCAAGTGACAAATGTATAAAGTGCTTCACACTAACAACATGGAGTGCACTAATTAATGTTTATATATGAATTTCAAAAGCATCCATTGCCTGTATCTCTCACTCTATGGATCGATAATATGAAATAAACACATGCACATGCTAGAATTCAATAGAGTATGGGTGTCTGAGAGACTGATTTTCGTCCATACGCAATTTGCAAAATCCATGATCTCATCCAAAAATAATAATGCCATTTATATTTTAATTTAATGCGTAAAACCGCCTTTTACACGTAGATGCACTATGCCTCGCCCTATTCTCACAAACGCGTTATATATCTCTCTATCTAACGCACAAGTGCACACACTTTATATGCATTGGCATTTCTCTTTCACACATGCTCACAATCTCTCTCAGGGTGTCGGGGTGTCTCACGCACATGCTCTCTTTGTTTCTCTCTCTCTTTCTGACTACTATGTACCACTCTTTTCACTAATCTCAGTTGGAAAACACTATTTCTCTCACATGCATATATACACATGCACGGTCTCTGCTAGCCCTCTATACGCACATATATGCGCCTACGTGTCTCCCGCACGCACATTATCTGTAGGCCTCTCTCGCACACATTGCCCCCCCCCCCGACCCACCTCTCTCTTAGTAGTTGGCAGATATGATTTCATCATATCATTCAGTAGGATATCCCTGGCTATTAGGCTGGATGGTAATACGAGGCAAAGTTTTACCCTAGTTCGGATCGGACCCTTGCAGTTGAAGAAAGAGCCTACTCCTGGTACTCTATATTAGTGATAGGGGTGCGTACAAAGTACACATGAATATATACCAGGCATTGTGCGTGTGTGTATACTATCGACGAACTAGCCCCCAAGCTTGTATAACATACTAAGGGCCTAGGGTTACAAATCATATATAGTCGGCTTATCACATGTGGGGATAGAGTCCTCCGCGACTCTGGTAGCTTCGTGTTCTACGCCAAGTACTCCACATGGGTCTTCGTATAACACGTCTCGGTCCAACCTATATGTGGCGCGGGATGGAACTGACCCATGAGTCTTCAAGTTGACCCACCACAACTAGAAATGATGTGCCCACCACACCACACATGCAATCGGCCACTAAGAAAATAAGCATATACAATAGTACAACGGTATCTAGCTCACGATATGTCTCCATATTTTGTTGATGACACTGACGGACTTTGCATTTGATGCGTGCTCCGTATTTTGTTGATGACACTTACGGTCATTGTATTTGAAGCGAAAGCATGATATGGTCACTAGACTTCAGAATAAGCTCATGACGGTCACCACATACATTTTGTCGTGCTAACCAACATGTGGTTGGATGGTTAGAGGACAGTGGTTTATCGAGCCCCCCAAGGTTAAAGTCCCGGTGCTCGCATTTATCTTGTGTTAATTTCAGTATTTTCCGGCGATGTACGTTTAGTGGGAGGAGACGTTCCACTCGACTCTGAGGCACCTATGGTGACTTCATAAAATCTCAAGATCATATATGCTGGCCCACTCTCTCGAAGGTGCTCATAGGGGTAGGGTTCGCGTGTGTGCGCTTATAGCGGTGAGTGCTTGCGCGTATATATGAGCCCTTGCATCTGTACCGTGTTAAAAAAATACATATCATGATTATACGGTCACTGGCTCACCCGTACAACTCCGTGTTTTGTTGATGACGCAATCAATTGACCAGTCAAATGTTCCACGTGGCGCAACTAGTGTTGCACCATCAGGGCGCGTAACCGTGGGGCCCACCTGTCAGCCCGTATATGAAAGAAAGAAATGGTAGTTTGAGTCTGTACTGTGTTAATAAAATAGGAGTACATTTTAGGGTGATCATACGGTCACTGGCTCACCATACATCTCTGTAATTTGTTGATAACACGATGAATTGACCAGTCAAGTGGTCCACATTCAGCAGCGCACATTACCATAGGGCCCACCCGTCAGTGCGTATATGAAGGACAGAAATGGTAATAAATTAGTGGTCGGTGGGTATTCGAAGTCGTGAGACCTCTGGTTGGCAGTCACCGGCGGTTGGGGGCGTTCATTGGGCGGTGGGGTGGTGATCCCCGGAGAAAAAGCTCGGCAGGGGGGGGGGTAGAGGGATAGCCGGTGCGCCGGAGGACCGATGGTGGGGAGTGGTTTCGGAGAGGGCAGGCCGACCGCGGGTGGCGGGGGCTGGCGTTTCGTCCGGATGTGGCTGGCCGCTCAGGGGGGTGGAGTTTGATGATAAACTGCAGGCCCTTGATTTCGTATCCAACGGTTGGAAAATCTAATGACCAGAGATGAAAAAGTCAGTCGACTGACGTGTAGCCTCAGCCTGCACATACACATGCACGCATGCAAGACACGCACGGATGTAGGCGTGCAACACTGACACGTACACATGCACTCACGAACACACGCACGTACGCACCCATGCATGCAACACTGAAACGTACCCTTGCATGCACGCAACACTCGCACGCCTGCATGCACATAGCACATGACGCAAGACACACGCTCAACCTATATGTGCGTGCACCCTTTGTTAAGGACATGGATTGTTACGGGTATTAATCAATCTTATCTATGATAAGCAGAACATTGATGTTTGCAGCGGTCTTTATGAATCACAACGTATCGAATGGGCTATCAACATAGTAGGCTTATCTACATGAAAAAGATGTGAGATAAGTTGAGGAGGAGTGGGGCGTGGTGGTGACTGGTGGTCGGACTGGGCGGAGGCATGGGGATGGACGGCGCATTATGTCTAGGTTTGTATCTCTCTCACACACACCCATGTAGGTGGGGGACATGCACGAAGAGAAGAGGTGCACGCACGGCACACATACTCCCGTCTCTTTCCCAACCACACCCGCGCGGGTACATGGTGGAGCTCATTTGTGTACGAAAAAGGCAATCCACGTGGTAATTTGGTACGTGTACTGGTTGTCCACTTGGTGGAGGGAGGTTGTCTAGCATGGGTGAACAAACAAATTGCTACTTGACGCGTTATGTTAAATTAAAAAAAGAGGCAAACCATGTGGGGCCTACCTTAGAGGCAAGGCTCTATACACTGGAGTACTTTTGATGTGTCCCGTCAACTCGTAGAACGAGGAGAAGCTTGCTTAGTATGTCGTCTCCCTCGCCCACGGGCGCGGTGGCTCGCAGGATGAGGTGAAGCTTGCTTACGAGTACTACTACTACTACTACTACTACTACTACTACTACTACTACTACTACTACTACTACTACTACTACTACTGTACGCCTTTACGCCCGCTCCCTCGCCCACGCGCGCGGTGGCTCGCAGCACGAGGAGAAAATTTTACTACTCCCTCCGTTTACTCCTCGTCCCTACTAGTACGTACTTTGGTTAGTACTCCCTCCATTTACTTATACAAGGCCACTATAAAAAATACATTTTGCATCTATACAAGGCCACAAATAGTAATCGAGACAAAAGTTACTACTCCGTACTTTCCAGTTTATGGCTCAGTTTCAAAATCTCTCCAACCAAGGTAGATGGTGAGTGGTCGAATTAATTTCGTATTTTGCACAAGTAATTAGTATGCTCATTTTTCTCAAGAAGTTATGTTTACCGAGGCATTAATTAGAACGAATGCATGAATGACCACTAAATTTCCATGAACTTGTACATGCATTGGTTAGTTTCCTCTTGACACTGCTTGCGTCGAGTTATCTAACGCACCTCGAAGTCCAACATGTAATGGTACTACTACTAGTATAGTAGAATTGAGACTTATCAAACGGAAAAACGAACGTTTTTAGATGAGCCATATAAACCCTAGTGGGTAGGTACTCCGTAAAAACAGATTTTTCCAAAACTAAGTTGCTCCCTTTCATGAATTCTGTAGTATACTCCTCCGTCGACGCTCGCTTTCATGAATTTTGTACTTCCTGTCGCCGACATGTGGGACATATAGAAACCGGGTCGACGTGTCAAGCACCAAATAACAGTGCAGAACAACAGGGGGGACGCACCCCACTCGTACCGGCCCAGTAGTAGTAATGAGCAATGAGACGTTAAATCACAATGCCGCACCTTCCCAGACGGACGAAGCAACCATTATTTCACACTTCGGTTCGCCATCATCTCAAACCATGTAGTATTGCTTCTGCCTCAAGAGGGGCACGCGCATCGCCTTGGTACATCATGACATGTGGGACCGCATGACATGCCATGCTCCCCCGCCGATTGCTCGGTAAAATCACCTCATTTTTACTATACTTCCTCCGTATCGGTTTACTACATGGCATGCACGTCGTTCTAGGTTGAGAATTTAACTGGCAATATATGTGATGAATAGTACTCTAGCCTTTTTAAAAAAGTATATTTTTGTATAGTATTACTATTGATGGATTGCGCCATGGAGCAAAAATTGAAATAAAAAAAGGTGGTACATATAGAGAGCGCTCGTCGCCAAATTATGCATATAGTACTATTAAAAAAGCTAGTGCGTGCTTAATTGGGGTGCTAAATTCTATTAAAGAAATACTAGTAGTATGTAAAAACTAAAGAGTTTAAGTAACGATAAGAAACATAACATAGTTCTGATGGGGGCTCAGCACAACACACCCCTCAAATTAAACTAAGCACACCTGAAATTAAACTATGCAACTAATCCGGTAGACACTGCATTAGAAGTTTAGAACCACCATGAGCAACGACACTGCCACCTTACTCGGAGTCCTCGTCCACGTCCTCGACTTTGCCCTTGTCCCTCTTCCTCTTGGCAGATACTTCTTTGCTTGAACCGCACACTTGGCTGTTGCTCTTCATCCAACCCTTGTAGATATTGAAACAAAGGTAGCCATCCATTGCAGCGTAGTGGATGTGGTCTATATCTAGTACATTCTGCTGCCATGCATGACGATGAAACATGTAATGAGGTTTCTCCAGTTTATGGTACGAAGGATGAACCATGGCTCCTGCCAGGGTCAGCATTGAAGGCTGACGAGAGGGCACCAGCCGATTCTTCTGGAGGTCGAAGGGGTTGCCTACAACAAGGCATGTCCGACACAGGACTTCTTTGTCGTTCTTAGAGTCTACAGTAACGAATTTCACTGTTTTATCCTTGAGGAAGTTCTTAAAATCCTGGCACTCAATGTCGACATGGCATATGTGGTAGACCAAGCAAATGTTATGTACGCAAACCTGGATCATGGTGGGCTTCTTCCTCTCTTCGGCCTTTAGATCCTTCTCTCGTCCCAGGACTATGGTGTACTCAACATCTAGCCTAGTGACCCACTCATCATCTGAGTTTTCGAACATGCGTCTGAAGCGAGAAAGGCATCCTTTCATTGTCGCGGAAGAACGGGTGTAGATGACGTCGAACTCATCACCGGTGATGGTTCTAACCTTATACTCACTGCCGATCGTGGAGATTCGGGACGCCATGGATTTGGGAGGAAGGTTAGGATTAGTGGAACTACCGTAATGTGAATGAACGGGACGACTAGGAGCGAACCACCGTAGTATTGAAGGACGTGCAGGGACGAGTAGGAGCGAACTGCCAGCGTCCGAACGGCAGGGTAGTGGCTTTCCATCTCCCATGATACGGGCTTCCGAGAGCCCTTGGATCTGAGATCGAATGGTTGCATGGCTTGATTCTAGACCTATGGGTGAATATCCTATCCTGGAGGGTTATTCTGCAAATTTTCAGCAACTTAGCATGCGACCGTTTGATCTCAGATCCAAGGGCTGCTAGCAGCCCATATCATGGTCGCGCCTACCACGACCGTCGCGTTGCTCGCGTGGTCGCGCCCTTGGAGATTTAACACGGTGCGTTAGGCTATCTGATGTTGGCATGTCATACATAGTCATCACTTAGTCACTCATACTACAACAAGGTTGGCTATAAGTGTATTTTTTTACTCCTCTCTATCTCTTTCTTCGTACTCCCTCCGTCCCATAATATCAGAACGTTTTTGACACTAGTGTAGTGCCAAAAGCGTTCTTATATTATGGGACACAGGGAGTACTAGTACTTATTGCATTTGCCAAGGAGTGACCTCTTCCAATGAAATGGTGTTGCTAAGTTTGCTTCATTTAATTAGCTATAGACTCAAAATTGTCTTTTCACCTAGGTACACGCACTTAGCACCGTTTCTTCCTTGGGTCACCAAACTAGTCTCTCTCCTCTTGATTAACTTGCCACATCAGACTTTATGCTTATGTGGCAAGCTTAAGCACCTGTAGGAGCAAGTAAAACTAAGTACAATAGTGTGTTTTACATGGCATTTTTGCATATGTGGAGGAAAGAGAGGCAAGGAAAAAGTGGAGAAGTGGGCTCTCATGCAAGAGCCAGCCTCTACTACATGGTGGAGCATTGGGAGAGGCACCTGTATATGGAGGTGGTCAGGAATCGGGAGACTCACGCCGGTCGTAGTGCCGCAGTTAAAATGACAATGGAAAGTCAAATCATGGGCCCCACCTGTCCAGCAGTAACTCCCTGTCAAATCACACAGCCCTACGTTTTCAGCAGCCTACTCCCTCGTCTTCTCATGTCTCTGTCGAACCGACTAGGCGAAATTGCCCCGCATACCGCGCAGGAAAAGCCCCGCCCTCGACTTTTAAATACAACTACATCCGCTTAAGAATCCAATGATATACTTTCTGTGACATAGTAACTCATATTTAGTTAGTCAAATGGATGACCTAGAACTACGTGCAGGCCCTATAAACCGAGACGCCTAAAAACAAAAAAACCGAGACAGAGAGGGTAGTTCAGCATGTATCTTTTTAGATCAATATAGTCAGGATTCACCAAGGAGCAAAACCAAGTGGGTTACTCCTGTCGTGTTGGCGTAGCAACTCAAGCAGGGTCAGTCCGCACACAAAATGGCGACACACTTAACAGGACCCCTTTGGCTGACATGTGGCTCATCCACCGTCTTGTTCCACATGTGATGCACCAAATTACAGTTTGGAGCAGCGGTTGGAATTGGAGGCACCCCCGGTTATAGCACCGCAGTAGTAGAAAATGAGCGATGAGGGGTCAGATCACAAAGCCCCACCTTTCCCGCATTAAGCTGGACGGACTAAGCAACCATCATTTCACTCTAGGGTGCAAGAGCATAAAGAAAAGAGAAAACAATGATGCGTGCGGCAGCTACCTAGGGCACCCTAGGGTAGGGGTCTCCACTACAGATCCTTTTTTTAAAGCGCCTCCACTACAAATCGGCTTCTCCCTCGTGCTCTTGAAGAAAACCGATGATGAGTGCGGCGGTAGGGTTTGTAGGAGTACTACGGCGTGCCAGGCCACGTCGTAGTAAAGGGGTTCGAGTCGACGCCTTACATATGTGTGGGCCGCTTGGTTTTACGGGAACGAGGCAGCATTTTGGGTTCGGGGACCAGTGGAGATATAGTACGTACAAAAAATTGTGGATGTAGGTTCGACCGAAAGGCAATGATGCATGGGCCCTGCATTTTGATATACCCGGGGCCGCGTGAAATTTTCTACTCTACTCAAAACTAGTAAGGTACACATGTATTGAACGCATGAGATTTCGAAACAAATTATGAATAAATACACACTATAGCATGTAAAGCTTTGAGTCATATATGCATGATGTAGATGTTTGTTTAGTTCTTATATTTCATCTCATTCAAAATCAATTAGTTTTATATGCATTGTAAATCATAAAGTTAAAAACAAATAATGGCAATTCATTTAGAAAAAAATAATCAATTATGATACAGAAGATTCTAGAAAAAAGGAGAAGTGCTTGTGTTTTGAGGTTTGTGCATTATACTTAAGTTCAACCATGGACTCTTCTAAATTGTACATGTGGCAGATCTGGTGGAATGTTGATGATATCCAACGGCCAGTAGTGTTCGGATTTGCCTATCTCTGCACTGTCGGGTTAGCTTCATCCAGTGACCATCTTTCAAAGTTATTGGCACACTATATAGTTCTTGTGCCATAGTTGCATGTTTTGGAAAAAAGCTACTAGTGGGTTGTACTATCTATTTAGGAATAGAAGATGTATACATGGAAGTTGTAGGGAAAGAGATGACATGGAGCATCTCAATTCCTATGAGTAGGGATTGGAAAAGAGATGTCATTTGGTTCACATCATAGGAACTTTTCTATTGAATCTAGAGATGACATGTATCTCAATTCCTATGAGGAGGGAATATATAAGAGATGTAATTTGGTTCATATCATAGGAACTTTTCTATTGAATATATGCTAATGTTTATTTTCCTTTGAAATTAAGGGAGTATAGGAATCCATTCATATGAACCATGTGGCTCTAAAGCTATAGAAATGATATCATGTTTATTTCCTTTGAAATGTGGAGTATATGAATCTATTCCTATGAACCAATTGGCTCTAAAGGAAAAAATCATATAAAAATCATATCATATAGAGTTCCTATGATATTCCTCGACACTAAAGGATGCTTGAAATTGTTGCGGGCAATAGGATGGTCTTTCTTTGTAGGCTCCTCACACATCTTTATAGTTACCTCTTGAAGATGAATGAAATGATATATACATGGTATTCTACATGTGCAATTTGGTACACGAAAACTCAGTAAAAGTTTGTGAGGTTCGAATTTTAAATAAAGCTATATGCACTGCATTTCGGAACGGAGGGAGCATACGGCAGTTGCTAACACTCATGTGGAAGATTTGTGTGTAGGAGGAGTGGTTGTTCTGTTAAATGACATGGCAAGACTGACACTGTCGGATGCCGATCTAACAGTTCTTAAGGCGTTCGTCAGGAAAAGGCTTGTGGCGAACGTTTGTCGGATAATGATTTACGGACACATGCATTGCATTGATGCGTGCCCCCTCTCTCTCACGCACACGCACCCTCACGAGTCACGACTCTCCCGAGTCCTCTCGCAGACTCTCACGCCGCACCCACCACCTATCTGCAGGTAGATGTCATGCACATATGTGCTCTTCACACCCTACCCTCAAAACTTCTAAAAAACAAAAGACGGCACGCACATTTTATTTTAGCTCACACGTCACACACTTATATTATTACTCTTGCGGCGAACGTTCTTTGGGCATAGTATATTGTACTCTCCTGAAGACAAGCGGTGCACGCACACACTAGTTCTCTCACACCCACTCGCGGGTACACGTAGGAGCGCATTTTTTTGAAGCTGGTACAACAAAATCACTCCACTAGGGTTCCTCTAATTCACTCTCTCATGCTCTCCACATCTAAGCAACACATAGGTGACCACACTCTCTCTCAGCTCACGGCTGGTCACAAATCCGGCCGGACAACCTCGACTGGGGCAGGGGTGTAGGTGCATCGTTCACGCTATGGGCGGTGGCGAGGGAGGAGACCAACGGCTGCCCGCGCCTCCCGATTGGCGGCTGTGTCGTTCTCTCCGAGAGAGCGCCGGCTCGGGAGGTCCTCCGACCCCTTCTTCATCCTTGCGGTATTGTGGCCAAGATGCGGCCTCCCGACGCCGTCTTTGCCACATCCGACAACCCTCAGGTATATATTCCTTCGAAACCTGCCTTGCTCTACTGCCCCAGCTCCCTTCGTGTGGATCCTTTTCTACTTTCGTCCGCTGTTCCAAAGCCACCTAGACTTCTACTATTATTAGATGTAAATCTAGTTCATACAGTCGACTCAAAGCGTTGGGTCAAATAGGGAAGAAAGTGGGAAAGCTGTAGCATGAATCTAGGACTTGGTTCTAAGAGGAAACAGGGGAAAGTAGTAATATATGTCACTGTTTAAATAACCGTATTTCGTATTTGCGCAAACAAAGATGTGTGTCTCCATATCGTTTCGGGATGTCTGTCTCCGTATCGTTTCTATCCGCACAATCAAAAGCACACACCTCAGTTTTAGTACAACTGCGCAAAATGAGATGGCTATCCCTTGTTGCCGTCGTCTAACCTTCCGTCTTCAAGGTATCCCTACATTGGTAGTAACTAAGGTAGAATGACCAACACAATCTAAAAGAAGCTAATTCATACATTCTACTTCCTGATTGCAGTGCAGGGACGAGCAAACCTAACCCTGGATGGTGGCAACAAGAAAAAACCAAAGTGAACTCCAGGAAATTTAAGCCTGCCGGGAGGCCCTTTGCTCAGAGAAGCCTTGCTTGTTTTTTCCTGATTTGTAAACCTTCTCACAACTTTGTCTTTTTCTGTGAACTAGTATATGTTTGTTATGTTCTATGAATCATTGAGATGTATAAAATTTCTTAACTTATGCTTTTCAAGTTTTTTATGAAGATGAGTTTAATGTGAGTGTTCCACATGAGCGCTGGACTAGCGTGTGAACATTTGGAATTTACTACATTGTGGCCTCAATTAACTGCATGAACCACTGTAACAAGATACATAGTTGCTTATATGTCAGACAGCAGATTGTTGATTGTTAGCTAGTCGATAGCCTAGTGTTGAACCGAGCTGAGCCAATGTGCCGTGTTTTGCACAACTGCTTACAAGTGGGGTAGCACCAACAGTGTTTACAAGTACTTATGTATACGTCGGTGCACGGTTCTCGAACGAGTGCTCTATTTCATCAAAACACACACTGCTCGTATGATAAACCGTGACAACTTATGTCTTACCATGCCATATTCATGAAAAAACTAGTGAGGACGCATCTGTTTTGGCAACAATTACGATGGTTCTCACATGATTCATGGGCACACAAAAGTAGCAGCAGTTCCCATAGACGGATTAAAGTAGAGTACTAGCACCAGAGGGGTCGATAACAGGCAAGGTTCGGATAATTATACACAATCCAAACTACTATTAAACACTAGCTGGGGCAACTATTTCATGCCTCGATCTAATTTGGGTTGGACACAAGATGGACCTTGCCATGAACATCATCGAGGACGTCCCACAGCAGCTCAATCCTGTGAACCTTCATGAAGACAACCTTGTGGCCTTACCACTGATAAACTTGTTTGTGGAGGCATGCCACGTCATCTTCCTACGTAAGCTTGACAAGAATAGTATGCCTCACAAATGAAGGAGTAGCTTTGAACTTCTTGTGCTTCAGTACACCCTGAACAACACGCCTGACAACAGTGAGGCTGGAATACAACTCTTCATTGGTATAATCGCAAATGGCTTCTAGGATCCAACAGCCTAAGAACCCTGTTTTCCTAGTGCGTATATTCAGGTCGTCCGCCTCATAGTGAGTGACATGTACAACCACACAATCCTTGTCTGCATCAGGGCTCTAATTGAAACAGAAAAAAAATCTGAATTACTTTTCAATGTAAGAAACACAAGTTATTTAAACCTCTATGTATAGCATGGCATCGAAGCTAATAAAATTTTGCATTATTAATCACCACATACTTCCTATTCTAAAAAAATCACCACATACTTAGATGAAAAACCATAATCGAGATCGGAAAAGAAGGAAATCACCTTAGGCAACTCAGCGGGGGGGGGGGGGACACATCCTCGATGGGGGAAAACTGCTCCTGCAGTGCCACGGGGGCTGTAACCTCAAACGAGGCATTGAACATCTCAGTAGTGGCCGTGAGCGTATCTGGGGTCAGCTCGATGGTTGCCTCCATCTTCTTGGAGCTCTCTGTCTCGTGGGGATCAGCCTCCCACGTCTGCTCCAATATCGGCAGATCTTTGCCTGATTCTCCTTGGTCCATCATGAAACTGACGAATACTAGGAGACTACTGAAAGGAAAACACAATCGCAATGACAATGAAACAAAAAAAAGAGTGAGGATCGGTTACTGCTTTGCAAAAGTTCTTTTTTTTCTCTGAACGAAAATATACCAACATCACGGATCCGCTTACCTTCCCTTCGTTCGGAGAGAAGAACAGTGGCAGATGCGAGTATTGCCTTTCTTGAAGACGGTGAGGGAGAAGGGGATTCAACGAAGAGTGAAATGATGGTTGCTTAGTCCGTTAAACTTAGACTGCAGGGAGGTGGGGTTTTGTAATACGACGGCTCGTTACTGCCGTGCTACGACCGAGGTGACTCTCCGCCTACATACTTCCTTCTAATTTGGTGGATGGCATTTGGGCCCGCGCGCTGCATGGCCCGCATGTCAGTGACCAAATGTATAATGGCATTCAGTAGAGGGAGACGTTACAATGACCTAGGAGGAGCCAGAAGCGGTAGAGTGTCTCCACTATACTAGTAGTAATTGTTTTTTTGGGTAGCTGTAGAGTGTCTCCACTGTACTAGTAGTAATTGTTTCGTACCCCCAAATTCCTCACCTCACTCCTACAGAAAACCCCAGCTCCCATTCTTCCTCACTCCTACAGAAAACCCCTAGCTCCCCTTCTTCTTCGCTCGCACTACAACTAGGCTCGTCATTCGTTAATCTGCTCAAATCCGTGAGCGCGACGTGACGCCCTCGAGGAAAATGGAGTTGGCTGACCCCAGCGCCAAGAAGATTAGGCTCCCACCAGCGGCGGCGCCTGTTGTAGATCCCACACCCGGGAGCATGGGGAGAAGCGGTGACCCCGCCCCCACCGGATCCCAGGAACTCGTGGAATCTTGGGTGGACTGCATCAGCGATCTCCTGGACGCCGTCCTTGGGGAGATCATCTCGCTTCTCCCCACCAAGGATTGCTGCCGCACCCAAGTCCTCTCAATTCGGTGGCGCCCTCTATGGCGCGTCGTGCCCCTTAATCTCGACTGTCGTCAGCTATCTCTCTTCAATGATTTTGAAATCCCCAGAGCCATCATCTCCTCCCACCAGGGCTCCGTTCAAAGCCTCTGCGTCCCGTCATGCTACCTGAGCAGGCATACCATGCCCTGCATGGTGGACACCTGGCTGAAATCCCCTGAATTCATAGAACTACAGCTGCTTGAGATCTAATATTCCCCTGGAAATCACATACCACATACCGAATGCCATGAACTTGTGCCCTCAGCACCGATGTCCACCTCGCGGTTTTCGTCCTCTCTCCACACCGCCACCTTTGCACTGTGCTACCTACCAGACAATCTGGTACTACACCTTTGACTCCCATTTCTCAAGAAACTTTCACTTGTGCGGGTTCATATATCGGAGGCCTCATTGCACAGCATCATTCACTCCAATTGCCCTGCGCTGGAGTGCTTGGTGCTTGTTTTCATAGTTAGAATCGGTTGTCTCCAAATAAAGTCACCTAACCTTGTAAGAATTGGAATTTCTTTTAACGGAAGGTAGCTCATCATCCAAGATGCCCCTTCACTTCAAAGGTTGATCCTTGATTCTAGTTATTCACCATTGCAAATAACTGTCCTCTCTGCGCCTAAACTAGAGACCTTGGGTGTAATACATGATCTCTGTGCTCATTTCAATATGGTGTTTGGCTCCACAGTTCTTCGGGTACTTTATATTATCATCTACACTTGTAACCATAAGCTGTATTTTAAATTTCTGCGCATAATTTATATATCATCTTGGAGTACACATTTTGTACTAATATTATGTTCTATGCTCAACGAAGAGTTTCTCCATGGATGGCCTATCAATGGTGCTGGATTCTATCAAGATCTTATATATCCAAATGAATAGTTTTGATCTGAACAAGATTATTGGCTTGTTGTAATGCTTTCCATGTCTGGAGAAGTTGTATATAGAGGTGATAATTTCACGCACATTGGAAGCCCACATATAGTGTACTAGAATTAACCGTTCAGCTATTGCTCTTTCGACCCTCTTCTTTTAGACCTTAACTGTTTTCAATCTTCATGTCTATTTAGGCAACATGATGGGATAAGAAAGTTATAACCAATCGGTGGATTCGTAAGCATTGGGATTTTCTCACTTCCCATGAGATTCGATTGAAGACAATAACGCTAGAACGATATGTAGCCAACCGTGCAAACACAAGATTTTTCACATTCTTCCTGCTGAATGCGAGGTTACTATTGTCCATCAGGCTGAAGTTTATTAGCAGCATGGTTTGAACGGATGGGTATGTTGAAGAGCAAAAAAAAGGAGTTTCAGGTGGGCAAAAGAGCTTCTAAACGTGTTGGGCTTCTATTTACAACATATTGTGGTCATAATCCAGTAAATTTTACGACCCAAGATGTTCATTCTATGGACCTGGCCGATCCATTTGACTGTGACTGCCAAAAACAGTGCTGGAGTTAGATGTTGTTGCCCTTTTCAATCTGGTTTTTTTATAAACCTGATGAACAATTAACCCTCGTGCTTTTGTACAATTTGTAAGCTGGAGTTAGATGTTCCTGCCCTTTTCAACTCGGCTCTGACTATCATATTTTCTTTGAAACAAGGCAAATGGCTTGCAATTCTTTAACTTAGAGTGATATATTGTAACAAATCCCAACCAAGGGAAATAACATCACTCTCGCCGGCTGCTTGAGCTCACTGTGCATTACAAAAGCCAAGTTATTAGCCCCCACCATCACCCACAAACTTATTTCGAACTAGCACATAAAATGGGCTGTAAATTTTCATATGAAAGGCTGCATGACCGTGACAGATTTGGATTTTGACATTTGGGACCCACGAGGAAATAGCCTATCCAAGGTGGTGTTGACTTACTAGCCAGTCAACAAACGATTCTGCCTACCAGTCGTTGGATTGACATGCAACATCTGTCGTGTATCTTCTATCTCTTGTCTTCTTCCTCCAGCCACCCAAACCAAACCTCCCCGTCGGCTCCGCCTGCTCCCGCCTCCCATGGCTGGCTGCGCCTCTGCCGCCCTATTGTACGTACCCTCCAACGTTGGCCACTCCCTCCCTCTATTCCCCCACACGTCTTGTTATTCTCCAGCGATGTCAGCCCCAAAACGCACCCGCGCCCGAACCAGTCAACCCTCGTACTCCCCTCCGCCTGCGACTGAACCGACGCATCTTCAACGGCTCCTGTTCGTTCCGTCCGAGGCCTCGCCGTAGTCCTCCGCCTTGCGGCCTTGGTTCGCCCGCCGTGCGCGGTGCACCGCCCTCTTGCGTTGTCAACATCGTCAACAACCGAGAGGAACAAGGAGATGATTGTACGTGGAGAGGATGACAGTAGGGACCCACCAGCATCATGGCAGTACGCAAGCAAGTGCCTTTATAGTACAAGCCCAAAAATATGGTTCGTCCTAATGGTTGGACATCCGGGGCTCACGCCATTGTCAACGTAGTCAATAAACGAGAGAATTACACTAGGAGCGGCTGACACCAGGGACCCAGCAAGTCGTGCAGTTTTTTTTAGGAACAAGCAGTTGTTATTTATACTAGTTTTAGCGACGGATTAGGGTAACAACGGGGTTGTGCGGGGGATGTGGCCCGTCTAGCCAGGGTTTTATTTATGTTTACCACATCATGAGCCCAGTTGTGTTTTTTTCTTGTTGAAAATGGCTAGCCCAGTTCTATTTTTTTTAAGAAATACCCAAACAAGGCCTACTTGCTTTATCGGCCCTACTAGGCTACAAATCTTTCAAGACGAGGAGAGTTTCATTCGGTTTGCCCAAAAATGGGCTGTACATTTTAAAAACACATCAAACCGGGAATTAGTTTCAATTTTTTTTCATTACAAGATCTTACATTCCATTGATTTTTATGCATGGACAATTATTTGGATTTTGTATTTATATAAATTATTTTTCAAAATAGTTTGAATGTGAATCGATATTTCTGGATTAAAAACAGTTGACCGCACCGAAATATGCAAAATTTCGTATACTTTTTAACCGTGGCCACAATATGGGGTGTAATGCTAACAAAAAGAAGATGGGCTCCAAAAAAATTCTTAAGAATTAGAAAATGGGTTATACATTATTAGAAATAATGGCACATGGGTTGTATGCTGTTTTCCACAGATTTGAGGCTGACTTGTGCGCCTACTACAGGTTGACGCGTATGCTTTCATTAAAAAAAGGTTGACGCACACGCAACGCCCTGTCAACTTAGTCAACACATGAGAGCAGTGACTGTTGGATGTCCATCCAACGGCTGTCGTGATTCTTCAATCTCTGCTCTTCATTCTCTAGCTGCTCAAACAAGCCCCGGCGGGACTGCCTGCTCCCTCCTCCCGCGGCTGGCTATGCTGCCGCGGAGGCCTCACGGCCCTACCGTACTCCCATCGCTGGCCTAGCCATCCCTCTACTCACCCACACACGATGTTATTCTCAAGTGACGGCAGACGAAAAAGTAAACCCTCGTACTCCTCCACGTGGGAAACAACTACCGAGTATTCCCTGGCACTATATCGTTCCCTTCCTAGGCCTCGCCGTCGACCACCACCCTAGTGCTCTCGGCGCGGCCTGGTCAACGTGGTCAATGAACGACATCCATCGGAAGTGGATTGTACATGGAGAGGCTAACAGCTGGCTCCATGGCCACACGCAAGGAAATGCCTCCTTATTACACGCAAAATAATGATTCCTCCACCTCACAGCTAGGACCCACAGGAAGGGCCTCTGTATTTCGCGAAAAAAACGTTCCCCCCAATGACAGGTCGGACCCACCAGCTATATCTTCGCACGCAAGGAAGTGCCTCCTTATTACGCCCAAAAAAATGAATACCCCCTGCTAGCTGGGACCCACCATATTGTTGGGCTGACTTGTGGGCCTACTAAGTTGACCGGGACGGAGGGCTTTGTCAACTTAGTCAATACTCCAGTGACCGTATGATGTCCATCCAACGGCCATAGTGCTTCTTCAACCTCTGGTCTTCTTGCTCCAGCCGCCCAAAGCAGTGCCGGTCGTGCCGCCTGCTCCTGCCTCCCGTCGCCGGCTGTGCTACCGCGGAGGCCTCACCGCCCCCACACTACTCCCACCACTGGCCAGGCCATCCCTCCACTCACCCACACCCCCTGTTATTCTGTGGCGATGACAGCCTCACACCATAGCCGAACCAGTGAACGCTCGTACTCCTCTCCGCGTGGGCATCCACTGCCGCGTCTTGCCTGGCTCCGCATCGTCCCCTTCCTAGGCCCGCCGTCGTCCACCGCCGTGGTGCTCTCAGCGTGGCGTGGTCAATGTGGTCAACGACCGACTTCCATCGGAAGAGTACTCTACGTGGAGAGGCTGACAGATGGGTCCACGGCAGCCTCAAGGAAGTGCCTCCTTATTACGCGGAAAATAATTATTCCTCCACCTGACAGCGGGGACCCACCGAACGGGCCACCAGTGTTTTGCAAAAAAAATCGTTTCCCCCTGAATATTGGGACCCACCGGACGGGCCACCGTATTTCGTGAAAAAAACGTTCCCCCCGCTCTCAGCTCGGACCCATCGGAAGTGCCTCCTTATTACGCACAAAAAAAATGAATACTCCCCTAGCTAGCTGGGACCCACCTTGGTGGGAGGCTGACTTGTGGGCCTACTAAGTTGACGAGGACGAAGGACTTTATCAACTTAGTCAATATGAACGATTCTAGCTCCAGTGACCGTATGATGTCCATCCAACGACCGTAGTGCTTCTTCAACCTTTGGTCTTCATGCTCCAGCTGCCTAAAGCAGCGCCGGTCATGCCGCATGCTCCTGCCTCCCGTGGCCGGCTGTGCTGCCGCAGAGGCCTCACCGCCCCTACTATTCCCACCGCTGGCCAGGCCCTGCAGCGACGGCAGCCTCACACCGCAGCCGAACCAGTGAACCCTCGTACTCCTCTCAGCGCGTGCTTCCACTGCCGCGTCTTCCCCGGCTCCCCGTCATCCCCTTCCTAGGCCTCGCCGTCGTCCACCAACGTGGTGCTCTCCGCGCGGCGTGGTCAACATGGTCAAGGAACGACTTCCATCGGAAGAGTACTGTATGTGGAGAGGCTGACAGCTGGGTCCACGGCCACAACCCAGTTTTTTTGTGATTTGCCAAGTAAGTCGCATTGTCGGGCCTGTTGGGCTGCAAATCTTTCAAGACGAGGATAGCTTTCATTCGGCTGGCCGAGAAAATGGCCCATCAGTAATGAGAAATGGGATGTAAATTTTTAAAACACATCAAACCGGCAATTAGTTTCAAATATCTTTTTTTCATTTAAAGATTTTAAATTACATTAATTTTTATGCGTGGAGAATTTTTTGGATTTTATATTGATATACATTTATTTTTAAAATCAGTTTGAATGTGAGTCAAAATTTCAGGATTAAAAACAGTTCAGACCGCACCTAAATATGCAAAATTTCATATAATTTTTTAACCGTGGCCACAATATGGGCTGTAATGCTAACAAAAAGAATATGGGCTCCAAAAAAACCTTAAGAATTAGCAAAGGGGTTGTAAATTATTAGAAATAAGGGTAGATGGGTTGTATGCTGTTTTCCACAGACTTGAGGCTTTCCTAAAAAAGGGTTGACGCACAAGCACTGACTGTTGGATGTCCATCCAACGGCTGTCGTGCTTCTTCAATCTCTGCTCTTCATGCTCCAGCCGCTCAAACAAGCGCCAGCGGGACTTCCTGCTCCCTCCTCCCCGTGGCCGGCTGTGCTGCCGCGCAGGCCTCACCGCCCCGCCGTACTCCCATCGCTGGCCTAGCCATCCCTCTACTCACCACACCTGATGTTATTCTCCGGCGACGGCAGACGAACCAGTAAACCCTCATACAGTCATACTCCCCTCCGCGTGGGAAATAACTGCCGAGTCTTCCCTTCCTCCGTGTCGTCCCCTTCCTAGGCCTCGACGTCGTCCACCGCCGTGGTGCTCTCGGCGCGGCGTGGTCAATGTGGTCAACGACCGACTTCCATCGGAAGAGTACTGTGCGTGGAGACGCTGACAGCTGGGTCCACGGCCGCATCAAGGAAGTGCCTCCTTATTACACGCAAAATAATTATTCCTCTACCTGACAGTGGGGACCCACCGGACGGGCCACCGTATTTCGCGAAAAAAATGTTTCCCCTGACTGCTAGGACCCACCAGCTACACCTTCGCACGCAAGGAAGTGCGTCCAGGCAAAAAAACAAAACAATTCGCCCCCTTTACTACTGGGACCCACCAGCTACATCTTCGCAGGCAAGGAAGTGCCTGACAGTCGGGACCCACCTGGTCGAAGCATACGTAGCATTGTCATTCTGGTCACGAACATGTACGTACATATATACTGGTGGATGTAGAGGCGCGCACGTGTCGTGGTAGAGGCGCGTACATGTCGTAGTAGAGGCGCGCACGTAGCATGTACACGTACGTACAGTGGCCAGGGTGCAAGAAAGAAAATAAGGCCACGTATGTGTACATACGGGCGGGGTCTCGAACGCCTAGTTGCGCATACGTATGGCCAGGGCTCGTGTACATGGCTGTGTCGGAACGGAGAAACAGCGTCGTCGTCGTGTTCATGGGGTGGCAACGGAATGCATCGTGTTCATGCGGAGGCAACGGAATGTGTCGTGTTCATCAGGAGGCAACGAAATGCATGGGAGCCAACCGGCTGGGTCGGAACGGAGTGCGTGGTCGTATTAATCGAGAGGGCTTGGACGGAACAGGCGATGGAAATGAGGTCTGGCGTACCGCGGAACGGAGGAAACGGCCTTGTGTTTGACCGGCCACGTTCGAAACAGGATCCTGTTCATCGAGAGGGGTCTAGCGTACCGCAAAACGGACGAAACAGACCTCCTACGGTCGAAACGGGGGTCCTGTTGATCGGGAGGGGTGTGGCGTATCGCAAAACAGACTAAATGGACCTCCTATGGTCGAAACGGGGGTCCTGTTGATCGGGAGGGGTGTGGCGTACCGCAAAACGGACCAAACGGACTTGTGTTGGAGCGCTATAGTCGAAGCTGGGTCCTGTTCATCGGGATGGGTGTGGCATACCGCAAAACAGGACTCCACGGGATACTGTTCATCTCCACCGTCGACCTCCTCCAGCCTCCATAGGCTATCGTCGACCTCCTCCAGCCTCCATGGGCTTCTGTTCATCCAGCCTCCACCGCGCGCTACTCCACCGGCTACTGTTCAACCACCCCTCCACCATCTACTGTACATCCAGCCCTCCACACCATGGGGTCCTGTTCAACCACCCCTCCATGGGCACCCCCTCCACCGTCTACTGTTCATCCAGCCCTCCACACCATGGGGTCCTGTTCAACCACCCCTCCACGGGCACCCCTCCATCGTCTACTGTTCATCTAGCCCTCCACCACACCACGGGCTCCTGTTCATCCAAAGGCAACGCCACCGCTCACTGTTCATCCAACCCCCCCTGCAACGCTCACTGTTCATCCCAGAGGAAGCATCGATCGACTTCAGTTACCAGCAGTAGCGAAGGAATCGCTTGATCCGGTTCAGTTAACAGACATTGATCGATCGCTCGGGTTCAGTAATGCGTAGCCTGCAGTGCAATCGCTCGGGTTCAGTTAGAGCCTAATGCCTCGCTCGGGTTCAGTTAGAGCCAACGCCTCGCACACACGCGTGAACATGTACGAGAGAAATGCGCATCGCTCGGCCAGATCTCCTCGCGGATGGAACCCGAATAGGCGATAAACCTGGACTAGAGACTTGTGTGGTTAGTCAGGTCGTGGCCGACACCCTCGTTGGGCTTCCGCTTGAAGTTTGCCGAGTACATATCGTGTAAACGGAGGTAAGTGGTGAGAGCGTGTGTGAAGAAGTACACCCCTGCAGGGTTAACACATCTATTCAAATAGCCGCATCCGTAGTAAAGGACCTTTGGGTTGCATGTACAGTTCATAGACAAGTGAAAGTGGATACTCTAAAATGCGCAAGATAAGCATGAGTGCTATGGATGGCGTTCTCGTAGGAAGACGGGAGCGGATCCATAGTGGTGTATTGATATGGTGAATATGTGGACTCGTGTGTGCCACCTTAGAGAGTTACTTGCAGTAGTAGTTCAGGTTAGCCACTGAGTCAAAGCTGGCTTGCTGTAGTTAAACCCCACCGTCCCTTTGTTGATAATGATGCATATGTAGTTAGTTTTGATGTAAGTCTTGCTGGGTACATTTGTACTCATGTTTGCTTAATTTATGTTTTTTGCAAAGAGACTTCAGTCTCGCTAGTATTTCCGTGTGGACTTCGACGTTTAGATTGATACCTCAGCTACGATCTTGTGCCCTCGGCAGGATCTAATTGATAGTCAGGCTTCTTGGCCTTTTTCATTTGTAGATGTCTGTACTTAGACATGTTAAGATTCCGCATGTGCTATGACTTGTATGCTCTGGATGTTGGGTCGTGAGACCCATGTTTGTAATATCTCGCTCCCGGGAGCCTATTGAATAAATACTTGAGTTGTAGAGTCATGTTGTGATGCCATGTTATATTTGCACATATCGAGCATATTGTGTGTATGATTGAAATTCTTGGCATGTGTGGGATCCGACAACCTAGTTGTCTATCCTTGGTAGCCTCTCTTATGGGGAAATGTAGTCTGGTGCTTCCACTTAGCCATGGTAGTCTGCTACAGCCCGGTTTACCAGAGTCCTGCTAGCCCAGTTACTACTGCTCCGGAATACTTAGACTCGGCGGCATGTGATCCACTTCGTTCATGTGTCTATCCCTTCGGGGAAATGTCACGCGGTGACTTCCGGAGTCCTACTAGCCTACTACAGCCTTCCTAGAGTCTTGTTAGCCCAGTTGCTACAGCCCGGATTCACACGCCGATGGCTGACACGTTCGATGTTGGTTCATGTATGCATGTCCCCGTAAGTTAGCGCCACTTTGGGTTCACGACTAGTCTTGTCGGCTCGGGTTCTCTGTCATGTGGATACTAGCAACACTATCATATACGTGAGCCAAAAGGCGCAAACGGTCCCAGGCCAGGTTAGGTGGAACCCGTGGGAATACCGTGCGTGAGGCCGCAAAGTGATATGATGTGTTACATGCTAGATCGGTGTGACTTAGAATCGGGGTCCTAACAATCCCGTTCATAAAATGACAACACATGTCTATGGCTAGGAAACTTAACCATCTTTGATTAACGAGCTGGTCTAGTAGAGGCATACTAGGGACACTCTTTTGTCTATGTATTCACACATGTACTAAGTTTCCGGTTAATACAATTCTAGCATGAATAGCAAACATTTCTCATGATATAAGGAAATATAAATAACAACTTTGTTATTGCCTCTAGGGAATATCTCCTTTAGTAGTAACTTTGTGTCAACAGCAGCTGGATCGCCTTTCACCATCATTGGATAGTTTTGTCCAAGGAACAGCGAGTTTCCTCCAAGACTATCAATACAGAACCAGGGAGAAGGTGTTGACGCTAGCGCACTAGTATCCATCCTGAATACCCTACAACGGATGTTGGAATAGGTCCAGAGAGTCCGACCATGCGAGACAACACCTGCTTCCTTAGTAACATCAGCAGTGCCCTGTATACCAACAAGAAGAGGTGATCCATCGAAATAAGTTGCCAAGCGCCACTGAGTATATGGGTCCTCATACTCGTGATCATCATCATCGTCATCTCCCCCTTGGTTACAAAATTTTTCAAGTATAGGTGGTGGAATGTTCACATGACCTTGGAAACACAAGAAGGTTAATTAGTAAAGGGAAACTAGCTAACCCGCATGCATGTGGATGAAACAATTATAATTACGGTGGAAGACAAACATACCGAAAGCATAAGGATTCCATGCAAAAACAGTGCCACGAGTGGTGGCAGCAAACATAGGACCCTCATATTGAATAGCATCACAGTACACATCCGTGTATTGAAACTGGTTTTTGAGCAATATCCATCCAGTCGAACTATGAAGGAAGGCAACTCCATAGTCCGTGTAATCCCAAGAGCGGTCAGGAACTCGACAAATTGCTATCTTCTATAGATGACAGTCACCATGATCGTAGTTGAACGTACGTAGAATACCGGCGTGCTCAACCTCTGGGTAGTCTGAGATTTTTGGAAGTGGAACCCGGTGACGAGTGTACACATTCACAAGTTCCCACTTGCAGTTGTACCCAATACAAACAACCCAATCTCCATTTACGCCTGCCCAAGCCTTACCCTCAAGCGATGGCATCTTAACATCACACGTATCATTATCAAGCGACATCAACTTGCACAAGGCGAGGCCTCCGTCATCCGCGCACCAGTCAGTAGGGTCACGTTGAAGAAGATAGGGGAGATCAAACCACTCCTGGACCCTTGGGTTCCTTCTAATGATGTTATTAGTTGAGTCGAGAATGGTCTTGAACGAACCTGCCATGCTAGCGAAGGTGATGATGTCCCACCGACCAATGAGTTCCTCCACCACGTCATCTTTCAGACTAGGGTAAGAATAACGGGGTCATTTCCAGCCTGTTCCCTCCATGAGGAAGATGATCGAACAAGGGCAAAAGGAAGGGTGAAGGCAAATGGAGGAGGGAGGAAGACCGTGCGACAACAGTTCCAAATCAAGAGGGAAAGGTGAAGAGTCGGTGGACGGTTGCCACGGTACACGAAGAGGCACCCCGGCCTACAGAGACGTCCGTTCAGAAATTGTACAAAAGGACTCGCTGTCGTCTCACTGACATGTTGGAACGGGACCACATGTCAACGAAGAGGCTAGTGGGGAGCGGACGGTTGCCACAGAGGTCACACACATGACAAGGTCATCCTATCAGACCTAGCGCCCGCGCGGGATGGCTTCCGTCCCCCACACGAGCGAAGCCACTTCGCAACCCGACACGGTTTGTCTGCCACGCCGCTGAGCCAACTCCAGCACATGCAGCTCGGACACATGCTCACTCAGCCCCCTTCCCTCGATGCCCAGAGCTACCCAACCACGGCTACGTGTTTTGCGCACCTGGTGGCCAGATTTGGAGCAGAGCCGCTCGGGCTTGAGCTCGCCCGGCTGTGGGAGGCCGCGCCGCGCCATGGACTGGCCGGGCATTGGGCCGGAAGGCCCCAGCAAGGCCGCATGCAAGTACTGACTCCTCCTCTAGCTGCTCGGATCTACACCGTCGGCGGTCCGCCGACAGATACATGAATTGCAGTCGGCCAGGCTCGGTGCTGGCCCAAAAGCTCATCGGTGCACCATTGCCACTCATTACGTGCGACGACTGCCCAAAGAAGGTCTTGCGTTGCGTGTCTACAATGCCGGAACATCCCGGATGGGTGTTCATCAAGTGCTCGACCGATGGGGTATGTGCTATTTTAGCTTCGGTTGTGCTCTCAGATTAGACTAGTTGTGCTAACTTAAAATTTTATTGTGTAGAATGGATGCAAGTTTTGGTATTGGGAAGAAGAGTACATCGATATATTGGTAGAGCGCAATTTAGTAGATATTCTAGCACTTTTAGCTAGCATAGAGGCTAGAGATGAGACTAGTGCACTTGTTGATAGAATAGAGGCTAGACATGAGACTAGATGCGAGGAAGCAATGTCTACTTCTTTAGACTCGAAGAAGAAAGAAGCATGCATGATCGAGCCTCCGCAGATCAACAATGAATGCATCGAGAAGGCACTAATCCAACTTACATGAGCAGTTATGGAAGTTGGATATGTTCTAAAATGTATTCTTGAGGTTCTTGTTTTCTTTGGTCTTGCTTTTCTAGTCAAAATTTGGTGATGTATTTCCATGTACCAAAATCAATGATGAAAAAATATATGTGTTTGCAAAGAAAAATGTACGCGGCTGGGATGCGTCCGCGTGTTGGGCGCACAGGCACCGCGTCCGAGACATGGCCCGGAAACGACCCCATTGCCCTACCCAAATGGACAGAATCCGGGCAAAACAGAGGTCCGTTTGGGGTCGTGCGTTGGAGTTGGCCTTACAAGTGGGACCGCAGTTGAGGAAACCGACTATCGGCAAACCCCCACCTCGCCCGCCGCGCGAAGGCTGAGTTAGAGAAACGAGGAGGTTGAAGAGATAGATGTAGCACGGACTCCAAGAAATATGGTGTCAGAAGGAAGTCGTGCTGGTGGCGTGTGCCGTACTCCTGGACGTGAATGCTTGTTCTGGCCCATGCCACCCTACTACTATAGTTACGTACAGCGAATACATTAACATATGGCCGACCTCTCACTTACATGTTGGAACGGGACCACATGTCAACAAACACATGGTGTGTAATTTCTCGTGCAAAATGTGATCTGGCCGCGTTGGCCCGAGGTGCCGCATTAGTTATCGACCTTTATTTTTTTAATGGCATGTCGTTCAGCTTTGAAGCACGACTAACTGGTACTGTATGCAGAGGAAATATAAACTACTCTAGCACTACTCCACCTCTAGTACTAGTAGTATAAAAATGATATATAGGCTGGAGCTTCAGCGCTTTCTTGCTAAGGGCTGCCCACTTGCTTCTCACACTATCACCCTCTCTCCAGATCTAAAAAAGACGGCCTCTCTCTCCCTCCTCGACGGTGGTCACAGATCCACCGGGGAAGAAAAGGAGGTGTAGTGTTGATGCACTCATCGTCGGCGAGCGAGGTCATGTACTGACGACAAGGCTGTCCTCTCAGACCTAGCGCCCGCGCGGGATGGCCTCCGTCCCCAAGCTCGCTGCCGTAGTGTGTGCGGAGGATGATGTCCATGAGCGAAGCCACTTCCCACCAACCCTCAGGTATGCTACCTCTTTTCGAACCATACCCTTGTTCTATTGCACCATCTGTCACGTCGCTGCATGTGGATCTTTTTCCACTCCACCATCTTCCCAATTTGATATCTTCTGCTCTGTTGGTCACGCAGACGAAAACCTTAATTTGCACTATTAAAGGACACCCTACTTCATCCAGACTAATCCATGTCAGGGTTGAATAAGGAAAGGAAGGGAGACTGTATTGTCCAAGAGACTAGGCATCGAACCCGCATCTAGGTTGAAAAGGGGGAAATCAGTAGCTAAGGAACGAGTCATGTCTCTTGGTTGAAGAAGGGTAGAAAGGCATGACAACACAATATAGAATGACCAGGTCGATCCGTTTGTTGTCCTCACATAGGAAAAAGGTGTCTAAAGAGAACAAAAATGGGACATAATCCACATATGCTGCCTAGATATTTGTTTCTCTAGGGAACCATACCTCCCTCACCACTCTATGCATCTGTGGAGGTACATCGTACTGGTGCGCCCACTGTCCGAATGGGCCTCCCATGCTCTTATTGCCACTTTTTTGCTGTTAGTATAATGCCAGCGGTCAAGTCAAGCAATGCTACTGCTAAAGTGATGCCACATTTAACTAATGCCGCACCCAGTCTAATGCCACCGATAAATTTAAGCAATGCCATTTAATGTCACTAGATTATTTCAGGGTTAGTTGTTGATTGTGGATGTATTAAAGATTTTTCAGCTAAGGCATTCTAATGTTGTTGCACAGCTAGTATACCAATGATGAAACTTGTTACTACCTTCAGATTTTTGCACTGTTAATGCTTATAGATTACATACCTCACTTTGATGAGATAAGTCAATTTTTTTGTACAGTGTCACCAAAATCCCAAGGCGCTGATGTCATTTTATTTTGGTTAAACTGCACAAAAAATTATGAAGACCAGAGGAAAGGTCAAAAGTGGGCACCTCGTCCTCCGGCTGTTCTCTTGATTTGTTCGATCAAGTTTTTATGTTTGATTGATTATCAAGATTGGGATAGCAATGTTTAGGTCCCCTCGAGTTTGAAATGATATTTACCTTGAAGGTACATGGTTTGCAATTTTTTATACTGTCATTAGTTAATAATGCTAGTTACTTTCAGACTTTTGTATTTGGTTTAATGCTCTTACACAACTATTATACCAATGTTGAAACTTGTTACCTTTACATTTTGTATTGTTAATTCTTATAGAAATCTTCCAGTGCTAGAGCTTATGGAAATATGTTCAGTAAAACCATTGTACTGTACCCTGTAATAAAATAACTACTCTACTATTGCACTAGCCACTAGATTAGTGTATATTTGTACTATTCGAATGGTGTTGCATTAGCGTATGGACATATATAAAGTGTGGCAAGCTTTCCCAGATGTGCTCAAGAAAACTACTACCTGTTTTTCTAAATACTAGATGTTTGGGTACTTTAAATTGAACTGCGAAAACGTATTATATTAAGGAACAAAGGGTGTAGAGTTCACTCAAATTATCCCGGTAAAGCTAGTCACACCTTTGTTAAAATTAATGTTCATTACGTTATCGTAGGAGGTCTGTATGTTTGTCTCTAATGCCTGTCGACTGCATACTTGACATCATGATGTAATGTTAAGTCATTTCCGTTTGTACAGTGTCACTGAATTGTCAAGGCGGTGATGGCATTTTATTTTAGTTGAACTGCACAAAATATGCTTAAAAGAATTGGAAAACTTTGTTTTTGCCACTCTAGCTTGTGCCAATTTTGCTTATGCCACTCTAGAATTTGACATCTCACTTTTTCCACTCTTAGCTTTTGTTAATACATCACAAATGCCATTCCATGAAAAAAACGATAATTTTTCATTTCACTTTTGCCACTCTTAGCTTTTGATAATGCATCACAATTGCCATTCTGAAAAATTTGCTTTTGCCACGGAATGGCAAAAGTAATATATTGTCCCAAGCTAAGAGTGGCAAAAGTGAAATGTCAAATTCTAGAGTGGCATAAGCAAAGTGGACAAAAGCTAGAGTGGCGAAAACAAAATTTTCCCTAAAAGAAGAGGAAAGGCCAGGAATGGTTCAAGTTTTCAGAAAAAACTATGTATTCCTTCCTGACATCAGCCGTTGTTGCCTTATCTATTCCTTCAAACAGGTGGTTAGAAACAGTGTTGCTACCTTTTCCCATTAAGAAATTGGAATGCTTATATTTGTGAGTCTATGCTTCCACTAGTGCCACTTTTATAGTAATCACACTTTCAATATCTATGCAAATAGGGATGCTCGATTTTAGTGGAACTGCACAAAAAGTCCAAATGGTTCAACATTAGGAGCATGTTTTCTTCCAAACCATTATATCTGATTGGTGGCACTATGAGATGTTCATTACGAAGGTACATGGTTTGCTACTATCTTGCTACTCTTTTTGTACTGTCATTAGATAGTAATACTAGTGGTTTGCATGTGAATTTATTGGCAGGGTGGACCTACATTGGAGGTGCAGGACAGGATTCAATGATTGGATGCTCAATTTCGGTTGTATCGATTTCACCTGTTCCATCACTGCGAACATGGATATCCTTGGTCTGATGAAGAATAGGCACTATATTTCTGCTCTAAACGGGCAAATCAATTCAGTATGAAATTGTCCAGGGCAAAACATGACTGTATCAAATTGTCTAGTGCAAAACATGACAGATGCTAAGAGGAAGAGACGTGTTTAAACCGAAAATACAAGGTGGGGTATATGTTTACTAGCTGCTTGATATTTGTGCAGACATAGATGTCTGCCCGTTGCTATTTGGCAAACAAACAAAGTGACCGCAATTTTGGTTGAGCTGCACAAAAGAATAGTATAGTCACTGCATGCAGTGCCATTTGAAAATAGACACAGAAAGATTGGATAGTCACTTCATGGACTGTAGAAAAGTAGTATTGTACTATTTATTGGCCAACACTAGGTGCTTCATTGCTTTGGTCTGATTATATAATGGGCATCATTTTGCCTAAGCTAAAGTTTGTATTCCGAAAATAGTCTCGCCGTGTGATCGAGAGAAGACCAAATCATATTGCAGTGGATGTTCCTCCATCATGTGTGGTTCATTCTCATGGTTCCAGTTGTTGGTGAAACACTTATGTTTGCAAGAGGAATTGTAGACTTCACAAAAAAAATTGTCTTTCACTCTGTATTGAATGTTGGCCAAGAGAAGCATCCATGTTAGTAGGAAGAACAAATGTTTTTTCTACATCTTTTTTTTGAGCATCTGTACAGACACAAGTGCTCATATACATCTTTGCTTTTGGAGCTACATATTTGTATATGATCTGTGAATCATTGAGATGCATTAACATGTTGATCTTATGTATGGGAATCGTACTAGTTGGTTTTGAATTTGGGCTACTAATGTGAACATATTACAATACCAGGCGTGTGATTCTTGTGTGAACATTTCCAACGGATCGGCTCTTACTGGTGTGCATAGTATGATCATTATTTCTTTGTTCTCAATGTTTACAAGTTACTAATAGTTCCTTATTTCTGTCCGCTCAGTGTTTACAAATTACTGATTGATCACTAGCTAGCATACTAATGTGCTCCTGGCAGTTTTAGTTGAGAAGCAAGATCCGAAGTGGTAGTTTTTTGACTAAAAATGCCTACCTCCAAAGAAACTGACAAGCTGCTCTGAAGAAAATGACATGCGAATCTGAAGAAACTGCCAGCAAAAACGTTCGCAAATGCCTTATCTCCCAGCGATTGTTCATTAGCTAATGTGACCTTACACGTACACCATCCGACCTACTCAATCCTACACGTACACTATCGGACCTACTTGATCTTACACGAATAAATAGCAGATCACGCACATACTACCTCCTTTCCGGTTTGCCGGGCTCAATTCAAAAAATGAACTACTCGATCCTACACGAATAAATAGCGGATCACACACGTACTACCTCCTTTCTGGTTTGCAGGGCTTAGTTCAAAACTCTCACCAACCAACATAGATGATGAGTGGTGGAATCATTTTTGACAAGGAGGGAGTACCTCATGTGGATGATTTGAGTGCACTCGTTTGACCGTCATGCCGACGTGCGACCAAGCACGGACGGGACGCACCACTGACGGGACGGGACGGCATAGTCATAATTTCAGTTTTTCTAGTTTTCCACGGCAAGCTAGCGCGCTAAGCCATGCCTGCATATGCATTGAATTCCGATGACCGCAATGACCGTCGCGTTTCCTGCGACACGCTGGTTCGCCTACCTTCCGCCTATAATGACTGTTTCTAGGCCTTCTCCGGTGGCACCATCACCCAACTCGCCCTATCCTCATAATCCCCCACCGGCCCGACATCACTCGCTACTTATCCTCGCCCTCGCCACGTCTTCCATGCCCTCGCCCGTCTGTGATAGGCGACGCCGGAGGCGGTCACCGCCGGAACTAGTGTTCGGTTTTTCACCGGAAGGCAGACGGAGGGAGGAGGCATTCTATTGATCTTTAGATGGCAATGCGGAGTATGAGGAGTTGTTGGAGCGCGACTGAGGGAGTCCTAGATTATGGGTTCCTCGGACAGCCGGACTATATCCTTTAGCGGGACTATAGGACTATGAAGATACAAGATTAAAGACTTCGTCCTGTGTCCGGATGGGACTCTCCTTGGCGTGGAAGGCAAGCTTGGTAATACGGATATATAGATCTCCTCCCTTGTAACCGACTCTGCGTAACCCTAGCCCCCTCCGATGTCTATATAAGCGGGAGCGTTTAGTCCATAGGACAACAACAATCATACCATAGGCTAGCTTCTAGGGTTTAGCCTCTACGATCTCGTGGTAGATCAACTCTTGTAATACTCATATCATCAAGATCAATCAAGCAGGAAGTAGGGTATTACCTCCATCAAGAGGGCTCGAACCTAGGTAAACATCGTGTCCCCCGCCTCCTATTACCATCCGCCTTAGACGCACAGTTCGGGACTCCCTACCCGAGATCCGCCGATTTTAACACCGACATTGGTGCTTTCATTGAGAGTTCCATTGTGCCGTCATCATAATGCTGGATGGATCATCTCGTTGTCAAGGACAACATCACCTCCGGGGGAGCCCTGGCTATAAGCCAAACTCTCCGATTAGGCGGCTTCGTCATGACCGCCCGTTCGGCCGCTGCGCCGACGATAACTTCTCGGGTCATCAAAAACAGTCTCCACGTCGGCTCGGAATTCTCCGAGCAGATAGATCCAATGGAGCTCTCTTCTTTGAACTAGCTCTTGGATCGCATCGCCGCCTTGGGAGTCTCTATGAACTATGACCGGACCAGGCTTAAACCCGACCAAAGGGAGATTAACTCTCCGCCGGTCACCCATCAGATAGCGGTGGTGGAGGAGCAACGTGGCGATTCTTCCTCTATCTTGAGGACAAGCTATGTCTGGATTCCCGAGCTCTTTAAGCCGGATACCCGTCTACGGGAGGACATAGCCCAAGCTCTGAACCTAGAATCAGATAGTGGGCCAGACCTATTGGGTAACAAACCGGAGCCCGAACTTTCAAGATCGGAAACTCCGCCGCTCCTGGGTCTCAGATCGGGCCAGGGTTCGGACCTAAATCTCCCCACCCTACCAGATATAACTGATCTTTCCCACATTAGACAAGAGCCCCAAGAAACAGTACATCACTATTGGGCCAGATTCCTCCTTGTAATGAGCAAGGTCAAGGACTGTCGCGAGGAAGATGCAATTTCATTCTTTTGCAGAAATTGCACGGACAAGGGAATCCTCAACGCCATAAGTCGTCGTGACATAGCACACTTCGGTGACTTGGCGGACATAGTACAGAAGTACTGTGCGATGGAAAGCGCCTAGAAAACCCAAACAAAATTATGGGATCCTCCGGCTCTCACTAACCCCCCCCCCTTGTCCGAACTAAAATGGTGTACTCTCATAAGTCACCCGATCCAATTACAAAGAAACAAAAGCCCACTACAGGGCGCGGAACCGTACTTGAGGGATGGCTCAATGGGCCATGCAAAATTCACAGTACAGTGGATACCATACCGACACACAGCCTTAGAGCATGTTGGGTACTCCGGCAGGTGGCCAAGAGTGGTGAGGATATCCTCATCAACAATACCGCAGAGCACCATCCCGTGGAAAACACCAGTATAGTATTAACAGTCTTCGAGACCTTCGCCTCAAATAATAGGCGTAAGCGAGCACTCCGCAGCCTCGCCGAAGTCTGCCACATGGCAGCAATAAATCCATGGAGCGATACGGCTATCACCTTCAATGCCAGTGACAAACCTAAATTCTGAACAGCCCGAGCACCAGCCGCCTTGGTCCTTAGTCCAATTGTGGATGGCTTCCGGCTTACCAAAGTGCTCATGGACGGCGGCAGCGGATTAAACCTCATCTATGAGGAGACTCTTCGAAAAATGGAAATAGACAGAAGCCGCATTGAGCAAAGCAGCACCACCTTCAGAGGAATCATCCCTAGTTGGGAGGCACGATGTGCTGGGAAAATCACACTAGATGTGGTATTCGGCATGCAGGAGAATTATAGGTCAGAAGAAATCACATTCCAAGTGGCCCCGTTCAATAGCGGATACCACGCCCTTCTAGGGCGGGAGGCATTCATGATCTTCCAAGCTATACCCCATTACGGGTACATGAAGCTCAAACTGCCCGGGCCCAATGGAATCATCACTCTAGCTAGTGATCCAGACATAGCACTCTGTGCCAAAAATAAAACAGCCGCACTGGCCCTCGAAGCGTTATCTGAATCCCTCGCGCCGAGGAGTTAACTGCGCTACGCTCCATGGTGGACAGGGATGACGTGATACTCGACAAAAGATCCCAGTCCACCTCTTTTAAACTAGTGGATGAAATAGTCAAATTCCAAGTCCATCCAACGGACCCTACAAAAACAGCATCCATCGGGACATAGTTAAACCCCACAGTATACGCCGCGCTACGGGAGTTCTTGCGCGCGAATTGGGACACCTTCTCCTGGCATCCTTTAGACATGCCAGGAATCCCACGCAGGCTAGCCGAGCATAGCCTTAACATCCTAAAGGGATTCAAGCCGGTCAAGCAAACTCTTCGGCGCTTCTCTAAGCCTAAGCGACAAGCCATGGGAGAGGAGCTAGCCAAGTTACTGGAGGCCGGATTCATTCGAGAAATAAAACATCAGGACTGGCTAGCAAACCTGGTGATGGTACCAAAGAAGGAAAAATCCTGGCGCCTATGCGTCGACTTCGAGGACCTTAATAAGGCTTGCCCAAAGGATCCCTTCCCCCTCCCTCGCATCAATCAAATTATCGACGCTACCGCAGGACATGACTCATTGTGTTTCCTCGACGCATACTCCGGATACCATCAAATTAAGATGGCGGAGTCCGATCAAGCCGCAACGGCATTTATCACTCCATACGGCCCCTTCTGTTTTAACACCATGCCTTTCGGGCTCAAAAACGCCGGTGCAACCTAACAACGCATGATTCAGACATGCTTGGAGACACAGATTGGCAAAACAATGGAGGCATACGTAGACAATGTGGTCATTAAAACCAGACACGTCGAATCCTTAATAGACGACTTGAGGCTCACGTTCGACAATCTCCGAACATACGACACTAAGCTCAACCCAGAAAAATGCGTCTTCGGCGTGCCCGCTGAAAAGCTCTTAGGCTTCATCGTCTCCAACAGAGGAATCGAAGCAAATTCGGCTAAAATCCGAGCTCTGTCACAGTTGGCCATCCCAACAGACCTCAAGCAAATCTAGAAACCAACGGGATGTGTGGCTGCCTTAAGCCACTTCATCTCCCGATTAGGAGAAAAGGCACTGCCTCTTTTCGCCTTTTCCAACGCACCGAACACTTCGTGTGGACGTTTGCGGCCACGGCCAAATTAGAAGAAATAAAAGACGTTTTGGCCACAAACCCAATCTTGGCCACACCTAACGCCGGCGAACCAATGCTGCTATATATAGCAGCAACACACCAAGTTGTAAGCACAGTGCTCGTCGTCGAACGAGAGATGGACGGACATAAGTTCCCTCTTCAAAAGCTGGTATACTATGTATCCACTGTCCTCACTCCATGCAAATCACGGTACCCACATTATCAAAAGATAGCATATGCGGTCTTCATGGAATCCCGGAAACTATGACACCACTTTCAGGAGTGTTCAATTACGGTGGCCTCTGAAGTGCCACTCAACGACATAATAAACAACCGCGAGGCCATGGGTCGGATTGCTAAATGGGCTATTGAGCTCCTCCTGTTTGACATAATATACAAACCATGGCGAGCCATTAAGTCACAAGTACTGGCTGATTTCGTCACTGAATGGACAGAAGCTGAACTCCCTAAAGAGTACGGCGCGTACTCCAATTGGATTATGCACTTTGACGATTCTAAAATGATGGCTGGTCTGTGGGCTGGCGTCGTCCTGACATCCCCCACCAGAGATACAGTCCAATACATACTCCAAATACTATACATAGACTCCAACAACGCAGCAGAATATGAGGCCCTATTACATGGTCTCCGAATGGCAGTCTCCATGGGCATTCAATGCCTGGAGGTGCGTGGGGACTCGAACCTCACAATATCTCAAATAAATGGAGACTTCGACGCCAAGGATCCAAAAATGGCGGCTTATCGCAACGGCGTCCTCAAAATGTTAGCTCGGTTCGAGGGGCTTGAATTCCACCATGTGGCCCACGAAAATAACCAGGCGGCGGATATCCTCGCCCGCATCGGCGCTAAGCGCGGCCCTGTCCCACCTAATATCTTCTTGAAAAGGCTGTTTAAGCCATCCGTGGTATGGGAAGGGGAGACCGGAAACAATCCATACCCGGCCACAACAACAGATACCGAACACTCTGACATAATTGGAGGCTCTGCCACCAAAATAACACCTTCCGCCCACCTAATAATGACTGTCATCGTCCCATGCACAGAACCATTCCTGGCCTACCTAACTAGGCAGGAACTACCCGAGGACCCAAATGAGGCGCGCTGCATTGTGCGACGGTCTAAAGCCTACAAGGTCCACAAGGGAGAGCTTTATAAGAAAAGCGCTACCGGAGTCCTTCAAAGGTGCATCTCCGAAGAGGAAGGGCGGCAACTTTTGGCAGAAATTCATGCTGGACTTGGCGGCCACCACACCGCAGCTCGGGCCCTTGTAAGCAAGGCCTTCCGTACAGGTTTCTAATGGCCGACGGCCCGAGCAGACACACAGGACCTCATTCAACATTGCGTTGGTTGCCAGCTTTTTGCAAACCAAAGCCATATGCCACCTACCGCTCTCCAAACAATCCCCTTTACTTCGCCCTTTGCGGTCTGAGGGCTTGATATGGTCAGACCCCTCAAAGGGGGAAGCCATAAGAAAAAATACTTATTGGTCATGGTGGATAAATTCACCAAATGGATAGAAGCCAAACTAGTTAAAACGGTTGAATCCAGACTAGTGATAGACTTCATATCCGAGGTTGTACACCGTTATGGCGTCCCCCACAGCATCATCACTGATAACGGCTCAAACTTTACAGTCGATGAGGTAAAACTTTGGTGCAGCAACATGGGCATCAAGCTCGATTATGCTTCTGTCTATCAGCCGCAAACTAATGGTCAAGTCGAACGAGCAAACGGTCTTATCATGAGCCGGTCTTATCACGAGCGGCATTAAACCCAGATTAGTGTGATCCTTGAAGGAATCTGATACGCACTGGGTAGAGGAGCTCGACTCCGTACTATGGGGGCTGCAGACCACGCCGAATCGCACTATCGGATACACACCGTTTTTATGGTATACGGCGCAGAGGCGGTACTGCCCTGCGACATAATTCATGACTCACCTCGAGTGCGCATGTATGAAGAGAAAGAAGCCAAGATTGATCGGCGGGACAGTTTGGACGCCCTCGAGGAGGAGCGTGACGTGGCAAAAGCCCGTTCCGTATTCTATCAGCAACAGGCTCGAAGGTATCAAAGCAGAGAAGTACGGGCCAAAACTTATAATGTTGGCGAACTCGTTCTACGCCTACCGGAGAAGAAAAATAACAAGCTCAAGCCCAAATGGGAAGGTCCCTTCATTATTGACCAAGTTCTGGCCGGTGGAGCATACCGTCTGCGGGATGCATCGGACAATCGACTCGAGCCAAACCCATGGAATGCAGCCAGACTCTGAAGGTTCTACGCCTAGTGTCGAACTCTATGTTCGTCTCCTTACCTCTGTCAATTTTTATATAGTCGTTATCTGTCTTTTCTTTCTTTCTTTCTTCTCCTTTTTTCAAGGCCTTAAAAGGCCAAAATGTGTCTTGACTACACAATCTTGACGCGCTAGCTGCGCTCATGATACCTGGGGGCTTCTTATACAGAAGCTTAATATAGCTACGTTCCGGGCTCTAGGCCCCACGCATGTGTTACTTTTCACATGTGCCTTTTTTCGCCACTATATGCATCGATATGACTTAAGTTTTGGCCAAGCTTGGTTGCGTGGCTCTTGTGTTTATGCCCTATGTTCCCGTTAATTCGACTAGGGCATAAGGGGAGCACCTCTGCGATTGTTACTGCCGGGTCAGCCGGATGTGTACCTCAGACTGGGTGAAGCCGAAAGCTAGCATTCTTAAGGGAATATTCAGTCAGTGAACAAAATACGATTTCTATTTATTGTACTACATGCCCCCAGAAGTTTATATCCTGCATCTCTTTTCACAGTCCGTACATGCACACTAATGCATGCATACCCAGGGAAAGGAACCCTTAATGGAACTATTATCCCTGGAAGATGTTTCTTACTATCCATGTAATATAACATAGCTAGTTGGGTACTTGTTTGTTCACGCATTTATGACCCCTACCCCTGGTTTCCACGCATATCCCAATTTTTACATAACTGAGCGGGTATTCGGATACACTCCGGACTATCGGGTCCAGAGGTTGAAGCGAAAGGGTCTGCCATGACAAATGATTTACAATCCGGCTAGGGACAATATATTTCACTTGAAGTACACAGTCACTTAGACTGACTAAATTCTTCTTCTATACCATCCAACGCGCTGTCTATCCTACAGTCCTGTTGAGAATACTTTGCGGGTAATTCTACCTAGTCATAAATCAAACTGACGGGGATCTCTTTCCCGTCAGGCCCCACAGGTCCGACCTCGGCCATGTGGTTCGGGTCAGCCTTGGTATATCGCGTCTTCACCATGGCCCAGGCCTCCCTTGCACCTTGTTGGCAGGCCGATATCTTCCATAATCGGAAGCACCGCCGCGCTCCCTAGAGCTTTTCTACAAGCTCTCTCATGCCTCCTGGCAGGGAGGCGGATGGCCACAAGGCTTGGCCAATGCCCTGCATCACCTGCCGCACTTGTTTGTGCAGTTGTGAGAGCTCTGGCATAAGATCACCCATAGATCCGGGCATCTCCTCTGTAGGATGACCCGTCAGCATACCTACAGATATAACTCTGTCAGCCGGTTTCTTCGCCAAACTCTAAAAAAGTTCGTTCAAGCACTTACTGAAAATGCCGTGTCGAAGCCTCTTATTCTCCTTTACGGAGTCAGCAAGCTGGGCCCGAACATCTTTCAGTTCAACGCTCAGCCGGGTATTGGCGTCTTGGAGATCGTTTTTCTCCCACCTAACATGCGTAAGCACGCGCTTGCCAGCCTTTAGCTGTCGTTGAGCATGTTGCCCATCCGGATTCACTCCGGGACCATCTGCATAATCTATTGTTAGATTTGCACGCATGCCACATACTACCTGGTACATGACATTCTTTGCAATGAAAACAAGTTTTGCCAGATGGGGCCTTCTCGGGCCCCTTCACCGCGGCAACTGCAGCCTGAAGCTGGGCTTTGCACTCCTCTAGCTCTAGAGACAACTGGGTATTCTTCTCCGTAAGAACCTATGCAAACAATGATCCTTAAATCAGTTGTCCCAACTGTTTCAAGTCTCAGGGGCTACTGATATACATAATTATCAGATTTCCTTACCCGTATATCTTTTACATACTGGTCCGTGGCTCTGGCAAGACCATTTTGAGCAGCTCGGATGTACGCGTCTCCTGATTTAAAGGCATAAATGCCTCTTGGGAGAAACAAGCGTCACGGAGCCTATCCGCATCCTCTGTAGGAGGAACATCCGGCGTTGGCCCCATGTTAGCGTCCACCTCTATGTCCAGCTCTGGAGCCCGACTGGTGGAGGCGTCATCGGCAACCTCTCTGGATATAGTCCGGCGAGCGTTTTTCCTACTAGAAAACATGGGCGTTATTATATTTTAAAAGATGACCACCACGGAGCGGGGTTCTCTTTCGTACCTCTGTGACGGCGTCTCAGTCCTGACCGCCTTCCTTTTAAGCCTACCCGGCTTCGGTGCCCCTTGTTGGCGAGTCACTGCGGGTTCGGCATGGCGTCCTGAGGGCCTTCCCTGTAAAACACCATATGTGTGCGGTAGGTGAAAGTGCAGAAAAAGGGATCCTTCTTGGAACTTAGGGCTTCGGTTTTACTTACATGCGACGCGGGGAGCAGTCCAGGATAATCGGCTATGATGGCCACCAAGGTACCATCACAGCTCAACTGATACAACGTTCTATCGATGAGCTCCACAAATGTGTCCGGATCTTCTTCGAGTCCGGGGTCGAGGGCCTGGTCAGGGTCCTCTGGTTGTGGAGACGGGTTGTGGACCTCCTTCACAGCTTTTCGCAGTTCCTGCTATGAAATAGCAAGGTAAATACTTATGAAAAAGAATGTGGAAAGTACTGGAGTGAAAAGTAGCAGCTCACCCAGCTTGGGGGGTTGTACATGGAGAATCCATCCCGTGGCTTAATACGGACGAACTCCTCTTCTTCTCCTTTATACAAATCGGACAGTATCTTCGCTAGGGCAGCGACGGAGTCCAGACCTTTACGACCGCAGCGGGTGGCATCGTCTTCTCCATTGAAGTGCCACATGGGTTGTCCCCGATATTGAAGTGGCTGCACCCCCCGCATTATACATATGGACATAACCTCGGTTATTGCCAATCCTGATTTGGCCAGCATCTCTATCCGGCCCATCAGGCTCTCCGTTATCTTCCTCCTGGGGGCTCCGAGGGCGCCAGCTGCAGAGTTTCTAAAGGGGCGTTGCCGAACTCAGGAAGGCCCATCCGAATAGGATCTGGAAGAGGGACGTCCTCCATATAAAACCACTCTGAAGGCCAGTCTTCGGACGTCTTCTTCGGGGTACCGGACAGGTATCCGGTCCTGGCAATGCACCATATTTCGGCTCCGCCCACTTGATATATTGACCCCTTCTGCATACGGGGCACAAGGTAGAATAGCCTCTGCCATAGCTCGAAATGAGCTTCGCAGCCCAGAAACAGCTCGCAAAGGGCGACGTAGCCAGCGATGTTTAATATGGAAGCAGGGGTAAAGTTATGCAACTGGAGGCCGTAGAACTCCAGGAGCCCGCGGAGGAATGGATGGATTGGAAATCCAAGTCCCCTTAATAAGTAAGGGACAAGGCATACCCGCTCCCCCCTGGATGGGTTGGGGAAGCTCTCCACTTGCTCCCCGCCATTGTAGGTAGCGAGCCCGGCTCGAACGGGGACCATGTACGCTGGAGGGAGAAATCCCTAGGTCTGTAACTCTACTAATTGGCTGTGAGGGACGGAACACTTCTTCCAATCGCCCGGCTTAGGGCTACGGGAGTGAGAGGAGGAGCTGCGATGGCCGACCATGTTGGAATGAATTTTTCCAGGCGTGCTCCGATGGATACTCGTTGTGGGAGGATGGTGTGATCTGGATCTAAGAATCCCCATCTCTTTAATAGACGGTTTACTCACATGGCTAGGGTGGCAAATGTAAAAATGCCCTGTCTTCTCGCATTCGCTCGACACATGGAAGATAGCCATTATTAGGCACGGAAGCCAAGCAGTGCAACATTTATGGGAAGCCGGACACTACTCAACAGGTACTCAGAGTTTGGAGAAGAACCCACCTTGCAATGCTGAAGACAATCTGCGCGCCGGACTCATCGTCATTGAAGCCTGGTTCGGGGGCCACTGAGGGAGTCCTGGATTAGGGGGTCCTCGGACAGCCGGACTATATCCTTTAGCCGGACTGTAGGACTATGAAGATACAAGATTGAAGACTTCGTCTCGTGTCCGGATGGGACTCTCCTTGGCCTGGAAGGCAAGCTTGGCAATACGGATATATAGATCTCCTCCCTTGTAACCGACTCTGTGTAACCCTAGCCCCCTCCGATGTCTATATAAACCGGAGGGTTTAGTCCGTAGGACAACAACAATCATACCATAGGCTAGCTTCTAGGGTTTAGCCTCTACGGTCGCGTGGTAGATCAACTCTTGTAATACTCATATCATCAAGATCAATCAAGCAGAAAGTAGGGTATTACCTCCATCGAGAGGGCCCAAACCTGGGTAAACATCGTGTCCCCCGCCTCCCGTTACCATCTGCCTTAGACGCACAGTTCGGGACCCCCTACCCGAGATCCGCCGGTTTTGACACCGACAGCGACCGCCTGGCGAAGGAGCAACGTATCGCCGATTTGCACCGCCAGCGGGACATGGAGCAGCAGCACATCGATGCTCTGAGTTGCGAGCAGAGCGCCCGCAACTGGGCTGACTACGTGGAGGCCGGCACCCGGCAAATAGCCCTGGAGGCTGTCGGGCACGCACATGTTCGCGACGCCGAATTTTACTACCAGCTTGTCAAGTGGGTTTCCCGCTTAGAAGCCGAAGCTTCAGTGGACCACGCCGGCATGGAAAGGTCCAACACGCGCGAGCAACGCACCCTATCGCACCTCTGGCAAGTCCAAGGCGAGGCGGAGGACGCCGGTGCCGGCGTTTAGCGTGGATCGCAGATGGCGGCCGGCATCGTCTAGTACTTGTGCACTACTAGAGTATTAGTGGGAGTAGATAGTTAACTTGGTTGTGATGGTTGCCAACGTGGAAGTTCAGTACTCTATATCTAGATCAGACATGTTACTTTGCTCTGAATGTTTAACTTTCTGTTTGATCGTATGTAATGGGTTGTTATTTTTTTAAATGGTTTGTATTTGTCCGCCACGGGTTTAGAGGCTGACTTGTGGGCCTACCAGGTTGACAAGTACACAATCAGGAGATGATTGTACATGGAGAGGATGATAGAAGGGACCCACCAAGGTCATGGCATTACGCAAGCAAGTGCCTTCTTATTTCAAGCCAATAAAAAATGACTCCTCCTAATGGATTACTGACATCTGGGTCCCATGCCATTGTCAGTGTAGTCAATAAACGAGAGAATTGCACAACGAGCGGCTGACACCAGGGATGTTGGGGATAGAACTATTGAGTATAAACCGCCCATAAGGGGCCGGGTTATGCTCATAGTGATTTATCCATATTTGAAGCCCATGAAGACATGGAAGATGGCGCTTTATGAAGGAGGCTTAATAGTAAGCCCAAAGCCCAAAGGTGGATTAGGGCCCAAAGATGTAAACCGCCATAAGATGTATGACTTGTATTGTAAGATAGGAAAGAGTAGATACCGAGCTGGACACATTTATGAGCCGGCCGGGAATCTGTAGACCGCCGGGTGTCAACCTGTGTATATAAAGGGACAACCCGGCGGTGGTTTAGGGACAAGAAACAACAACTCGAGAGCCAGGCAAAGCGTATTCGCTCCCTGGTCATCGAACCCCTAGCAATACCACCTCAAACTGGATTAAGCCTTTACCTTCACCTCAAGGGGCCGAACCATTATAAACTCCCCATGTCCTTTATCATGTTTAACCCCTCTAAGCTAACCTCGTCGCAATGGCTCCACAACTAAGTCCTTCCACGAGGACATCTGTCGTGACAAAACCACGACAGTTGGCGCCCACCGTGGGGCCAGCGCACGGTGGTTTCGAGTTCTTAAAGGGAAACTTCAAAGGGGTCAAAGGATACGCCATGGGCCGGATGACCAAGAGTCATCGCGGCAAGCTCTATGTCGACGATGCAGGCTGGGCCCCGAGGCCAGTTCAATTAAGTACGGGTACCGGGTCCCCTTTGGTGGAATTCACGTCACCATCGGCAAGATCGGCGAACCGGGCCCTGCTCCGGACATCTGCACTGACATTGTCGAGATGGCTCAGCGTGCAAGACCCGCCCAAGTTCAGCCTGCTATGAAGCATGCCTTCGTGGGATTCATCCATGGAGCGGCACCTGAGGATAGAGCGGTATATGGTGATGAGACAGTCGTCTATTCTGATGGCGAGTCATCCACCGGTGAGACCAAGTTGTTGTATCAATTGCAAGACGGCCGTCTTGGGAGCTATTCTGATGGCGACAGTATTCCGACCCCTTTGAGCCGCCGAACTGGGTTGCGATCTTCATGGCTGGAACACAACCAGTGCAACACTCATCAACTGCAGTAGCGATGGTGTCCGGATCAGCTGCAGCAATGGCTGCCGGGGTAGGAGGCCATGTGTGCCCGCCGGCTCAGGTCGTCACCGATTTGTTGGATAGGCTAACTGCATTGTTAACAACCATGGTTAACACGGTAGATCAGGATTAGCATAATGCGGCAATTGCCAAGTTACGGGATGAGATAGCACAGGCCAAGGAGGAGCTGAACGTGGAAAACACTAGGATGGCCGTGGAGCGGGCCGCTTTGGACGTTCAGGCACAACGGATTCAATCAGAGTCTTTCTGGCTTATGCTAGATCAGAACGCTCCAAATGAAGTCATGAGGAGGAGACATTAGAGTCGTCTGCCATCGGTTTATGAGGCAAGGAATCTCTTTAACACGCCAGGGGCAGGAACCAGTAACCCGCCAGCAGTAAACCGGGTTGAAGCGCTTGGGACGGGAGCGCCGGGTCAACCGCACACCATGGACCCACCTCGTCAGGACAATACCCCACCGCAGCACGTGCCGACACCGCCGGGTCATTATTACAACCCCTTGGATAACATGGTTGCTGCCGCTTCACGACTAGCAGCTCTCCTAGTCGAAGGTGAATCCCCAGTAGTGGTTGAGATGCGGAGAGCTAGAGAGCTCCTTCACACAGCATTGGTTCAATAGCGGGCTTATTCTTACAGCCGTGAGAGGATTCATTCCACCCCCTGCCCAAGCCGGAGTTACAGTAGGCATATTGATGAGCCGGCTGTGTCAAGCAGTGAGTGGAACTGTAACACGGCTCGTGGGTATAACACGGCAGGCGGTGGTGCTAATGCTCAGAACATGGTGGATCAAGGAAGGGCATGTCGAGAAGCGGAGTTAGCAGCGCAGTGCGCGGCCCGTCAGCTTACTCTGTTTCGTCCGACAACTTCGGTGGAGCCATGTGTAACTTTATGGACTTTGGGTGTGCCGTGTTTAGCTCCGGCTCTACATAACGTACGATTGCCCAAGGATTTCAAAGGTCCCCGTAAGGTGCCTAACTACACTGCCGACTTATCCCCCGAATCGTGGGTCGAGAGTTATGAGATGGCGATGGAGATGCTGGATGTTGATGATGTTGCATGTGCTAAGTATTTCACCATGATGTTGGGAGGGACGGCTCATACTTGGTCAAAGGGATTGCCAGCCAACTCCATTGGATCATGGGCTAAGTTAAAAGCCCGGTTTATCCATAATTTTAAGGATACATGCAAGCAGCCCATGTCGATTGTAGATTTAGCTGCCTGTGTCCTAGAAGAAGGAGAATCGACAATGCATTGGGTGCGCCGGGAGTATCAGGCCGGAGGATCAGGCGTCAATCTTGAGTACCTACTAAACCAGCCCTGCCCAAGACATGGTACACGAGAAAGACCATCTAGTCACCTCTGGAAGGATTGCTTCATTATGAAGGAGTACAAAAAATCCAACTTATTTCAAGGCAACCATGGATCGGGCGGCGGTTCAGGACCCGGCTACCACGGACTGGGTTATGGCGGTGGCGGTTCAAGTTCTGAATTCCAAGGCAATCAGGGCAATCAAAGCAGTTAGGGTGGTTACAATCAGCAGAATAATCAGGGGAGTCAACAGCAGCAACAGTCAGGGTATCACAGCAACCCGAAGCAGTTGAATAGTGGACAGTATTATGTATTCACCACTAGCTTATGCAAGCGCGACCACAAGCTTCACAAGAGGGCGGTGAACTCCATTGAACCGGCAGTTCCCCGTTATTTGCGCTAGTCTGAGCAGCCCATCGTGTGGAGTTGAGAAGATCACCCGCCCCGGGTTGATAATCCGGGTCACCTGGCATTGGTAGTGGCACCTCAGGTTGGAGGGTATAAGTTCACCAAGGTACTCATGGATGGAGGGAGCAGCATTAATATTTTCTATTATGAGATTTTCCGTCGCATGGGGTTGACAGATAAAAATCTTGAACCGTCGAATACTATTTTTCATGGCGTAGTGCCTGGTAAGTCGGCGTACCTAGTTGATAAGATAGCTCTGGAAGTTGCTTTTGGAGATGATCATGACTCTCGATCAGAGACCTTGACCTTTGAAGTGGTGAAAATCAAGAGCCCTTATCATGCCCTGTTTGGACGGCCGGCTTATGCCAAGTTCATGGCCAGCCCCTGTTATGTTTACCTGCAGCTCAAGATGCCGGGTCACAAGGGGACCATCATAGTACATGGGAGCCATAAGATAGCCTTGGAGTGTGAAGAGGGTGATGCAGCTTACGCTGAGTCGGTGTGTGGAATAGAGGAGTTAAAGTTTTATAAGGACAATGTTGATCCGGCGGATATGACTTCTTTGAAAAAGCCACCTACAGAGCATGATCCGGCGTTGAAGTTTAAATCGGTGATGAGGCTAAGCTAGTTGATTTCGTTCCTGGCGATTCATCCAAGCAGTTTAGTATCAGCGCTAATCTGGATCCGAAATAGGAAGGTGCGCTCATTGAGTTCATCCGTGAAAACCGGGACATCTTTGCATGGAAACCTTCTGACGTGCGAGGTGTACTGAGGGAACTCGCTGAGCACACTCTCAATATTGATCCCAAGTTTAAACCGGTCAGGCAGTTTCTTCGTCGTTTCAATGAAGAAAGGCATAAGGCCATTGGTGATGAGGTAGCCCGGCTCTTGGCGGCTAGATTTATTGTTGAAGTTTTTCACCCTGAGTGGTTGGCTAACCCGGTGCTGGTGCTGAAGAAGAATGGCACTTGGCGTATGTGTGTGGACTACATGGATTTAAACAAGTCTTGTCTGGCTGATCCTTTTGCTCTCCCCTGTATTGATCAAATTATCGATGCTACAGCGGGTTGTGAGCGTTTGAGTTTTTTGGATGCTTATTCTGGTTATCATCAGATCAAGATGGCAGTTAAGGACCAGGAGAAAATAGCTTTCATAACTCCCTTTGGAGCCTTCTGCTATGTGTCTATGACTTTTGGGCTCAATAGTGCCCAGGCGACTTATCAGCGATGGGTGCAAAATTGCCTTCACAATCAGATTGGGCGCAATGTTCATGCCTATGTAGATGACATTATGGTGAAGTCAAGAGAAAAGGAGACCCTGGTTAATGATTTGAAGGAGACGTTTGACAATCTCAGGGTCTACAAGATGATGCTTAATCTGGCCAAGTGTGTTTTTGGTGTACTCGCAGGCAAGCTTTTGGGTTTTTTGGTGTCTAACAGGGGCATTGAAGCTAATCTGGAGAAGATCAAAGCCATCACTTCTCTGGCTAAACCGGCGTGTATCAATGACGTCCAACGTCTGGCGGGTCGTATTGCGGCACTAAGCCGGTTTATAAGCCGGTTGGGAGAGAAGGCTATTCCTTTATATGAGATGATGAAAAAGACGGATGCTTTTGTTTGGACTGATGCCGCTAATGCAGCGTTTGAGGATTTGAAGAAACAGTTGGCTGAGCCGCCCGTCCTTGCTACTCCTATTGATAAAGAGCCGTTGTTGTTATATGTGGCTGCCAATGCCTGGGCTGTCAGCGTTGCCATTGTGGTGGAGCGGAAGGAGGCAGGCAAAGAGTACCCGGTTCAGAGGCCGGTTTACTACATCAATGAGGTGCTTATTGAGTCCAAGCAGAGATATCCGCACTGGCAGAAACTTGTATACGGGGTTTTATGGCAAGCCGGAAGCTTAAGCAATATTTTCAGGGTCATCCCATCACTGTGGTTAGCTCTGCTCCTCTAGGAGATATCATCCAAAATAGGGAGGCAACTGGCCGGGTTGCTAAGTGGGCCATTGAGCTTGGCCCGCACGGTTTAAAGTATGTGCCTCGTATGGCTGTCAAGTCCCAAGCACTTGTGGATTTCATCAATGACTGGATGGAGTTGCAGGCACCGGAGGAAAAGCCAGATAACACGTATTGGACTATTCACTTTGATGGGTCCAGGCAATTGGAAGGCTCGGGGGCTGGAGTCGTGTTAGCTTCCCCTTGAGGTGATAAATTTTGTTATGTTCTCCGTTTGATGTTCCCTTGCACTAACAATGAGGCCTTACTCCATGGTCTTCGGATGGCTAAGGAGATGAACTTAAGCCAGGTAAGGTGCTTTGGTGACTCACACTTGGTGGCTCAGCAAGTCTTTGGTACTTGCACTACTAGGAAAAGGCCTACTAATGCCGCATCGGTTTTGCCTACTAATGGCGCATCACCGGTGCGCCATTAGTAGCACACCACTAGTAATTTTTACTAATGGCGCACCACTGGTGCGCCATTAGTATCTGGTATACTAATGGTGCACCATCCAGTAAACAGGCAGTGCGCCATTAGTTTTTCTCACGGTGCGCCACTAGTGTCTGCTATACTAATGGAGCACCACATGGTAGTGCGCCATTAGTAACAATTTTTTTAATTTTTTTCTTAATCTCAGGTCACTATTTCACCTATGAGATATCCAACACATATATATACAACAAGCATCCATATAACAATCATAGCCAACACACAAGTTCCATCATATATACATACATAGCCAACACATAGTTCCATCGTTACATATTACAAAAGTTTCACATTGTTCATCCAACACCGTTATCCATCAATTCACAAAAGTTTCACATTGATACAAAATAAAAACACAAATGGAAAAGAAGCACTCCATCCATGCAAGCTTCCGTGAATTAAATCAAATCTGCAAAATGATAAACAAGAAGTTAGAAGAAGAAAAAGAAGAAGACTAGAAGAATACTAGAAGAAGAAGAACACTAGAAGAAGAATAAGAAGAATTTTGGAAAAGAAGAAGAATAAGAAGAAGACTATAAGCTTATTATGTAAACTTGATCATTTTGTGCTAACATAAGTTATTTTGGAGCTAACCTATAGGAAACTAAGCATATAAGCTCTAAGTTAGTATATTAGAGCCAACTTAGGTAAAATGAAGCTAACCTATGTCATTTTGGAAAAGAAGAAGAATAAGAAAAAGACTATAAGCTTATTATGTAAACTTGATCATTTTGTGCTAACATAAGTTATTTTGGAGCTAACCTATAGGAAACTAAGCATATAAGCTCTAAGTTAGCATATTAGAGCCAACTTAGGTAAAATGAAGCTAACCTATAGGAAACTAAGCATATTAGAGATAACATAGGTAACTAAGTATATATATATATATCATTTTGGAGATCTGACATACCTGACAAAGTTCAGTTCTCATGCATTGTTCTTCTCCTTCTCCTTCCTCAGCTTGATGAGCCAAGAGCGGCGAGGCGGTGGAGGCGGTGGAGGCAGTGGGATGTAGTCTTCTACCTCAATTGGCGTGGTCATGTCGCCCAGATGTGGGATCGCCGGCGCCACCATCGGTGCGTGGTCATTGTCAGGCACCACCACCATCGCGAGGCCACCTTCAGGCACGACCCTCGCTAGGTCATCCTCAGCCACCTCCATCTCTTGCCCATGGTCAGCCACCACCATCTCTTGCCCATGGTCAGCCACCACCATCTCTTGTCCTTGGTCAGCCACCACCAGCGCTAGTTCATCCTCAGCCTGATGCCCATCGTCATCCTGCAGCTCCTCATCCCCACTCTGCTCCTCTTCTCCCGCACTCTAGTCCGGATCATCCTTCTTGTTGTGTATGCTGCTGCCAGAATCGCTGCTGCTTTCGCTACAGCCAGAATCGCTGCTGCTTTCGCTACAACCATAGTCGCTGCTGCTTTGGCTGTAGCCATTGTCGCTGCTGCTGCTCCCATTACCTGTCCAAATGCAACAATGACCGTTAACAATTGATGTGAGACAAAGCCAAATGTAGAGGAATAGGAAGAGGCAGAACATATCGGCATCATAATCTTCAGCGTAGCGCATGCGACACATAGTCGCATTGAACACCTTCACGATGAGCATGGTGGCGTCGTCATCGTACCTGAAGAGAAGGAAGTACCCCAACCGCAGGTCGTAGGCACGGTAGAACTTCTCCCACCCACGAGACAAGTACATGTGGCCCTCCTTGATCACCAACTCCACATACCACAGCCTGCGAAACCCGCTGCCGGCCTGTCGCAGCTTCACATTATTTGGCGGATCTTCACCCATCAGCATGTTCATAAAACTGTCAGGCAGCCTCTGCAGTTTGGGACAATGAGTACTGTAGCAAACAACAGATATCATAATGAGATGGGTGAAGGGGAGATCTCTCGTTTTATATACCTGCGTCATGGATGATACTGAAGTCCCAAGTATGATAGTGAAGAACTCGGAAGCATCCAACTCGTACTGTGGTGTCGCAGAGTGGCAATGGCTACTTCCCGCCATCTCTGATAAGAAGCAGAAGAGACCAATTAGTACCCTTACAATAGATCATAAAACATGCATGATAACAGGCATCACAAGTAATTCAGAGGCATCACAAGTAATTCAAAAATTGTGAACCAAGCCTTTCAATGTACGAACTTGAAAGAACTACTAAGGCTTCTGCGACAGTTCAGAAAAGTAATGATCAATTCTCTCTATTTCTGTTTCTAGTTCACATAGTTCGATAACTTGGATGCACAAAGGCTATTGGTGCAGTATCATAAGGTTCGATATCATGTAGAAGAAAAAAAGATAGGTGACAATAGCAAGCACACATCTGAGCAGACATTAGCAATATATGACAGAAATGTACATGTTGATTAACAAGCTTGGGCTTAGCAGTAATATTCTGAGAAAATATTTTCTTGAAGCCTGAACAAGTGGCTTTCCTTTTTAAAAACAGAACCAAAACCATGACACAGTCACTTGACAACATCTATTGACTACATTAGATGGAGAACTACTCAAGCGGTGCAAGCAAGCAAAATTGCCAAGCTAGTGCACCAAGTCCAAATTTAGTTAAAGCAAGCTCTTCCTACTGCAAGGATATTGAGCTTTCGAATTGTAGAGAATTTGTTGCTTTCACTTGCCATAATCTACTCCAGCTAGTTGCTGCAAGTGGGTGCAATTATAAATTGCATGGGTACAGAAAATATGAGGACGAGCAAGTGGGTGCAATTATAAACTCACTTACAGTAACAAGCAAGCACATCAAAATCTGAACCAGTATCTGAGCTAGTACTCCAAACCATATGTAAAATGTGCTCCTACTAAAAAAACAGGACGTTGTGCCTATCAAATATACAGTTCTCCTTATCAACCTACCTAGCAGTAACAAAACCAAAAAAACCCATGCGGCACCTACATGAGTAGCAGGAGTATTTCTGAATTGTGATGCTAGGTTATTAATTTCTTACAGAGTGCACCATTTAAAGGCATTGATATGATTATTTCTCTGCAATTATGTATCCTAAACTAGCAAGGTTATATTTATAGGCATTTACAGAGTGCACCATTTAAAGGCATTAATTATATATCCTAAACTAGCAAGCTGTTAACATGTCACTTGATAAAACATGGAGAAAACTACCTAAAGCGATGCAAAGCCTACTTTGAAGAACGATTTAGAGAATAATAAGAAGCCACACAAAGCTAACAGCAGCAAATTAGCACCAGGCAGAAGCAAAAGGGAACGAATTACTACTACCCTTTACACTAGCACTGACCCTACACAGTAGCAAAAGATGTCTACATACTCGCACCATTCGTCCATCCATCTAGCAAGCAACTAGCACAATTCAACCAACCATCAAGCAAACCATCTACTACCTAACATCAACACACATCCATCTATCCAACATCCATTGATCCATGTAAATAGTAGCATGGACAAGAGAGGAACAGGGAACAGAGAGATGAGCAAGGAACATGGAGGTGAGTAAGGAAGAGGGGCTCACCACGGGCAGCGCGTCGAAGGAGAGCAGCCGCCGGCCACGCGCAGGGAGAGACGGCGGGAGGTGGCAACGATGGTCACAGCACCGTCCTTGGTTCGACGGCTGCTGCTGGGGAGACCGGAGGCGGAGGACGACAGGGGCCGGCGGGGTGGGCGCGTGCGTCGGGGCCGAGGTCGCGGGCTGCTGCAGGGGTCGGAAGAGGCACTCACTCGTTCGAGGTGGAGGAGAGGAGCAGGCGGCGGGGCGAGGAACCCTAGCACGAGGGTCGGGGCGGCGGGCGTGGGGGCGCGGGGGCAGCGGGGGTGGGGGCGCGGGGGCGGCGGGGTGTGGAGTCCAGCGAGGGTCGGGGCGGCGCGGGTGGGGGTGCGGGGGCGCGGGGGCGGCGGGGGTGGAGTCCGGTGAGGGTTGGGGCGGCGGCGTCGTGGGTCGGGGCAGCGCGCGGGTGGATCTGGTGGCGAGGGAGAGAGGGTCAAAGGGGATCTGGTGAGGGAGAGGGAGGATAGCTTACTAATGGCGCACCACTCCTCGGTGCGCCATTAGAGATCTTTTTTTAGATAGCAATGGCGCACCCCGCAGCGGTGCGCCATTAGAATGTTTTTTATTACAGTTCGAGCACAGGTTATATTGCACCTAACCCAATCCACATCAGAACCCACCCACGAGCCCGACTGGTCAGCACGCAGCACACACACCAGGAGGTCCTGGGATCGATTCCCAGGCTCCGCAATATTTTTTTTGCATTTTAAATGCTGTTTGATATTTATTTGTGTTTAAATATGTTCAAACTTGTTTAAATCATAACAGTAATATTTTTTATAAAAACAGTAATAATTGTTTTAAAAATATGTTCAAATTTGTTACTTGAAAATATCATCGGCGACGGCGGTGGAGCGGGGGAGGGTGCGGGGGTGCCCGTTGGTGGCGGTGGAGCGGGGGAGGGTGCGGGGGGCGGGTGCTCGTTGGCGGCGGTGGAGGGGGTTCGAGATCGAGTGTCCTCACCACTGGCTCGCATCCTTAGGGTGACACAGCATCTTGTCTTTTTTATTTATCTCCGGATCATTTCTGTCATCTTCCTGCTTCTTCTCCTCCCTATCCGCCTGCCAATGAAGGAGCTTTGCTACCTTAGGGTCCGCGAAATACCGCTACAGACGAGGAGTGATCAAAAAGTACCACACCGATTTTCGAGGAGCTTTCTTCCTCTTCTTGTATCGAGTGATGCCGCACACCGGACATATGGTAGACTCCGCGTCCTCGTCCCAATAAATGATGCAATTGTTCATGCACATATGGTATTTAACGTGCAGTAAATCCAGAGGACACACGATTTTCTAATGCAGTGCGCCATTAGTAGTTTTGCAAAAAAGTAAAAAAAATAATTTTTATACTAATGGCGCACCGTTGCATAGTGCGCCATTACTAGTTTAAATTAGTAATGGCGCACTGTGCAACGGTGCGCCATTAGTAGTTTTGCCAAAAAGTAAAAAAAACAAATTACTGGCGCACTTTGTCGCCGGTGCCATTAGTAGTTCTAACTACTAATGGCGCACTTTGCCCGGATGCGCCATTAGTATGTTTGAAAAAATGGAAAAAAAATTGTTACTAGTGGCGCACCTTTTGTCTGGTGCGCCATTAGTGTCTTCCATACTAATGGCGTACCTCCACCTCGTGCGCCATTATTATATAGTAGTGGCGCACCACTTCTCCGGTGTGCCATTAGTGTCAATCCTATCTTTAGCCCTTTTTCTAGTAGTGTTGGGATTCTAAGGATCCCCTCATGGCGGCTTATCGACGAGAGGTGGGTGTCATTGCTGGTCATTTCAAGGGTTATCAAGTTGAGCATGTTGATCGGAGGAAAAATGAAGCGGCTGATGCTTTATGCCGGCTTGGTTCTCAGCGTAAACCGGTGCCGCCTAATGTCTTTCTTGATGCTTTGCATAACCCATCGGCCAAGTTACCTACGGAGGAAGATTTGGCTATTCCTGATCCGGAAGCTCAGTTGGCGGCAGCTCTTCATGCGATTCCGGGGCGGGTTACCTGAGGATATGGACAGTCCCTTATTTGGCTTATGTGACCTTAATTGGCTTATATCCTCCTGGCTAAGGTTTTTATGGCAACCCGCCCCCGAAGCAGAGATATGGACAGTCCCTTATTTGGCTTATATGACCCAGGCCGGGTTACCTGAGGATGAAACCTTAGCCAGGGGGATAACCCGGCGGTCTAAGTCGATGACAATAGTCAATGGCGAGTTACACCATTACAGTGTTACTGGGGCTTTTCAGAGATGTGTTTCTCCAGAAGAGGGCCGTGAGATTCTTCGTGAGATTCATGAAGGGGATTGTGTTCATCACGCCGGATCTAAGTCTCTTGTGGCTAAGGCTTTCCATCATGGATTTTCTTGGCTGACGGCTCATGCTGATGTAGAGGACCTAGTCAGTAAATGTGATGGTTGTCAAAAGTTTTCACGACGCGCCCATGTGCCGGCTCAAGAATTGAGGATGATTCCAATTACTTGGGTGTTTGCAGTCTGGGGGCTTGACATGGTTGGGCCTTTTAAGAGGTCCAAGGACAAGAAGACCCACCTCCTGGTGGCGGTTGGTAAGTTCACTAAATGGGTAGAGGCAGAGCCAGTGAGCAAGTGTGATGCAGCAACGGCGGTTCAATTCATGAAGAAGGTGATCTTCCGCTTTGGCTTTCCACACAGCATTATAATAGACAATGGCACTAACCTCTCCAAGGGTGCTATGAAGGACTTTTGTCAACTTGAACATATCCGGCTTGATGTATCGTTAGTGGCTCACCCCCAATCTAATGGTCAAGCTGAGAGAGCCAATCAAGAGATCTTGAGAGGCATCAAGCCCCAGCTTATGGTTCCCCTACAGAGGACGCCGGGTTGTTGGGTGGAGGAGTTACCCTCCGTGTTATGGAGCATTAATACCACCCCCAACAGATCTACGAGTTACACGCCTTTCTTCATGGTTTACGGAGCAAAGGCAGTTCTGCCTAGTGACATCCATCATGATTCGCCTCGCGTGGCGGCTTATGTTGAAGCTGATAATGAAAAGGCACGTCATGAAGCACTTGACCAATTGGATGATGAGCGTGACATCGCAGCGGCTCGTTCGGCGATTTATCAGCAGGATCTGCGCCGTTACCACAGCCGCCGGGTTAAAACCAGAACTTTCCAAGAAGGCGATCTGGTGCTCCGGCTTACCCAGGATCAGACTGATATGCACAAGTTATCCCCACCCTGGGAAGGACCTTTTGTGGTCAGCAAGAATCTGAACAGCGGGTCATACTACCTTATCAATGTGCGAGACCACAAGGACTCACGCACGTCGGAGGAAGAGACTCGCCGGCCGTGGAATATAGCTCATCTTCGACCTTACTACACCTGAGCCACTGGCTCTTCTGATGTACATATTTTTGACAATGTATATATTATGATCAATATAATAAACCGGCATCGCTGCTAATGTAGGGCCTTTGTCATTCTCTTAAATGAGTTTTTGGTTACTTGGGGGCTTCCGGTTTATGCGCGAAGTTATGATTACCCTTTTGAACCGGCTTGTAAAGCCAAATTGAAAACAAACTTGGGGGCTGACCACCCAGGTTAAAGGGATCAAAGAGTCTGTTGCCAAAGCAACAACTCAAACATAGGCGCCCCTTTAGCTCAGCTCAAAATATTACTTGGGGGCTCATTTTGTTCTAAAGAACATATGTTGCTATAACCCTTGTAATAGGCTTAAAAGGCAGGCTTGGAAGCCAGCTGAATTCACCTAAAACCCTGGGTTATCCTGCCTGTATGCCAGATGCTTCTCCATCAGGTAATCCTGATTGACCCGACGAACTCTTAACAGTCAATCTTTTCAACAAAGACCCTGAACTTGCTAAGGTTAAAATGCCGGTTTATCATGAGAGGGCATGGCTTACGGATAGCAAGGAGAAGCTCAGGCTGATAAAGCCGCCTTCCTTGAAACTTGGATAAATCGTCATGTGATGCACGATGCTACTCTGACCCCGCATACTCCTGATAAGTCTATCTTAAAACAAACTGAACTTATCTGGGTTAAAATGTTGATTGGGTAATGTGAGTGCCGGCTCATGGAAAGCGTGTACCTTCCAGTGGCTAATGCTAGTTTCATTGAAGAAGATATTTTGGCTTGGCGGCCTATGAAAGCCTTGGATTTTTCTTCTGATTTGATTTTAACATTTTTTTGTGATTTTTCTCTTATGACATAGTAGTGCATGGTTGAAAACCAATAAGGCTTATACATGCCTCATGAGTCATATATGGCATTGATATCCGGTGTTTATTAACACGGCCTGGTTTTTTAACTATAAGTCGCCAGTGTGAGATATTATAATATCCGGTGTTTATTAACCCGGCCCTGGCTCTCTTCATAAGCCAGCAGTATATGATAAATTACCAATACTCAAATTTGGGTTTTCACCCTTATTACATTGGCTTGGTAAACCAGCCGTGCAATGACATATCACAGGTATGATATATGTTTATTCTTAAATCCAGCTTTGGTTATAAACAAAGTTGTTTTCCCATAAATTTATGTTGGGTGTCATAACCCGTCTAGTGGTAAACCGTCAAGACGCTTTTTATCAATTATATGCAGGAGCAGATTCCATATTGCCAAGTGTCATAAGCAGCCATGGCATATCTTAATATGGCGGATTAATAGTGTCATGCAAAGTAAATATGCACGATGGCATAGCAGATCAAGCACTTAAACTAGCCTATTACAAGGCGCTTTGATGCCCAAAAAGAATCATTGTTTTCAACAAGTGTTGCAGAATGCAGAAGCTAAACCGGCCCCCGGATTATTAATCTTCGCTGGGCTAGCTTCAAGGTTGTGGATCATCCTGCGCCGGTTCATCCTCCTCCTCTCCACCCAATGGCTAGAAGTCAATGGTTGCCCAATCGATCCCAGCTAGGGCCTTGAATACATCTTCATCACTTATAAGTGTGGAGGGTTCAACATCAGGGGCGTGGGTATGCTTACAGATTGGAGGAATAAGAGTTGGAGCTGTTGGAAATATGCCCTAGAGGCAATAATAAAAGCATTATTATTATATTTCCTTGTTCATGATAATTGTCTTTATTCATGCTATAATTGTGTTATCCGGAAATCGTAATACATGTGTGAATAATAGACACCAACATGTCCCTAGTAAGCCTCTAGTTGACTAGCTCGTTGATCAACAGATAGTCATGGTTTCCTGACTATGGACATTGGATGTCATTGATAACGAGATCACATCATTAGGAGAATGATGTGATGGACAAGACCCAATCCTAAACATAGCACAAGATCGTATAGTTCGTTTGCTAGAGTTTTCCAATGCCAAGTATCTTTTCCTTAGACCATGAGATCGTTTAACTCCCGGATACCGTAGGAGTGCTTTGGGTGTGCCAAACGTCACAACGTAACTGGGTGACTATAAAGGTATACTACGGGTATCTCCGAAAGTGTTTGTTGGGTTGACACGGATCAAGACTGAGATTTGTCACTCCGCATGACGGAGAGGTATCACTGGGCCCACTCGGTAATGCATCATCATAATGAGCTCAAAGTGACCAAGTGTCTAGTCAAGGGATCATGCATTATGGTACGAGTAAAGTGACTTGCCGGTAACGAGATTGAACGAGGTATTGGGATACCGACGATCGGATCTCGGGCAAGTAACATACCGATTGACAAAGGGAATTGTATACGGGATTGCTTGAATCCTCGACATCGTGGTTCATCCGATGAGATCATCAAGGAGCATGTGGGAGCCAACATGGGTATCTAGATCCCGCTGTTGGTTATTGACCGGAGAGCGATCTCGGTCATGTCTACATGTCTCCCGAACCCGTAGGGTCTACACACTTAAGGTTCGGTGACGCTAGGGTTGTAGGGATATGTATATGCAGTAACCCAAATGTTGTTCGGAGTCCCGAATGAGATCCCGAACGTCACGAGGAGTTCTGGAATGGTCCGGAGGTAAAGAATTATATATAGGAAGTGCTATTTCGGGCATCGGGACAACTTTCGGGGTCACCGGTATTGTACCGGGACCACCGAAAGGGTCCCGGGGGTCCACCGGGTGGGGCCACCTGTCCCGGGGGGCCACATGGGCTGTAGGGGGTGCACCTTGGCCTACATGGGCCAAGGGCACCAGCCCCTAGAGGCCCATGCGCCTAGGGTTTCAAGGAGGAAGAGTCCTAGGAGGGGAAGGCACCTCCTAGGTGCCTTGGGGAGGAGGGATTCCTCCCCTTGGCCGCACCCCCCTAGGAGATTGGATCTCCTAGGGCCGGCGCCCCCCCCCCCCCCTTGGCCGTCCTATATATAGTGGGGAGATGGAGGACTTCTTACCTCTTGCCTTTGGTGCCTCCCTCTCCCTCTCCAATACCTCCTCCTCCTCCATAGTGCTTGCCGAAGCCCTGCCGGAGTACTGTAGCTCCATCACCACCACGCCGTCGTGCTGCTGCTGGAGCCATCTCCCTCAACCTCTCCTTCCTCCTTGCTGGATCAAGAAGAAGGAGACGTTACGCTGACCGTACGTGTGTTGAACACGGAGGTGCCGTCCGTTCGGCGCTAGGATCTTCGGTGATTCGAATCACGTCGAGTACGACTCCCTCATCCCCGTTCTTTGAACGCTTCCGCTCGCGATCTACAAGGTATGTAGATGCATCTAATCACTCATTGCTAGATGAACTCCTAGATGGATCTTGGTGAAACCGTAGGAAAATTTTTGTTTTCTGCTACGTTCCCCATTAGTGGCATCATGAGCTAGGTCTATGCGTAGTTCTCTTGCACGAGTAGAACACAATTTGTTGTGGGTGTTGATGTTGTCAACTTTCTTGCCGCTACTAGTCTTATCTTGCTTCAACGGTATTGTGGGATGAAGCGGCCCGGACCAACCTTACACGTACTCTTACGTGAGACCGGTTCCACCGACTAACATGCACAAGTTGCATAAGGTGGATGGCGGGTGTCTGTCTCTCCCTCTTTAGTTGGAGCGGATTCGATGAAAAGGGTCCTTATGAAGGGTAAATAGAAGTTGACAAATCACGTTGTGGTTTTGGCGTAGGTAAGAAACGTTCTTGCTAGAAACCTATAGCAGCCACGTAAAACTTGCAACAACAATTAGAGGATGTCTAACTTGTTTTTGCAGCAAGTGCTTTATGATATGATATGGCCAAAGTTGTGATGAATGATGAATGATCTATATGTGATGTATGAGATGTTCATGCTATTGTAATAGGAATCACGACTTGCATGTCGATGAGTATGACAACCGGCAGGAGCCATAGGAGTTGTCTTTATTTTTTTTTGTATGACCTGCGTGTCGTTGAGAAACGCCATGTAAATTACTTTACTTTATTGCTAAACGCGTTAGCCATAGTAGTAGAAGTAATAGTTGGCGAGAAACTTCATGGAGACACAATGATGGAGATCATGATGATGGAGATCATGGTGTCATGCCGGTGACAAGATGATCATGGAGCCCCAAGATGGAGATCACAGGAGCTATGTGATATTGGCCATATCATGTCACTATTATTATTTGATTGCATGTGATGTTTATCATGTTTTTGCATCTTGTTTGCTTAGAACGACGGTAGTAAATAAGTTGATCCCTCATAATAATTTCAAGAAAGTGTTCCCCCTAACTGTGCACCGTTGCGACGGTTCGTTGTTTCGAAGCACCACGTGATGATCGGGTGTGATAGATTCTAACGTTCACATACAACGGGTGCAAGACAGATTTACACATGCAAAACACTTAGGTTGACTTGACGAGCCTAGCATGTACAGACATGGCCTCGAAACACAGAACACCGAAAGGTCGAGCATGAGTCGTATAGAAGATACGATCAACATGAAGATATTCACCGACGTTGACTAGTCCGTCTCACGTGATGATCAGACACAGCCTAGTTAACTCGGATCATGTTATACTTAGATGACTGGAGGGATGTCTATCTGAGTGGGAGTTCATTATAATTTGATTAGATGAACTTAATTATCATGAACTTAGTCTAAATTTTTTACAATATGTCTTGTAGATCAAATGGCCAACGTAGTCCTCAACTTCAACGCGTTCCTAGAGAAAACCAAGCTGAAAGACGATGGCAGCAACTACACGGACTGGGTCCGGAACCTGAGGATCATCCTCATAGCTGCCAAGAAAGATTATGTCCTACAAGCACCGCTAGGTGACGCACCTATTCTCCCTGCAGAACAAGACGTTATGAACGCTTGGCAGGCACGTATCGATGACTACTCCCTCGTTCAGTGCGGCATGCTTTACAGCTTAGAGCCGGGACTCCAAAAGCGTTTTGAGAGACACGGAGCATATGAGATGTTCGAAGAGCTGAAAATGGTTTTCCAAGCTCATGCCCGGGTCGAGGGATATGAAGTCTCCGACAAATTCTTTAGCTGTAAGATGGAGGAAAATAGTTCTGTCAGTGAGCACATACTCACAATGTCTGGGTTACATAACCGCTTAACTCAGCTGGGAGTTAATCTCCCGGATGACGCGGTCATTGACAGAATCCTTCAGTCGCTTCCACCGAGCTACAAGAGCTTTGTGATGAACTTCAATATGTAGGGGATGGAAAAGACCATTCCTGAAGTATTTGCAATGCTGAAATCAGCAGAGGTAGAAGTCAAAAAGGAACATCAAGTGTTGATGGTGAATAAAACCACTAAGTTCAAGAAGGGCAAGGGTAAGAAAGCCTTCAAGAAGGACGGCAAGGGAGTTGCCGCGCCCGGCAAGCAAGCTGCCAGGAAGAAGCCAAAGAATGGACCCAAGCCCGAGACTGAGTGCTTTTATTGCAAGGAAAGTGGTCACTGGAAGCGGAACTGCCCCAAATACTTAGCGGACAAGAAGGCCGGCAAAATGAAAGGTATATGTGATATACATGTAATAGATGTGTACCTTACCAGTACTCGTAGTAGCTCCTGGGTATTTGATACCGGTGCAGTTGCTCACATTTGTAACTCAAAGCAGGAGCTGCAGAATAAGCGTAGACTGGCGAAGGACGAGGTGACGATGCGCGTCGGGAATGGTTCCAAGGTCGATGTGATCGCCGTCGGCATGCTACCTCTACATTTACCTACAGGATTAGTTTTGAACCTCAATAATTGTTATTTAGTGCCAAGTTTGAGCATGAACATTGTATCAGGATCTCGTTTAATACGAGGTGGCTACTCATTTAAATCCGAGAATAATGGTTGTTCTATTTATATGAGAGATATGTTTTATGGTCATGCTCCGATGGTGAATGGTTTATTTCTAATGAATCTCGAGCGTAATGCTACACTTGTTCATAGTGTGAGTACCAAAAGATGTAAGATTGATAATGATAGTCCCACATACTTGTGGCACTGCCGCCTTGGTCACATAGGTGTCAAACTCATGAAGAAGCTCCATGATGATGGACTTTTAGAGTCTCTTGATTACGAATCATTTGACACGTGCGAACCATGCCTCATGGGTAAAATGACCAAGACTCCGTTCTCAGGAACAATGGAGCGAGCAACCAACTTATTGGAAATCATACATACTGATGTGTGCGGTCCAATGAGTGTTGAGGCTCGTGGTGGCTATCTTTATGTTCTCACCCTCACTGATGACTTGAGTAGATATGGGTATGTCTACTTAATGAAACACAAGTCTGAGACCTTTGAAAATTTCAAGGAATATCAGAGTGAGGTTGAGAATCAACATGACAGGAAAATCAAGTTCCTACGATCAGATCGTGGAGGAGAATACTTGAGTCACGAGTTTGGCACACACTTAAGAAAATGTGGAATAGTTTCACAACTCACGGCGCCTGGAACACCTCAGCGTAATGGTGTGTCCGAACGTCGTAATCGCACTCTATTGGATATGGTGCGATCTATGATGTCTCTTGCCGATTTACCGCTATCTTTTTGGGGCTATGCTTTAGAGACTGCCGCATTCACTTTAAATAGGGCTCCGTCGAAATCCGTTGATACGACACCGTTTGAATTATGGTTTGGGAAGAAACCTAAGTTGTCATTTCTAAAAGTTTGGGGATGCGATGCTTATGTCAGGAAACTTCAACCTGAAAAGCTCGAACCCAAGTCAGAAAAATGCGTCTTCATAGGATACCCTAAAGAAACTATTGGGTATACCTTCTACCTCAGATCCGAAGGCAAGATCTTTGTTGCCAAGAATGGGTCCTTTCTAGAGAAAGAGTTTCTCTCGAAGGAAGTAAGTGGGAGGAAAGTAGACCTTGATGAAGTATTACCTCTTGAACCGGAAAATGGCGCAACTCAAGAAAATGTTCCTGAGGTGCCTGCACCGACTAGAGAGGAAGTTAATGATGATGATCAAGATACTTCTGATCAAGCTCCTACTGAGATTCGAAGGTCCACAAGGACACGTTCCGCACCAGAGTGGTACGGCAACCCTGTCTTGGAAATCATGTTGTTAGACAACGGTGAACCTTCGAACTATGAAGAAGCGATGGCGGGCCCGGATTCCGACAAATGGCTAGAAGCCATGAAATCCGAGATAGGATCCATGTATGAAAACGAAGTACGGACTTTGACTGACTTGCCCGTTGAGCGGGGAGCCATAGAAAATAAATGGATCTTTAAGAAGAAGACAGATGCGGATGGTAATGTGACCATCTATAAAGCTTGGCCTGTCGCAAAGGGTTATCGACAAGTTCAAGGGGTTGACTATGATGAGACTTTCTCACCGGTAGCGAAGCTAAAGTCCGTCCGAATCATGTTAGCAATTGCCGCTTTCTACGATTATGAGATATGGCAAATGGACGTCAAAACGGCATTCCTTAATGGTTTCCTTAAGGAAGAATTGTATATGATGCAGCCGGAAGGTTTTATCGATCCTAAGAATGCTGACAAGGTGTGCAAGCTCCAACGCTCGATTTATGGGCTGGTGCAAGCATCTCGGAGTTGGAACATTCGCTTTGATGAGATGATCAAAGCGTTTGGGTTTACACAGACTTATGGAGAAGCCTGTGTTTACAAGAAAGTGAGTGGGAGCTCTGTAGCATTTCTCATATTATATGTAGATGACATACTTTTCATGGGAAATGATATAGAACTCTTGGACAGCATTAAGGCCTACTTGAATAAGAGTTTTTCAATGAAGGACCTTGGAGAAGCTGCTTATATATTAGGCATCAAGATCTACAGAGATAGATCAAGACTCCTCATAGGTCTTTCACAAAGCACATACCTTGATAAGATATTGAAGAAGTTCAATATGGATCAGTCTAAGAAGGGGTTCTTGCCTGTGTTGCAAGGTGTGAAATTGAGCTCAGCTCAATGTCCGACCACGGCAGAAGATATAGAAGAGATGAGTGTCATCCCCTATGCCTCAGCCATAGGTTCTATTATGTATGCCATGCTGTGTACCAGACCTGATGTAAACCTTGCTGTAAGTTTGGTAGGAAGGTACCAAAGTAATCCCGGCAAGGAACACTAGACAGCGGTCAAGAATATCCTGAAGTACCTGAAAAGGACTAAGGAAATGTTTCTCGTTTATGGAGGTGACGAAGAGCTCGTTGTAAAGGGTTACGTCGACGCTAGCTTCGACACAGATCTGGATGACTCTAAGTCACAAACCGGATACGTGTATATTTTGAATGGTGGGGCAGTAAGCTGGTGCAGTTGCAAGCAGAGCGTCGTGGCGGGATCTACATGTGAAGCGGAGTACATGGCAGCCTCGGAGGCAGCGCATGAAGCAATTTGGGTGAAGGAGTTCATCACCGACCTAGGAGTCATACCCAATGCGTCGGGGCCGATCAAGCTCTTCTGTGACAACACTGGAGCTATTGCTCTTGCCAAGGAGCCCAGGTTTCACAAGAAGACAAGGCACATCAAGCGTCGCTTCAACTCCATTCGTGAAAATATTCAAGATGGAGACATAGATATTTGTAAAGTACATACGGACCTGAATGTAGCAGATCCGTTGACTAAACCTCTCCCTAGAGCAAAACATGATCAACACCAGAATTCCATGGGTGTTCGATTCATCACAATGTAACTAGATTGTTGACTCTAGTGTAAGTGGGAGACTGTTGGAAATATGCCCTAGAGGCAATAATAAAAGCATTATTATTATATTTCCTTGTTCATGATAATTGTCTTTATTCATGCTATAATTGTGTTATCCGGAAATCGTAATACATGTGTGAATAATAGACACCAACATGTCCCTAGTAAGCCTCTAGTTGACTAGCTCGTTGATCAACAGATAGGCATGGTTTCCTGACTATGGACATTGGATGTCATTGATAACGAGATCAGATCATTAGGAGAATGATGTGATGGACAAGACCCAATCCTAAACATAGCACAAGATCGTATAGTTCGTTTGCTAGAGTTTTCCAATGTCAAGTATCTTTTCCTTAGACCATGAGATCGTGTAACTCCCGGATACCGTAGGAGTGCTTTGGGTGTGCCAAACGTCACAATGTAACTGGGTGACTATAAAGGTATACTACGGGTATCTCCGAAAGTGTTTGTTGGGTTGACACGGATCAAGACTGGGATTTGTCACTCCGCATGACGGATAGGTATCACTAGGCCCACTCGGTAATGCATCATCATAATGAGCTCAAAGTGACCAAGTGTCTGGTCACGGGATCATGCATTACGGTACGAGTAATGTGACTTGCCGGTAACGAGATTGAACGAGGTATTGGGATACCGACGATCGGATCTCGGGCAAGTAACATACCGATTGACAAAGGGAATTGTATATGGGGTTGCTTGAATCCTCAACATCGTGGTTCATCCGATGAGATCATCGAGGAGCATGTGGGATCCAACATGGGTATCCAGATCCCGCTGTTGGTTATTGACCGGAGAGCGATCTCGGTCGTGTCTACATGTCTCCCGAACCCGTAGGGTCTACACACTTAAGGTTCGGTGACGCTAGGGTTATAGGGATATGTATATGCAGTAACCCGAATGTTGTTCGGAGTCCCGGACGTCACGAGGAGTTCCGGAATGGTCCGGAGGTAAAGAATTATATATAGGAAGTGCTATTTCGGGCATCGGGACAAGTTTCGGGGTCACCGGTATTGTACCGGGACCACCGGAAGGGTCCCGGGGGTCCACCGGGTGGGGCACATGTCCCGGGGGGCCACATGGGCTATAGGGGGTGCGCCTTGACCTACATGGGCCAAGGGCACCAGCCCCTAGAGGCCCATGCGCCTAGGGTTTCAAGGAGGAAGAGTCCTAGGAGGGGAAGGCACCTCCTAGGTGCCTTGGGGAGGAGGGATTCCTCCCCTTGGCCGCACCCCCCTAGGAGATTGGATCTCCTAGGGCTGGCACCCCCCCCCCTTGGCCCTCCTATATATAATGGGGAGATGGAGGACTTCTTACCTCTTGCCTTTGGTGCCTCCCTCTCCCTCTCCAATACCTCCTCCTCCTCCATAGTGCTTGGCGAAGCCCTGCCGGAGTACTACAGCTCCATCACCACCACGCCGTCGTGCTGCTGCTGGAGCCATCTCCCTCAACCTCTCCTTCCTCCTTGCTGGATCAAGAAGAAGGAGACGTTACGCTGATCGTACGTGTGTTGAACGCGGAGGTGTCGTTTGTTTGGCGCTAGGATCTTCGGTGATTCGAATCACGTCGAGTACGACTCCCTCATCCCCGTTCTTTGAACGCTTCCGCTCGCGATCTACAAGGTACGTAGATGCATCTAATCACTCGTTGCTAGATGAACTCCTAGATGGATCTTGGTGAAACCGTAGGAAAATTTTTGTTTTCTGCTACGTTCCCCATCAGGAGCATCATAGGTTGGCGGGTTAACTCTCTTGTTGTCAGCATCGTAAATTGACTGGTAATGAGAAAGATCAGTCTCTTCAGCCAATTTTCTAGCCAACAGGCGCATTTCCTTCGTCAAGGCTCGGAGGTCATCATTATCAAAGTATGATCCATCCTCCTTTATGCTTGGATAGCCATTTCCCACGTCAGCCGGATCAAGATCTGGTATCCATGCTTTAGCCCGGGTTAGTGCAGTCAAAGCACCTGCTCTTGCAGTTGATCTTTTTAACTCTTCAAACCGGGCAGGCATCATCGACAGCCTCTCTAATGTTTCCTTGATCATGGTTTTGGGCGGTTTGTTTTGAGAGGCAGTATAGATGATCCGTTGTGCGCCGGTATATAATTGCTCTATAAGAGTATAGGCAGCTTTTTATTTCTTCTGCATGTCGGAGCCAAGATGAGTGATGCGAGATCCTACATCATCACAAACATCGGTAAACCGGTAGTTTATGGGATAATACACGTTTAAAGCTTAGGAAGAGGCTCTTTACCAAAAACAGCAGAAGTCATGGCGTTTATTTTCCGCTTCAAGCCAGTCAGCTCCTCTGTTACCGGATTAAGGGTTGCTCCAGCGTCCTCATCCCTCTTCAGCGGAGTTGTTTTCTCTATATCCCAGACAGCTTGATCACTTTTGAAGCTCTCCTTCAGCTTTTCCATATGGCTGTCAAGGCACTGGACAGCTCCTCCTTGGCCTTGGAAGTTTCTGCTTGTTGAGACTTGATATTTTCTTGCAGATCAGCGATTTGAGATTCCTTTTTGCTAAGATCAGCCTGCAAGAGACATTCAATTTATGAGTTGGCAGTACGTATTTGAAGTACCAAGCACATAACAAGTTATACACTTGGCACTTGGGGGCTAATGCCTATTGCTTCTTATCAAACATTATTACAAGTCCCAAGCACATAACAAGTTATATGCTTAGCACTTGGGGGCTAATGCATATTTGCTCAAAGTCAAAACTATGGATTTTTCTTTTATCCATCGGATTACAAAGGTGTTCAGCAAGAACTTTTGAGTCGTACGACAGAAAAGTACCGGTTCATCCTAAAGATATAAACCGGTCCTTGGGGGCTACACAGGCAAAGTTGAAATATTGTTCTTTTACAAGTTCCGGTTTATATTGGTATTATAGATCGGCCCTTGGGGGCTATTGGAGTTGATATTCTAAATTGGATATAAGGGAAGAATAACTATGCAGAGTTAACAGTATTTACCTCATATCGCTCTTTCATCATGTTCACTAAACCGGCTTCATAGTCACGGCTTGTGTATAAGCGGTTTAAAAAACCAGAATGGATATCTTGGGCGCTGAGGTGGGTGTAGCTTTCCAAGTCTGCTTTCCACTTGCCATTGTCAACAGCAGAGATCTCTTCTTTGGTATTGTGGTTTGGCAGAACAATGGGGTTGCCAAGGGTTGTGTAGCCGAAGCCAGTAACTACAACATCATCTGTTTTGTCATCAGCAGCTTTGACTGGGCTTGGCGGTTTATCAGTGTTTTTGTCTGGGCATGGCGGCTTATCAGGATGACCCGTTGGATCTGTTTCCATCTGTTCAACAAAGAAGTCACGGTCTTGCGGCGGTGGATCATCAAGAATAGCATCAGCATTGGCTCAAACTGTTCTGGGGTTTTCTCCGGTTTAGTGGCCGTGTTGTCATCAACCGGTTTATTCAACTTGGCCTTTTTGCTGGGTCTGGGCTTGGCACTGAAAGGAACAAATATAAAGGTTAGTGCAGTGGGAAAACATAAGGTATTTAGGGTTAGTTTAAACATGCTCACCCAGGAACCATTTTGAGGGTTGGAAGTTGCGTTTCTGTTGATTCGCCAGAAGAGGAATGGGAAGTTCCCTGATAATTTGAATCAGACGGATTAAGAGGTTGTCGGAAATAACCCGCCTTAGGATAACATGTGTCAGAAGTATAAGAGACCTCTGGGCGACGTTTACGAACCGACGTGTTCGGTAAACCAGAAGAGGTTACCACATGGCCGCTATGCCAGGTTGTGCGGCGAGCTTCATGTTGCTGTTTCTTCAAAAGAAAGTTTGGATCCATGTGAGCTAGAGGGTGAGAAAATCTTACTTTCCGGTTTGCTTGACGGGTTTCCGGAGTTGGCAAAGGTTGTGAGCCAGAGGAAAGAATAATTACCTCTACGTCACCAGCGTGGCTAGCCTCTGCGTCCTCCTGATAACAATCATTATCAATAAGATGTATGAAGAAGGAACCAAGTGAATCAAGTTCTACCTCTGACTCGTGATTTTCATCGTCATCATCAAAGTTTAAGTCGGTGGAGTCGGCGGTCTTCTTTTTGGCAGGCTTCTTGGTAACCTTAGTCTTAACACGAGGGGTTTCCGCCGGTTTATCACGCGGCTTCCTCTTCCAGAATGGATCATCACCCTGTCAAAGATTGATAAAGGTTATAAGGGAATATTAAAAAAGGGTTGGATTAAAACAAGAGTTACGCAATTCTTACATCAGGCGGTTTATTGGAAACGCAGAAAGGACTAAGCCCTGTTTTGTTGTAATCTGCCACCGGTTCATCCAGCATCTTCTTAACGGCTTCAGTAATTTCATCGTCAGTCAACTGAACGTTAATGTGCCATTGAGGATCTTTTACATCCCCTGTTTATTCACACATTAAACCGGGGCGACGGCTTAGAGGAAAGATACTCCAAGAGACCCAGCAACGGACAAAGTCGATGCATGTTAAATCGTTTGCTACAAAGGCTCGGAGCTTCGAAAGTTGTGGTGCATACTTGGCTCGTTCCTTTGTGCTGAGTCATTGGGGAAATGGATGTGTATTGGTAAGCCAGTGAGCACGATAACCAGGCAGAGGATTTTCGTCAGTTGGAGACGTATCTCGGCAATAGAACTAAGTCTGATTCCAGTCTTTGGGGTTACTATGATGCTTGGCGTGAGGGAAGCTGACATCTTTCCCCTTTTGAATTGAAACCCCACCAAGTTCAGTATTGGGCCCGTCCGTAAATTCAGTACGACGGTTTAAATAGAAGAAGTCTCTGAACGGTTCGACGGTAGGTTCTTCTTGCAGATAAGCCTCACAAAACACATGAAAATTGCATAGATTGGACACAGAGTTAGGTCCAATATCTTGAGGGTGGAGTTGGAAGCTATGAAGCACATCACGGAAAAAAATTGATCCGGGAGGGCTAAACCCTCGACTCAGATGATCAACGAACACAATAACTTCTCCATCCTTGGGCTCAGGAGGATTTTCTAGACCAGGTACTCTCCAGTGAATGACTTCCTTTTTTGTTAAAGCGCCAGTTGCGACGCACCCGTTCAATTGTTCTGTGGTAACCCGGGAGGGAACCCAGTTACAATCATAAAAAGACTTGGCCATTTATTCGACAACCTGAAGGAAAATCTGTGCCGGTTTAAGGTTCATGATTGACAAGTATAAAGTGTCGAAAGTTAAGAGACATGAAGTATTAAAGCATGCATAATTGTTAAACCGGAGGTTGATATTGTCAGAATTACAACGTGAGCAACCGGCGGTTTAAGAGGGGACTAATGGTACATGGCGGGTTATTATCTTCTAAAGTTAAACCGCCTATACAGATATTGAGCATACAGATTTAAAGTTGGAAAAAGACTAAGTGATGAAAAACAGGTTTCACAGATTGATATCACAATTTTGGATCTACCGCACATCAGAAAAGGAAAATATATTCAAATTGAAAATGGGTGCTTGAGCAATTCATCAGATCCAGATGGGATTTTTCTATACAAAGAAGATGCTCTAATGATAAAAAAGGGAAATATAGCTACTACTCAGGAAAATATCAGATTTGAATTCACCATTTATGCTATGGAGAAGAACAGGGGAAGAACAGCACTGAACTTCGATGAACTCGCAGAAACCTTAATGGGATCTATGGGAAGAAGAAGGAGAGACTCACCAGGGCTATTGAACAGCGGAGGCATGCGGACGAGAAGCTGGTCAGATCAGGTTGATGCAGCGGCCGTTGTTGAGGCAGAGGCGAAGGTCGACGGCGGCGGTAGCGCTCGAGCACTGAGGCGATGCGAGGTGGAAGAAAGATGAGGAGGCAAGGGGGTAAAAGGAAAGGGACCCTCGACCCTATTTATAAAGGTGAATGGATAAGTGGTGGGCGCCAGAATCGAGGAGGTCAAAAGCGGATCTGTAACAGGGTGGACGCTTCGGTTTTCGTGATTCACTAAAAATAAGGAGATACAGTAAAGATTTTGGTTCTATGTAAAATTAATGACAGGTGATGTCACGACGGGTTATCAAGATCCCAGAAGATGACGTCATGGCGAGTTACAAGCGTCGCAAGGATAATGAAGGAGGGGTTTTTTCTAAGTATTGAAGATTGACATGAACAAGTTCAAATCAACCTGGGGCCTAATGTTGGGGATATAACTATTGAGTATAAACCGCCCAGGAGGGGCTGGGTTATGCTCATAGTGATTTACCCATATTTGAAGCCCATGAAGACATGGAAGATGGCGCTTTACAAAGGAGGCGTAATAGTAAGGCCCAAAGCCCAAAGGCGGATTAGGGCCCAAAGATGTAAACCGCCATAAGATGTATGACTTGTATTGTAAGATAGGAAAAAGTAGATACCGAGTCGGACACGTTTATGAGCTGGCCGGGAATCTGTAGACCGCTGGGTGTCAACCTGTGTATATAAAGGGACATCCCAGCGGTGGTTTAGGGACAAGAAACAACAACTCGAGAGCCAGGCAAAGCGTATTCTCTCCCTGGTCATCAAAACCCTAGCAATACCACCTCAAACTAGATTAGGCCTTTACCTTCAGTGCAAGGGACCGAACCAATATAAACTCCGTGTGTCCTTTGTTCTGTTTAACCCCTTTAAGCTAACCTTGTCGCAATGGCTCCACAACTAAGTCCTTCCACGAGGACATCTGCCTTGACAAAACCACGACAAGGGACCCAGCAACTTGCCCAGTTATTTTTGTTTTGGGTTAATTTGATAAATGCCACTCCAAATCTGGTGATTCCGAGAAACGCCACTCCAATTTCCAAACTTTGAAAAATTCCATTTTATGCCATTTTCAGTGGCATTTTTCGAAGTCTGGAGTGGCGTTTTTCAAAGTTTGCAAAAATTGCAGTGTCGTTTTTCAAAGTTTGCAAAATTGCGGTGGCATTTTTCGAAGTTTGGAAATTGCTGTGGAATTTTTATGAATCGCCATAATTGGAGTGGCATTTATCTAATTTGTTTTTGAGATGGAAGTAGGGTGTCAACTGGGTTGTGCTGGGAACTCTGACCTGTCTAGACAGCCTTTTCTTTTATGTTTACCACAGACCAGCCCAGTAGTTTTTTTTTCTTTCTGAAAATGGCTAGCCCAGTTTTTGTTGTGCTTTGTCAAGTAAGTAACTTTGTCAGGCCTGTTGGGCTGCAAATCTTTCAAGACGAGGAGAGCTTCATTCGGCTGGCCCAAAAAATGGCCTATCAGTAATGAGAAATGGGTTGTACATTTAAAACACATCAAACCGGCAATTAGTTTCAAATTTCTTTTTTTTCATTTCAAGATTTTAAATTCCATTGATTTTTATGTGTGGACAATTTGTTGGATTTTATATTGATATACATTTATTTTCTAAATCAGTTTGAATATGACTCAAAATTTCGGGATTAAAAACAGTTTGGACCGCACCGAAATATGCAAAATTTCATATATTTTTTAACTATGGCCACAATAAGGGCTGTAATGCTAACAAAAATAATGTGGGCTCCAAAAAAACCTTAAGAATTAGCAAATGAGTTGTAAATTATTAGAAATAATGGCAGATGGGTTGTATGATGTTTTCCACAGATTTGAGGCTTTCCTAAAAAAAGGTTGACGCACAAGCAGTGACCGTTGGATCTCCATCCAACGGCCGTTGTGCATCTTCAATCTATGCTCTTCCTGCTCCAGTCGCTCAAACAAACGCCGGCGGGACTGCCTCCTCCCTCCTCCCATGGCCGGTTGTGATGTCGCGCAGGCCTCACCGCCCCACCATACTCCCATCGCTGGCCTAGCCATCCCTCTACTCACCCACACCTGTTGTTATTCTCCGGCGACGGCAGACGAACCAGTAAACCCTCGTACTCCCCTCCGCGTGGGAAACAACTGCCGAGTCTTCCCTGGCTTAGTGTCGTTCCCTTCCTAGGCCCCGCCGTGGATCCACCGCCCTGGTGCTCTCGGCGCAGCGTGGTCAACATGGTCAATGAACGACATCCATCGGAAGTGGACTGTTCGTGGAGAGGCTGACAGCTGGGTCCATGGCCGCATGCAAGGAAATGCCTCCTTATTATGCGCAAAATAATGATTCCTCCACCTGATAGCTAGGACCCGCCGGAAGGGCCTCTGTATTTCGCGAAAAAACTTTCCACCCGCTGACAGGTCGGACCCACCGCTATATCTTCGCGCGCAAGGAAATGCCTCCTTATTACGCACAAAAAAATGAATACCCCCTGCTAGTTGGGACCCACCATAGTGGGAGACTGACTTGTGGGCTTACTAAGTTGACGGGGATGGAGGGCTTTGTCAACTTAGTCTATATGAATGATTCTAGCTCCAGTGACCGTATGATCTCCATCCAATGGTCGTAGTGCTTCTTCAACCTCTGGTCTTCTTGCTCCAGCCACCCAAACCAGCGCTGGTCGTGTCGCGTGCTCTGCCTCCCATGGTCGGCTGTGATGCCGCGGAGGCCTCACTGCCCCCTACTACTCCCACCGCTGGCCAGGCCCTGCGGCGACGGCAGCCACACACCGAAGCCGAACCATTGAACCCTCATACTCTTCTCCACGTGGGCATCCACTGCCGCGTCTTCCCCGGCTCCACGTCGTCCCCTTCCTAGGCATCACCGTCATCCACCGCCTTGGTGCTCTCGACGCGGCGTGGTCAATGTGGTCAAGGAACGACTTCCATCAGAAGAGTACTGTACATGGAGAGGCTGACAGCTGGGTCCACGGCCGCAGAAAGGAAGTGCCTCCTTATTATGCGGAGAATAGTGATTCCTCCACCTGATAGTAGGGACCCATCGGACGGGCCACCATATTTCATGAAAAAAGGTTTCCCCCTGACTGCTAGGACCCACCAGCTACATCTTCGCACGCAAGGAAGTGCGTCCATAATACGGGCAAAAAAATGATTCGCCCCCTGACTGTTGGGACCCACCAGCTACATCTTCGCATGCAAGGAAGTGCCTGATAGTCGGGACCCACCTGGTCGAAGCGTATGTAGCATTGTCATTCTGCTCGCGAACATGTACGTACATACAATCGGTCTGTCTGTAGGCTGCAGCGATGAACCGTGGCTGTGTAAGGAAGGGCATGTGTTGTAGTAGAGGCGCGCACGTTGCATGTCACGCAGTCCTGTTAATATTGTGTACACATACATACAGCGGCCAGGGTGCAAGAAAGTAAATACGGCCACATACGTACATGCGGGCAGCGTCTCGAACGCCTACTCGCGCATAGGTACGGCCAGGGCTCGCGTACATGGCTGGGTCCGAACGGAGAAACTGCGTCGTCGTGTTCATGGGGAGGCAATGGAATGTGTCATGTTATCGGGAGGCAATGGAATACATCGTGTTCATCGAGAGCCAACCGTCTTGGACGGAACAGTCGATGGAAACAAGGCCTAGCGTACCGCAAAACGGAGGAAACAACCTTGTGTTCGACTGGCCACGGTCGAAACAGGATCCTATTCATCGGGAGGGGTCTGGTGTACCGCAAAACGGAGGAAACGGACTTCTCTTGGACCTCCTACTTTCGGAATGGGGTCCTATTGATCGAGAGGTGTGTGGCGTACCGCAAAATGGAGGAAACGGACTTATATTGGAGCGCTACGGTCCAAACCGGGGTCCTGTTCATCGGGATGGGGTGTGGCATACCGCAAAACAGGACTCCATGTGATACTGTTCATCTCCACTGTTGACCTCCTCCAGCCTCCATGGGCTACTGTTCATCCACCGTCGACCTCCTCCGGCCTCCACCTACGACTGTTCATCCACGGGCTCCTATTCATCCCGCCTCCACCACTCCTCCACCGGCTACTGTTCAACTAGCCCGCTCCATGCGGTCCTGTTCAACCACCCCTCCACGGGCTACTGTTCATCTAGCCCTCCACCGGCTACTGTTCAACCAGCCCTCCACGGGGTCCTGTTCATCCATCCCCCCCCCCCAACTGGCTCGATCAATCAGGGTCCTGTTCATCCAGCGGTAACACCACGGGGTCCTGTTCATCCAACCCCCCATCGGGAACTGTTCATCCAAAGCCCCAACAACGCTCACTGTTCATCAAGAGGCAGCAGGTTCGATCGGCTTCAGTTAGCAACAGTAGCGAAGGAATCGCTCGATCGGGTTCAGTTAACAGCCACCGATCGATCGCTCGGGTTCAGTAACGCGTAGCCTGCAGTGCAATCGCTCGGGTTCAGTAGGAGAACGCCTCGCTCAGGTTTAGTTAAGGCTTAACGCCTCGCACCCACGCGTGTACGTGTACAAGAGAAACGCGCATCGCTCGGCCCCCGACCACCCACCGTAACCGGGAAATCCCCGATATTTTCCTCACCCTCGCTTCTACCATGGTTTTTTTCCGTCATGGACGGCCCAAAGAATGTCATGCAGTTGCGTCTCCGCCCCGCCCAGGATGAAAAGCCCATTTTCTATCATGATTTTTTGTCATAGAAGTAGGAGCCCGCCACATCTATGATGATACCGGCTTTTGTCACAATTATCGTCATAGAAGTGTCATAAGCATGACAGAAAAAAATCGTTTAGCCCATAATGTCACTGTCTTTTTTATAGTGGGTAGTACCGCTTATGGGTGGTAGTACCACTTGTACAACTACTCTCGGCTGTGGTCTCGACTTTTCGTGTCGGGTTCTACGGTAGTAGCTTCGGGCCTCTACCATGCTACCTTTTTGACCCCATATGACAAGCGGAAGTAGGAGTGGTAGTAGAGGTGGTAGTACCGCCGATAGGAGGTAGTACCGCCACCACCGCTGCTACTACCACCCAGTCCTCTGTTCTCCCATGTTTCTTCCTTCTCCTTGGCTTCATGTAGGACGCGGTAGTACCGCTTGTGTGCGGGCTGAGGAGAGCATAACAGTTGGACTTGTACCCCAGTATAAAAGGGGGTCTTCTTCTCCAAGAAGACCTACCTCTTCCTCCCCCACACTCCATTGTTGCTCCAAAACTCATTTTCGCCTGATCTCTCACCATAGCCAATCAAACTTGTTTATTTTCTAAGAATTGCTTGAGAAGGCCCCGATCTACACACCCACCAAGTGAAATTTGATTCCCCCCAATAATCCCGTGCGGATCTTGTTACTCTTGGGTGTTTTAGCACCCTAGACGGTTGAGGTCACACCTCGTAGCCATATTCCATTGTGGTGAAGCTTCGTGGTGTTGTTGGGAGCCTCGAATTAAGTTGTGGAGATTTCCACAACCTTGTTTGTAAAGGTTCGGCCGCCGCCTTCAAGGGCACCACTAGTGGAATCACGGCATCTTGCATTGTGTGAAGGCGAGAGGAGAATACGGTGGCCCTAGTGTCTTCTTGGGGAGCATTGTGCCTCCACACTGCTCCAACGGAGACGTACTTCCCCTCAAAGGGAAGGAACTTCGATAACACATCCTCGTCTCCATCGGCTCCACTTGTGGTTATCTCTTAACTTTACTTTGAGCAAAGCTATTATTGTGTTGTATCCTTTGCTTGCACTTGTTGTAGTTGTTGTTAGCATCATATAGGTTTCTCACCTAGTTGCACTTCTAGACAACCTACTTGTTGCTTAACCTAATTTTTAAAGAAAATCTAAAAATTGGTAGTTGCCTATTCACCCCCCCCCCTCTAGTCAACCATATAGATCCTTTCAATTGGTATCAGAACCTCGTCTCTTCATTAAGGGTCTCACCACCCGAAGAGTATGGTTGACACCCAGGAGGAAGTGCTCGAGGACGTGGAGTTGACTTTGATCCCACGAGATGACCTAAATGAAGCTATGGCTTCACTTAAGACATCTATGACGACTGAAGTCACACTAGTGCAAAATTGGGCTTTAGCACCAGTTCGTGAGGCCCTTTAGTGCCGGTTGTGGGGACTAAAGGTCCCCCCCCTTTAGTCCCGGTTCAACACGAACCACCACTAAAGGGCCACCACATGGCATGAGTCAACGCCAGGGGCTGGGAGACCTTTAGTACCGGTTGGTAACACCAACCGGTACTAAAAGGTTTAGGGTTTGGGTTTTATGATTTATTTTTCCTTTAATTTTGTGTTTTCCATTTATTTTTTCATTTGCTGGTATTTTACGATACTACATATTGTACACGTTATGCATACATATACGCACCACCATTCACACATACACATGTATATATAGGATTTGGTATATACAATTTCTCCTACAATTTGCAGATCATTACATGGAGGCATTACTGCGGTAGCGGGTAATGGAATTCTCCTTTGGGATCTATGACCTGGTCGAGCAAAAATCCCATTATTTCCTCTTGAAGTGCTCGTACGCGAGCCTCCGATAGGAGCCGATCCCGCATCTCCTTCATCTTTAATGAAGATATCAAAATATACATGTATTATTAGTTGTGTGTATATATATTAGATAATGATATAAAAATTGTGAATAGTGTTCTAGCAAACATACCCATTGGTCTCTATTAGTTCTGGTCCTTTCGATAGTCATCATGCGAATGTTCTCACAAACGTAGAATGCACATAAATCAGTCCCCTGCGCATGCTTTAGGGCCTTTACGAGAATAGAATTCAATTAGATAATAATTAGTCAGGCATGATAATTAATGGTATTGAAACTAGAATTAAAGAGATGGTAGCTAGGTGGTACTAGCTACTTAATTAATTACCTTGGGTCGGATCCATTTCAGCTCTTTTTTCCATGGGCCATCAACCTGTTTGATGAACTTTTGCCAAGCCCCGCTCACCGGCAAAGAAAATGAATAAAGGAGTTATTAATTAGTGGATATCAGGAAATGACAAACTAAAGAGGCTGACATATAGTTCGATAATGATTGAAATTACCTATTGACCATCCCCTTCACGATTTCGTAGTCACTAGCTTTTTTACGTAGTGAGTCCACTACTCCAACTTTTCCCTTGGCAACTTCAATGATTACCAAGATCTAGTGGAAACTGCATGCACACACGTTTGCATGTATAATTAAGCGGGCATGTGCATAACTCATCAACTACCCTAAACCCTATACACTTATTAACATCTGGCTAGTAAGCAAAAAAACAGAATTTGTAGTACAAGACAGTGTGACTCACCCGAACTTGTAAGGAAGTTGTATTTCTGGACAGGCATTTAGGTGCTTCAAGAACTCTAGAAAGCTTTTCTCTGTGTATGGTCGAACATATTCTTGTGACCATGTCTTTTCATTAATGATATTTGGGTCAATGAATCCAATGCCATAGCATCCAGCTTTTTTCATCTCAAACATCTTCATTCTGCATAATACCACAGAAGAGAATATAGTGAGGATAATTACAGGCAATGAACATATAGAACGAGACTGTAGCTAGCTAGAGAATTAAATTAATTGCAGAGAGAAACCACTTACAAACGATAGCACCTGACGATAGATTTGTCGAGTGCGTCTTGATTGAATAACTGAAATATTTCTTGACACTCAACCCACAGATCTTTTCCATGGTAGTAATAGTCTTCAGCTACTTTCACCATGAGGGACTCTCGATCGGTAGTCTTGGCTTCTTTCATGTACCATTCATGCAATTGATACATTCTCGTTGATAGAAGCTTGTGAAGGAAATATGCCCTAGAGGCAATAATAAAGTTATTATTTATTTCCTTATAATCATGATAAATGTTTATTATTCATGCTAGAATTGTATTAACCGGAAACATAATACATGTGTGAATACATAGACAAACAAAGTGTCACTAGTATGCCTCTACTTGACTAGCTCGTTAATCAAAGATGGTTATGTTTCCTAACCATGAGCAATGAGTTGTTATTTGATTAACGGGATCACATCATTAAGAGAATGATCTGATTGACATGACCCATTCCATTAGCTTAGCACCTGATCGTTTAGTATGTTGCTATTGCTTTCTTCATGACTTATACATGTACCTATAACTATGAGATTATGCAACTCCCGTTTACCGGAGGAACACTTGGGGTACTACCAAACGTCACAACGTAACTGGTTGATTATAAAGGAGTACTACAGGTGTCTCCAAAGGTACATGTTGGGTTGGCGTATTTCGAGATTAGGTTTTGTCACTCCGATTGTCGGAGAGGTATCTCTGGGCCCTCTCGGTAATGCACATCACATAAGCCTTGCAAGCATTGCAACTAATGAGTTAGTTGCGAGATGATGTATTACAGAACGAGTAAAGAGACTTGCCGGTAACAAGATTGAACTAGGTATTGGATACCGACGATCGAATCTCGGGCAAGTAACATACCGATGACAAAGGGAACAACGTATGTTGTTATGCGGTCTGACCGATAAAGATCTTCGTAGAATATGTAGGAGCCAATATGGGCATCCAGGTCCCGCTATTGGTTATTGACCGGAGACGTGTCTCGGTCATGTCTACATTGTTCTCGAACCCGTAGGGTCCGCACGCTTAAGGTTACGATGACAGTTATATTATGAGTTTATGCATTTTGATGTACGGAAGGTTGTTCGGAGTCCCGGATATGATCACGGACATGACGAGGAGTCTCGAAATGGTCGAGACGTAAATATTGATATATTGGAAGCCTATGTTTGGATATCGGAAGTGTTCCGGGTGAAATCGGGATTTTACCGGAGTACCGGGAAGGTTACCGGAACCCCCCGGGAGCTAAATGGGCCATGATGGGCCTTAGTGGAAAAGAGAAGAGGCAGCCCTACATGGGCTGCGCGCCTCCCCCTTCCCCTAGTCCTATTAGGACTAGGAGAGGTGGCCGGCCCCCTCTCTCTCTTTTCCCCCTCCGCGAATCCTATTCCAACTAGGATTGGGGGGGGAATCCTACTCCCAGAGGGAGTAGGACTCTCCTGGCGCGCCACACCTTGGCCGGCCAGCCTCCCCCCTCTAGTCCTTTATATACTGAGGCAGAGGCACCCTAGAACACACAAGTTGATCCACGTGATCTATTCCTTAGCCGTGTGCGGTGCCCCCAGCCACCATATTCCTCGATAATACTGTAGCGGAGTTTAGGCGAAGCCCTGCTGCTGTAGTACATCATGATCATCACCACACCGTCGTGCTGACGGAACTCTTCCCCGACACTTTGCTGGATCGGAGTCCGGGGATCGTCATCGAGCTGAACGTGTGCTCGAACTCGGAGGTGCCGTAGTTTCGGTGCTTGATCGGTTGGATCGTGAAGACGTACGACTACTTCCTCTACGTTGTGTCAACGCTTCCGCAATCGGTCTGCGTGGGTACATAGACAGCACTCTCCCCTCTCGTTGCTATGCATCACCATGATCTTGCGTGTGCGTAGGAATTTTTTGAAATTACTACGAAACCCAACAGTGGCATCCGAGCCTAGGTTATTTATGTTGATGTTATATGCACGAGTAGAACACAAGTGAGTTGTGGGCGATATAAGTCATACTGCCTACCAGCATGTCATACTTTGGTTCGGCGGCATTGTTGGACGAGACGACCCGGACCAACATTACGCGTACGCTTACGCGAGACCGGTTCCCCCGACGTGCTTTGCACATAGGTGGCTTGCGGGCGACTGTCTCTCCAACTTTAGTTGAACCAAGTATGGCTACGCCCGGTCCTTGCGAAGGTTAAAACGGAGTCTATTTGACAAACTATCGTTGTGGTTTTGATGCGTAGGTGAGATTGGTTCTTGCTTAAGCCCGTAGCAGCCACGTAAAACTTGCAACAACAAAGTAGAGGACGTCTAACTTGTTTTTGCAGGGCATGTTGTGATGTGATATGGTCAAGACATGATGCTGAATTTTATTGTATGAGATGATCATGTTTTGTAACCGAGTTATCGGCAACTGGCAGGAGCCTTATGGTTGTCGTTTTATTGTATGCAATGCAATCGCGATGTAATGCTTTACTTTATTACTAAGCGGTAGTGATAGTCGTGGAAGCATAAGCTTGGCGAGACGACAACGATGCTACGATGGAGATCAAGGTGTCGCGCCGGTGACGATGGTGATCACGACGGTGCTTCGAAGATGGAGATCACAAGCACAAGATGATGATGGCCATATCATATCACTTATATTGATTGCATGTGATGTTTATCTTTTATGCATCTTATCTTGCTTTGATTGACGGTACCATTATAAGATGATCTCTCACTAAATTATCAAGAAGTGTTCTCCCTGAGTATGCACCGTTGCCAAAGTTCGTCGTGCCCAGACACCACGTGATGATCGGGTGTGATAAGCTCTACGTCCATCTACAACGGGTGCAAGCCAGTTTTTGCACACGCAGAATACTCAGGTTAAACTTGACGAGCCTAGCATATGCAGATATGGCCTCGGAACACAGAGACCGAAAGGTCGAGCGTGAATCATATAGTAGATATGATCAACATAACGATGTTCACCATTGAAAACTACTCCATCTCACGTGATGATCGGTTATGGTTTAGTTGATTTGGATCACGTGATCACTTAGAAGATTAGAGGGATGTCTATCTAAGTGGGAGTTCTTAAGTAATATGATTAATTGAACTTAAATTTATCATGAACTTAGTCCCTGATAGTATCTTGCTTGTTTATGTTGATTGTAGATAGATGGCTCGTGTTGTTGTTCCGTTGAATTTTAATGCGTTCCTTGAGAAAGCAAAGTTGAAAGATGATGGTAGCAATTACACGGACTGGGTCCGTAACTTGAGGATTATCCTCATTGCTGCACAGAAGAATTACGTCCTGGAAGCACCGCTGGGTGCCAGGCCTGCTGCTGGAGCAACACCAGATGTTATGAACGTCTGGCAGAGCAAAGCTGATGACTACTCGATAGTTCAGTGTGCCATGCTTTACGGCTTAGAATCGGGACTTCAACGACGTTTTGAACGTCATGGAGCATATGAGATGTTTCAGGAGTTGAAGTTAATATTTCAAGCAAATGCCCGGATTGAGAGATATGAAGTCTCCAATAAGTTCTATAGCTGCAAGATGGAGGAGAACAGTTCTGTCAGTGAGCATATACTCAAAATGTCTGGGTATAATAATCACTTGATTCAATTGGGAGTTAATCTTCCAGATGATTGCGTCATTGACAGAATTCTCCAATCACTGCCACCAAGCTACAAGAGCTTCGTGATGAACTATAATATGCAAGGGATGAACAAGACTATTCCCGAGCTCTTCGCAATGCTGAAAGCTGCGGAGGTAGAAATCAAGAAGGAGCATCAAGTGTTGATGGTCAACAAGACCACTAGTTTCAAGAAAAAGGGCAAAGGGAAGAAGAAGGGGAACTTCAAGAAGAACAGCAAACAAGTTGCTGCTCAGGAGAAGAAACCCAAGTCTGGACCTAAGCCTGAAACTGAGTGCTTCTACTGCAAGCAGACTGGTCACTGGAAGCGGAACTGCCCCAAGTATTTGGCGGATAAGAAGGATGGCAAGGTGAACAAAGGTATATGTGATATACATGTTATTGATGTGTACCTTACTAGAGCTCGCAGTAGCACCTGGGTATTTGATACTGGTTCTGTTGCTAATATTTGCAACTCGAAACAGGGACTACGGAATAAGCGGGCACTGGCAAAGGACGAGGTGACGATGCGCGTGGGAAACGGTTCCAAAGTCGATGTGATCGCGGTCGGCACGCTACCTCTACATCTACCTTCGGGATTAATATTAGACCTAAATAATTGTTATTTGGTGCCAGCGTTGAGCATGAACATTATATCTGGATCTTGTTTGATGCGAGACGGTTATTCATTTAAATCAGAGAATAATGGTTGTTCTATTTATATGAGTAATATCTTTTATGGTCATGCACCTTTGAAAAGTGGTCTATTTTTGATGAATCTCGATAGTAGTGATACACATATTCATAATGTTGAAGCCAAAAGATGCAGAGTTGATAATGAAAGTGCAACTTATTTGTGGCACTGTCGTTTAGGTCATATCGGTGTAAAGCGCATGAAGAAACTCCATACTGATGGACTTTTGGAACCACTTGATTATGAATCACTTGGTACTTGCGAACCGTGCCTCATGGGCAAGATGACTAAAACACCGTTCTCCGGTACTATGGAGAGAGCAACAGATTTGTTGGAGATCATACATACAGATGTATGTGGTCCGATGAATATTGAGGCTCGTGGCGGATATCGTTATTTTCTCACCTTCACAGATGACTTAAGCAGATATGGGTATATCTACTTAATGAAACATAAGTCTGAAACATTTGAAAAGTTCAAAGAATTTCAGAGTGAAGTTGAAAATCATCGTAACAAGAAAATAAAGTTTCTACGATCTGATCGTGGAGGAGAATATTTGAGTTACGAGTTTGGTGTACATTTGAAAAATTGTGGAATAGTTTCGCAACTCACGCCACCCGGAACACCACAGCGTAATGGTGTGTCCGAACGTCGTAATCGTACTTTACTAGATATGGTGCGATCTATGATGTCTCTTACTGATTTACCGCTATCGTTTTGGGGATACGCTCTAGAGACGGCCGCATTCACGTTAAATAGGGCACCATCAAAATCCGTTGAGACGACGCCTTATGAACTGTGGTTTGGCAAGAAACCAAAGTTGTCGTTTCTTAAAGTTTGGGGCTGCGATGCTTATGTGAAAAAGCTTCAACCTGATAAGCTCGAACCCAAATCGGAGAAATGTGTCTTCATAGGATACCCAAAGGAGACTGTTGGGTACACCTTCTATCACAGATCCGAAGGCAAGACATTCGTTGCTAAGAATGGATCCTTTCTAGAGAAGGAGTTTCTCTCGAAAGAAGTGAGTGGGAGGAAAGTAGAACTTGACGAGGTAACTGTACCTGCTCCTTTATTGGAAAGTAGTACATCACAGAAAACTGTTTCTGCGACACCTACACCAATAAGTGAGGAAGCTAATGATGATAGTCATGAAACTTCAGATCAAGATACTACTGAACCTCGTAGATCAACCAGAGTAAGATCCGCGCCAGAGTGGTACGGTAATCCTGTTCTGGAAATCATGCTACTAGATCATGATGAACCTACGAACTATGAAGAAGCGATGGTGAGCCCAGATTCCGCAAAGTGGCTTGAAGCCATGAAATCTGAGATGGGATCCATGTATGAGAACAAAGTATGGACTTTGGTTGACTTGCCCGATGATCGGCAAGCAATTGAGAATAAATGGATCTTTAAGAAGAAGACTGACGCTGATGGTAATGTTACTGTCTACAAAGCTCGACTTGTCGCGAAAGGTTTTCGGCAAGTTCAAGGGATTGACTACGATGAGACCTTCTCACCCGTAGCGATGCTTAAGTCCGTCCGAATCATGTTAGCAATTGCCGCATTTTATGATTATGAAATTTGGCAAATGGATGTCAAAACTGCATTCCTGAATGGATTTCTGGAAGAAGAGTTGTATATGATGCAACCAGAAGGTTTTGTCGATCCAAAAGGAGCTAACAAAGTGTGCAAGCTCCAGCGATCCATTTATGGACTGGTGCAAGCCTCTCGGAGTTGGAATAAACGCTTTGATAGTGTGATCAAAGCATTTGGTTTTATACAGACTTTCGGAGAAGCCTGTATTTACAAGAAAGTGAGTGGGAGCTCTGTAGCATTTCTGATATTATATGTGGATGACATATTACTAATTGGAAATGATATAGAATTTCTGGATAGCATAAAGGGATACTTGAATAAGAGTTTTTCAATGAAAGACCTCGGTGAAGCTGCTTACATATTAGGCATAAAGATCTATAGAGATAGATCAAAACGCTTAATTGGACTTTCACAAACAACATACCTTGACAAAATTTTGAAGAAGTTCAAAATGGATCAAGCAAAGAAAGGATTCTTGCCTGTGTTACAAGGTGTGAAATTGAGTAAGACTCAATGCCCGACCACTGCAGAAGATAGAGAGAATATGAAAGATGTTCCCTATGCATCAGCCATAGGATCTATCATGTATGCAATGCTGTGTACCAGACCCGATGTGTGCCTTGCTATAAGTCTAGCAGGGAGGTACCAAAGTAATCCAGGAGTGGATCACTGGACAGCGGTCAAGAACATCCTGAAATACCTGAAAAGGACTAAGGATATGTTTCTCGTATATGGAGGTGACAAAGAGCTCATCGTAAAAGGTTACGTTGATGCAAGCTTTGACACTGATCCGGACGATTCTAAATCGCAAACCGGATACGTGTTTACATTAAACGGTGGAGCTGTCAGTTGGTGCAGTTCTAAACAAAGCGTCGTAGCGGGATCTACATGTGAAGCGGAGTACATAGCTGCTTCGGAAGCAGCGAACGAAGGAGTCTGGATGAAGGAGTTCATATCCGATCTAGGTGTCATACCTAGTGCATCGGGTCCAATGAAAATCTTTTGTGACAATACTGGTGCAATTGCCTTGGCAAAGGAATCCAGATTTCACAAGAGAACCAAGCACATCAAGAGACGCTTCAATTCCATCCGGGATCTAGTCCAGGTGGGAGACATAGAGATTTGCAAGATACATACGGATCTGAATGTTGCAGACCCGTTGACTAAGCCTCTTCCACGAGCAAAACATGATCAGCACCAAGGCTCCATGGGTGTTAGAATCATTACGGTGTAATCTAGATTATTGACTCTAGTGCAAGTGGGAGACTGAAGGAAATATGCCCTAGAGGCAATAATAAAGTTATTATTTATTTCCTTATAATCATGATAAATGTTTATTATTCATGCTAGAATTGTATTAACCGGAAACATAATACATGTGTGAATACATAGACAAACAAAGTGTCACTAGTATGCCTCTACTTGACTAGCTCGTTAATCAAAGATGGTTATGTTTCCTAACCATGAACAATGAGTTGTTATTTGATTAACGGGATCACATCATTAAGAGAATGATCTGATTGACATGACCCATTCCATTAGCTTAGCACCCGATCGTTTAGTATGTTGCTATTGCTTTCTTCATGACTTATACATGTTCCTATAACTATGAGATTATGCAACTCCCGTTTACCGGAGGAACACTTTGGGTACTACCAAACGTCACAACGTAACTGGGTGATTATAAAGGAGTACTACAGGTGTCTCCAAAGGTACATGTTGGGTTGGCGTATTTCGAGATTAGGTTTTGTCACTCCGATTGTCGGAGAGGTATCTCTGGGCCCTCTCGGTAATGCACATCACATAAGCCTTGCAAGCATTGCAACTAATGAGTTAGTTGCGAGATGATGTATTACAGAACGAGTAAAGAGACTTGCCGGTAACGAGATTGAACTAGGTATTGGATACCGACGATCGAATCTCGGGCAAGTAACATACCGATGACAAAGGGAACAACGTATGTTGTTATGCGGTCTGACCGATAAAGATCTTCGTAGAATATGTAGGAGCCAATATGGGCATCCAGGTCCCGCTATTGGTTATTGACCGGAGACGTGTCTCGGTCATGTCTACATTGTTCTCGAACCCGTAGGGTCCGCACGCTTAAGGTTACGATGACAGTTATATTATGAGTTTATGCATTTTGATGTACCGAAGGTTGTTCGGAGTCCCGGATGTGATCACGGACATGACGAGGAGTCTCGAAATGGTCGAGACGTAAAGATTGATATATTGGAAGCCTATGTTTGGATATCGGAAGTGTTCCGGGTGAAATCGGGATTTACCGGAGTACCGGGAAGGTTACCGGAACCCCCCGGGAGCTAAATGGGCCATGATGGGCCTTAGTGGAAAAGAGAAGAGGCAACCCTACATGGGCTACGCGCCTCCCCCTTCCCCTAGTCCTATTAGGACTAGGAGAGGTGGCCGGCCCCCTCTCTCTCTTTTCCCCCTCCCCGAATCCTATTCCAACTAGGATTGGGGGGGGGATCCTACTCCCAGAGGGATTAGGACTCTCCTGGCGCGCCACACCTTGGCCGGCCAGCCTCCCCCCTCTAGTCCTTTATATACTGAGGCAGAGGCATCCTAGAACACACAAGTTGATCCACGTGATCTATTCCTTAGCCGTGTGCGGTGCCCCCAGCCACCATATTCCTCGATAATACTGTAGCGGAGTTTAGATGAAGCCCTGCTGCTGTAGTACATCAAGATTGTCACCACACTGTCGTGCTGAGGGAACTCTTCCCCGACACTTTGCTGGATCGGAGTCCGGGGATCGTCATCGAGCTGAACGTGTGCTCGAACTCGGAGGTGCCGTAGTTTCGGTGCTTGATCGGTTGGATCGTGAAGACGTACGACTACTTCCTCTATGTTGTGTCAACGCTTCCACAGTCGGTCTGCGTGGGTACGTAGACAGCACTCTCCCCTCTCGTTGCTATGCATCACCATGATCTTGCGTGTGCGTAGGAAATTTTTTGAAATTACTACGAAACCCAACAGCTTGACCTCCTCAGGATTCACCATAGGCTGGCCACGAGCATATTTCTGTTTTATGTCCTCCTCTCTAATCGTATCCATGGGCTCGATCTCTAGGAGTTGATAAAAAGTGACACCGGCCTCTTCAGCCATCCTTCTATGAGCATCGATTATTCCGAGCTGATCAGCGTCGGTACTCACATGTGTTGGTACAATGAGCGGGTGATACGTCTCCAACGTATCTATAATTTTTGATTGCTCCATGCTATATTATCTACTGTTTTGAATGTTTATGGGCTATATTTTACACTTTTATATCATTTTTTGGGACTAACCTATTAACCCAGAGCCCAGTGCCAGTTTCTGTTTTTACCCTGTTTTAGGGTTTCGAAGAAAAGGAAAATCAAACGGAGTCCAATTGACCTGAAACTTCACGGAACTCATTTTTGGAAGGAAAGAAGCCCAGAAGACTTGGAGTGCAATATACCCTAAAAACATCCGTTAGCACAATAGATCGGGAGTTCCGCCGCCAAAAGCCTCCGTAGCCACCGAAAGCCAATCTAGATCCGTTCCGGCACCCTGTCAGAGGGGGAATCCCTCTCCGGTGGCCATATTCATCATCTCGGTGCTCTCCATGACGAGGAGGGAGTAGTTCTCCCTCGGGGCTGAGGGTATGTACCAGTAGCTATGTGTTTGATCTCTCTCTCTCTCGTGTTCTTGATTTGGCACGATCTTGATGTATCGTGAGCTTTGCTATTATAGTTGGATCTTATGTTTCTCCTCCCCCCTCTTCTCTCTTGTAATGAATTGAGTTTCCCCTTTGAAGTAATCTTATCGGATTGAGTCTTTAAAGATTTGAGAACACTTGATGTTTGTCTTGCGTGGGATACCCGTGGTGACAATGGGGTATTCTATTGATCCACTTGATCTATGTTTTGGTGATCAACTTGCGGGTTCCGCCCATGAACCTATGCATAGGGGTTGGCACACGTTTTCGTCGTGATTCTCCGGTAGAAACTTTGGGGCACTATTTGAGGTCCTTTGTGTTGGTTGAATAGATGATTCTGAGATTGTGTGATGCATATCGTATAATCATACCCACGGATACTTGAGGTGACATTGGAGTATCTAGGTGACATTAGGGTTTTGGTTGATTTGTGTCTTAAGGTGTTATTCTAGTACGAACTCTAGGGCTGTTTGTGACTCTTATAGGAATAGCCCAACGGATTGATTGGAAAGAATAACTTTGAGGTGGTTTCATACCCTACCATAATCTCTTTGTTCGTTCTCCGCTATTAGTGACTTTGGAGTGACTCTTTGTTGCATGTTGAGGGATAGTTATGTGATCCAATTATGTTAGTATTGTTGAGGGAACTTACACTAGCGAAAGTATGAACCCTAGGCCTTGTTTCCTATCATTGCAATACCGTTTACGCTCACTTTTATCATTCGTTACCTTGCTGTTTTTATAATTTTCAGATTACAAATACCATTATCTACTATCCATATACCACTTGTATCACCATCTCTTCGCCGAACTAGTGCACCTATACAATTTGCCATTGTATTGGGTGTGTTGGGGACACAAGAGACTCTTTGTTATTTGGTTGCAGGGTTGCTTGAGAGAGACCATCTTCATCCTACGCCTCCTATGGATTGATAAACCTTAGGTCATCCACTTGAGGGAAATTTGCTACTGTCCTACAAACCTCTGCACTTGGAGGCCCAACAACGTCTACAAGAAGAAGGTTGTGTAGTAGACATCAAGCTCATTTCTGGCGCCGTTGCCGGGGAGGCTAGGTAAGCGGCACTCACACCACGTCAACTAAGCTCATTTCTGGCGCCGTTGTCGGGGAGGTGAGTGCTTGAAGGTATATCTTTAGATCTTGAAATAGAGTCTTTTAGTTTCTTGTTTTATCACTAGTTTAGTTTATAAAAGAAAACTATAAAAATGGAATTGAGTTTGTCTCATACGCTTCACCTTTTTAATATCTTTCGTGAGTATGATGGAAAGGATAATTGTGCTCAAGTGCTAGAAGAAGAAATCTATAAAATGTTTGGCACTATATATTTGAATGATGAGCATGATTGCAATGTTGTTAGTATGAATTCCTTGAATATACATGATGCTAATGATATGCAAAGCCACAAGCGTGGGGAAGCTATGTTTGATGAAGATGATATTTTTTGTACCCCAAGCTTTGATGAGCAAATTTACTATGATGAAAGCATGCCTCCTATCTATGATGATTATTGTGATGACATGTATGCTTTAAAGAATAATGATAACAATGAAACTTGTCATCTTGATCTTAATTTTCAATCACATGGTAGTTATTTTGTTGAGTTTGCTCCCACTATTATTCATGAGAAGAATTTTGCTTGTGTGGAGAGTAGTAAATTTTCTATGCTTGTAGATCATGAAAAGAATGCTTTAGGTGCTGATTATATTGTTGAATTCATTAATGATGCTACTGAAAATTATTATGAGGTAGTAATATATGCTTGTAGGAATTGCAATAATATTAAGTTTCCTCTCTATGTGCTTAAAATTTTGAAGTTTTGCTTGCTTTACCTTCCTATGCAAGTTGATTTTTGTTCCCATAAGTTGTTTGCTCACAAAATCCCTATGCATAGGAAGTGGGTTAGGCTTAAATGTGCTAGTCATATTCTTCATGATGCTCTCTTTATGTTTCAATTCTTATCTTTTATGTGAGCATCATTGAAATCATCATGCCTAGCTAGGCGCGTTAAACGATAGCGCTTGTTGGGAGGCAACCCAACTTTATTTTTGTTCCTTGCTTTTTGCTCCTGTTTAGTAATAAATAATTCATCTAGCCTCTGGTTAGATGTGGTTTTATGCTTTTAATTAGTGTTTGTGCCAAGTAGAACCTTTGGGAAGACTTGGGGAAAGTCTTGTTGATCATGCTGTAAAAAACAGAAACTTTAGCGCTCACGAGAATTTCTGCCATTTTTATTTGGAGAGTGATATTTAGTTAATTCTTTTTGCAGATGATTAATGGATAAATTCCTCAGGTCCAGGAATTTATTTGAGAATTTTATTAGTTCCATAAGTATACGTTTGATTCAGATTACTACAGACTGTTCTATTTTTGACAGATTCTGTTTTTCGTGTGTTGTTTACTTATTTTGATGAATCTATGGCTAGTAAAAGAGTTTATAAACCATAGAGAAGTTGGAATACAGTAGGTTTAAACACAAATATAAATAAAGAATGAGTTCATTACAGTACCTTGAAGTAGTGTTTTGTTTTCTTTCGCTAACGGAGCTTACGAGTTTTCTGTTAAGTTTTGTGTTGTGAAGTTTTCAAGTTTTGGGTAAGGATTCGATGGACTATGGAATAAGGAATGGCAAGAGCCTAAGATTGGGGATGCCCAAGGCACCCCAAGGTAATATTCAAGGATAGCCAAGAGCCTAAGCTTGGGGATGCCCCGGAAGGCATCCCCTCCTTTGTCTTCGTTCATCGGTAACTTTACTTGGAGCTATATTTTTATTCACCACATAATATGTGTTTTGCTTGGAGCGTAAATTTATTTTGTTAGGATCTGCTTTCTGTTATTTATAAAAATGTTTTGCATCTTTTATTTCAATAAAAGTGGCATTGATAGCCTTTACTATGCCTATTTTAGAAGTCCACATGTTGCTGTTTGAAAACAGAAAGTTTACCGCTGTTGCAATAATTCCCTAGAAAATTAAGAATGTGATAAAATGTTGAAACCTTTTGCATATTAAGCTATGATAAATTTAATACAGTGGGAATTTTATTTCATAATTTTTGGAGCTAGGGAAGTATTGATGTTGCAGCATTCTTTACAGACTATCCTGTTTAGGCAGATTGCTGTTATGTTTGCATTGTTTGCATATGTTTGCTTCTTTAATGATTCTATTTGAGAATAGGACTATTAAATATGCAGAGACATTTAGTATGCAATGTTGAATAATAATTTTGTTGATTTGCTACAGTAGAGTATGATAAGGTTTTTGCAATGGTTTATACTAACTTATCTCACGAGTCCTTGTTGAGTTTTGTGTGGATGAAGCTTTTGAGATTTAGGGGGACCGTGATATGAGAGGAATTAAGGAGACACAAAAGATCAAGATTGGGGATTCCCAAGGCACCCCAAGTTAATATTTCAAGAAGTCTCAAGCTTCTAAGCTTGGGGATTCCCCGGTTGGCATCCCACCTTTCTTCTTCAACAACTATCGGTTAGTCTCGGTTGATCCTAAGTTTTTGCTTCTTCACATGATGTTTGCCATTCTTAGAATGTCATTTTATTTTGTTTTGCTTGCTCTTTGAATAAAATATCAAGATCTGAAATTATTAAATGTTAGAGAGTCTTCATATAGTTGCATAATTATTCAAATACTCATTGATCTTCACTTATATCTTTCGGAGTAGTTTGTCATTTGCTCTAGTGCTTCACTTATATCTTTTAGAGCATGGTGGTAGTTTTATTTTGAAGAAATAGATGAACTCTCATGCTTCACTTATATTATTTCGAGAGTCTTAAATATCATGGTAATTTGCTTAAAATCCTAATATGCTAGGTATTCAAGATTAGTAAAAACTTTCTTATGAGTGTGTTGAATACTAAGAGAAGTTTGATGATTGATGATTGTTTTGAGATATGGAGGTAATAATATCAAAGTCGTGCTAGTTGAGTAGTTGTGAAATTGAGGAATGCTTGTGTTGAAGTTTGCAAGTCCCGTAGCATGCACGTATGGTAAACGTTATGTAACAAATTTGAAACATGAGGTGTTATTTGATTGTCTTCCTTATGAGTGGCGGTCGGGGACGAGCGATGGTCTTTTCCTACCAATCTATCCCCCTAGGAGCATGCGTGTAGTGCCGAGGTTTTTGATGACTTGTAGATTTTTGCAATAAGTATGTGAGTTCTTTATTACTAATGTTGAGTCCATGGATTATACGCACTCTCACCCTTCCATCCTTGCTAGCCTCTTCGGTACCGTGCATTGCCCTTTCTCACATTGAGAGTTCGTGCAAACTTCGCCGGTGCATCCAAACCCCGTGATATGATACGCTCTTTCACACATAAACCTCCTTATATCTTCCTCAAAACAGCCACCATACCTACCTATTATGGCATTTCCATAGCCATTCCGAGATATATTGCCATGCAACTTTCTGCCGTTCCGTTTATTATGACACGCATCATCATTGTCATATTGCTTTGCATGATCATGTAGTTGACATCGTACTTGTGGCAAAGCCACCGTTCATAATTCTTTCATACATGTCACTCATGAATCATTGCACATCCCGGCACACCGCCGGAGGCATTCATATAGAGTCATCTTTGTTCTAGTATCGAGTTGTAATCATTGAGTTGTAAATAAATAGAAGTGTGATGATCATCATTTAGAGCATTGTCCCAAGTGAGGAATAAATAAAAAAAGAAAGGCCATAAAACAAGAGAAGGCCCAAAAAAAGGAAAGGCCATAAAAAAAGAAAAGTCCCAAAAAATGAGAGAAAAAGAGAGAAGGGACAATGTTACTATCCTTTTTACCACACTTGTGCTTCAAAGTAGCACCATGATCTTCATAGTAGAGAGTCTCTCATGTTATCGCTTTCATATACTAGTGGGAATTTTTCAGTATAGAACTTCGCTTGTATATTCCAACAATGGGCCTCCTCAAGTGCCCTAGGTCTTCGTGAGCAAGCAAGTTGGATGCACACCCACTTAGTTTCTTTTGTTGAGCTTTCATACATTTACAGCTCTAGTGCATCCATTGCATGGCAATCCCTACTCCTTGCATTAACATCAATCGATGGGCATCTCCATAGCCCATTGATTAGCCTCGTTGATGTGAGACTTTCTCCTTTTTGTCTTCTCCACATAACCCCCTCATTATTCTATTCCACCCATAGTGCTATATCCATGGCTCGCGCTCATGTATTGCGTGAAAGTTTATAGGTTTGAGATTACTAAAGTACGAAACAATTGCTTGGCTTGTCATCGGGGTTGTGCATGATGAGAGCATTCTTGTGTGACGAAAATGAAACATGACTAAACTATATGATTTTGTAGGGATGAACTTTCTTTGGCCATGTTATTTTGAGAAGACATAATTGCTTAGTTAGTATGCTTGAAGTATTATCATTTTTATGTCAATATGAACGTTTGTCTTGAATCTTATGGATCTGAATATTCATGCCAGAATTAAGAAGAATTACATTGAAATTATGCCAAGTAGCACTCCGCATCAAAAATTCTGTTTTTATCATTTACCTACTCGAGGACGAGCAGGAATTAAGCTTGGGGATGCTGATACGTCTCCAACATATCTATAATTTTTGATTGCTCCATGCTAAATTATCTACTGTTTTGAATGTTTATGGGCTTTATTTTACACTTTTATATCATTTTTTGGGACTAACCTATTAACCCAGAGCCCAGTGTCAGTTCTGTTTTTACCCTGTTTTAGGGTTTCAAAGAAAAGGAAAATCAAACGGAGTCCAATTGACCTGAAACTTCACGGAACTCATTTTTGGAAGGAAAGAAGCCCAGAAGACTTGGAGTGCACGTCGGGGGCTCTGCGAGGAGGTCACGAGGCAGGGGGGCGCGCCCTCCACCCTCGTGAGCCCCTCGTGGCCCCCCTGACGTACTTCTTCCGCCTATATATCTCCATATACCCTAAAAACATCCGTGAGCACAATAGATCGGGAGTTCCGCTGCCAGAAGCCTCTATAGCCACCGAAAGCCAATCTAGACCCATTCCGGCACCCTGCCGGAGGGGAATCCCTCTCCGGTGGCCATCTTCATCATCCCGGTGCTCTCCATGATGAGGAGGGAGTAGTTCTCCCTCGGGGCTGAGGGTATGTACCAATTGTTGGGTAACATAGTAATTTCAAAAAAATTCCTACGCACACGCAATATCATGGTGATGCATAGCAACGAGAGGGGAGAGTGTGATCTACGTACCCTTGTAGACCGACAGCGGAAGCGTTAGCACAACGCGGTTGATGTAGTTGTACGTCTTCACGGCCCGATCGATCAAGCACCGAAACTACGGTACCTCCAAGTTTTAGCACACGTTCAGCTCGATGATGATCCCCGGACTCCGATCCAGCAAAGTGTCGGGGAAGAGTTCCGTCAGCACGACGGCGTGGTGACGATCTTGATGTACTACCGTCGCAGGGCTTCGCCTAAGCACCGCTACAATATTATTGAGGATTATGGTGGAAGGGGGCACCGCACATGGCTAAGAATATGATCACATGGATCAACTTGTGTGTCTAGGGGTGCCCCCTGCCCCCGTATATAAAGGAGCAAGGGGAGGAGGCCGGCCGGCCCTATAGGTGCGCCAAGGAGGAGTCCTCCTCGAAAGGAAGTGGGGAAGGAGAAGGAAAGGGGGGCGCCGCCCCCCTCTTCTAGTCCAATTCGGACCAGGGGGAGGAGGCGCGCGGCCCACCCTTGCTGCCCCTCTCTCTCTCCACTAAGGCCCATATGGCCCATTACTTCTCCCAGTAGGGTTCCGGTAACCCTCCGGCTCTCCGGTTTTCTCCGAACTCACCCGGAACACTTCCAGTTTCCGAATATAGCCGTCCAATATATCAATCTTTATGTCTCGACCATTTCGAGACTCCTCGTTATGTCCGTGATCACATCCGGGACTCCGACCTAACTTTGGTACATCAAAACTCATAAACTCATAATATAACTATCATCGAAACCTTAAGCGTGCGGACCCTACGGGTTTGAGAACAATGTAGACATGACCGAGACACGTCTCCGGTCAATAACCAATAGCGGAACCTGGATTCTCATATTGGCTCCTACATATTCTACGAAGATCTTTATCGGTCAGACCGCATAACAACATACGTTGTTCCCTTTGTCATCGGTATGTTACTTGCCCGAGATTCGATCGTCGGTATCTCAATACCTAGTTCAATCTCGTTACCGGCAAGTCTCTTTACTCATTTCGTAATACATCATCTCGCAACTAACTCATTAGTTGCAATGCTTGCAAGGCTTATGTGATGTGCATTACCGAGAGGGCCCAGAGATACCTCTCCGACAATCGGAGTGACAAATCCTAATCTCGAAATACGCCAACCCAACATGTACCTTTGGAGACACCTGTAGAGCTCCTTTATAATCACCTAGTTACGTTGTGACGTTTGGTAGCACATAAAGTGTTCCTCCGGCAAACGGGGGTTGCATAATCTCATAGTCATAGGAACATGTATAAGTCATGAAGAAAGCAATAGCGACATACTAAACGATCGGGTGCTAAGCTAATGGAATAGGTCATGTCAATCACATCATTCTCCTAATAATGTGATCCCATTAATCAAATGACAACACATGTCTATGGTTAGGAAACATAACCATCTTTGATTAATGAGCTAGTCAAGTAGAGGCATACTAGTGACCTTTGGTTTGTCTATGTATTCACACAAGTATTATGTTTCCGGATAATACAATTCTAGCATGAATAATAAACATTTATCATGATATAAGGAAATAAAAATAATAACATTATTATTGCCTCTAGGGCATATTTCCTTCAGTCTCCCACTTGCACTAGAGTCAATAATCTAGATTACACAGTAATGATTCTAACACCCATGGAGCTTTGGTGCTGATCATGTTTTGCTCGTGGAAGAGGCTTAGTCAATGGGTCTGCAATATCCAGATCCGTATGTATCTTGCAAATCTCTATGTCTCCCACCTGGACTAGATCTCAGATGGAATTGAAGCGTCTCTTGATGTGCTTGGTTCTCTTGTGAAATCTGGATTCCTTTGCCAAGGCAATTGCACCAGTATTGTCACAAAAGATTTTCATTGGACCCGATGCACTAGGTATGACACCTAGATCGGATATGAACTACTTCATCCAGACTCCTTCGTTTGCTGCTTCCGAAGCAGCTATGTACTCCGCTTCACATGTAGATCCGGCCACAATGCTTTGTTTAGAACTACACCAACTGACAGCTCCACCGTTCAATGTAAACACGTATCCGGTTTGCGATTTAGAATCGTCCGGATCAATGTCAAAGCTTGCATCAACGTAACCATTTACGATGAGCTCTTTGTCACCTTCATATATGAGAAACATATCCTTAGTCCTTTTCAGGTATTTCAGGATGTTCTTGACCGCTGTCCAGTGATCCACTCCTGGATTACTTTGGTACCTGCCTGCTAGACTTATAGCAAGACACACATCAGGTCTGGTACACAGCATTGCATACATGATAGAGCCTATGGCTGAAGCGTAGGGAACATCTTTCATTTTCTCTCTATCTTCTGCATTGGTCGGGCATTGAGTCTTACTCAATTTCACACCTTGTAACACAGGCAAGAATCCTTTCTTTGCTTGATCCATTTTGAACTTTTTCAAAACTTTGTCAAGGTATGTGCTTTGTGATAGTCCAATTAAGCGTCTTGATCTGTCTCTATAGATCTTAATGCCCAATATGTAAGCAGCTTCACCGAGGTCTTTCATTGAAAAATTCTTATTCAAGTATCCCTTTATGCTATCCAGAAATTCTATATCATTTCCGATTAGTAATATGTCATCTACATATAATATCAGAAATGCTACAGAGCTCCCACTCACTTTCTTGTAAATACAGGCTTCTCCAAAAGTCTGTACAAAACCAAATGCTTTGATCACACTATCAAAGCGTTTATTCCAACTCCGAGAGGCTTGCACTAGTCCATAAATGGATTGCTGGAGCTTGCACACTTTGTTAGCTCCCTTTGGATCGACAAAACCTTCCGGTTGCATCATATACAACTCTTCTTGCAGAAATCCATTCAGGAATGCAGTTTTGACATCCATCTGCCAAATTTCATAATCATAAAATGCGGCAATTGCTAACATGATTCGGACAGACTTAAGCATCGCTACGGGTGAGAAGGTCTCATCGTAGTCAATCCCTTGAACTTGTCGAAAACCTTTTGCGACAAGTCGAGCTTTGTAGACAGTAACATTACCGTCAGCGTCAGTCTTCTTCTTAAAGATCCATTTATTCTCAATTGCTTGCCGATCATTGGGCAAGTCAACCAAAGTCCATACTTTGTTCTCATACATGGATCCCATCTCAGATTTCATGGCTTCAAGCCATTTTGCGGAATCTGGGCTCACCATCTCAGTAAATCAAGGCCGCTTGGCAAGTCTCGGTCCAATCCGGAAATGTTTAATCCCCACACACGAAAGAAAGGTAGAAATGACCACCGGAGGAGAACGAAGCGCCAGAATGCAAAACGGACAATGGAGAAAATGCTCAAATGCATGAGACACTACTAGAAAAAGGGCTGCTAGTGGCGCACCTATTTTCTCTACTAATGGCGCACTACTGGTGCGCCACTAGCATCACGCCATTAGAATTTTTTTCTAATGGCGCACCTGTGGTGCGCCATTAGAATCTGGTATTCTAATGGCGCACCGCTGGTGCGCCATTAGTATGGCCCATGGTGCGCCATTAGTATCTGGTATACTAATGGCGCACCACATAGAAGTGCGCCATTAGTATCAATTTTTTTTCAAATTTTTTTTCAGAATTTTTCTAAAAAAAATTCAAAAATTTTCAATTTTTTTTTCATTTTTTTCTTAATCTCAGGTCATTATGTCTTAATCTCGGGTAAATATGCTTAATCTCAAGTCAAATCGCACTCCGTGGTCAAACTTCCCAAAAGGTCACCCATCCTCACACTACTCCAGCCCAAGCACGCTTAACTTCAGAGTTCTATCCAACCCCAGCAATAGCTCACTTCACAGGCACTTGTTGATATATCTAGCATATAAATCCTATTATACATTGTTGATGTCTAGGACTTTGTTCATGTTCATGACTATGATGAAATTTTGAAAAATATTTCAAACTTCCCGGTCATATTACGTATCATTTTTTGAAAAAAATTAAAAAAATTCAAAACCTTTTTTTTGAATTTTTTTGCCTCTAGATCTTGAAAGCCCCGTAAATTTTTTTGGGTTAGGTTTTTGGGGATTTAGAAATGTTTAACGGGGTTCCCCCGATTAAATTCGGATGTAACTTTTCAAGTAGATGATTTTTCATATATAAAACTTTTTATTCCGAGTTCGTATGCAAAAGTTATGCCCATTTTACAAATTTCCAGAGAGATTTTGCAAATAAAGTCGAAATTTATATTTGTAAAGTTTCCCAATAACTAGACCACATATCACATGGCAAACTTATTTTCTTTTATTTTTTTGACATTTTTATCATTTTTTTATTTTTTTTAAAACTGAATAGGCAGTCCACAGGGGGGGTGCATTCGGTGGAAGCCGGGCAAACTAGTAATGGCGCACCATGGGGTGGTGCGCCATTAGTAGTTAAACTAGTAATGGCGCACCACACCCACAGTGCGCCATTACTAGTTTTGAAAAAAAATTGGAATTTTTTTGAATTTTTTTTTGAAAAAACTTAGTAATGGCGCACCAGTGGACAGTGCGCCATTACTAGTTTTAAAAAATATATTTTTTTTTACTTTTTTTCAAAACTTCTAATGGCGCATCGTGGGTGTGGTGCGCCATTACTATGTCAACTAGTAATGGCGCACCACACCCACGGTGCGCCATTAGTAACAAATTTTGTTTTTATTTATTTTTTCAAAACTTCTAATGGCGCACCGCACACCAGGTGCGCCATTATTAATATATTACAAATGGCGTACCTGTATATGGTGCGCCATTGCTATATTCTAATGGCGCACCACACACGTGGTGCGCCATTAGTGACCATTTCATCTATAGCCATTTTCCTAGTAGTGAGATAAACACGTATGCAAATGCAATGCACATGATGACATGGTATGAGATGCATGACAACGATAACAACACACGGAGACAAAGACCCGAACCCGAGAAAATAAAATAACTTAACGCTGCAAACGGCAAGAGTTGGAAAACATATTGGGAAAGTCATATCCGGGGTGTTACAGTAGTATCTTGTTCTGAAGCTTCATGATCATCATCATTAGCTTCCTCACTAATTGGTGTAGGTGTCACAGAAACTGGTTTCTATGTTGTACTACTTTCCAATAAGGGAGCAGGTACAGTTACCTCATCAAGTTCTACTTTCCACCCACTCACTTCTTTCGAGAGAAACTCCTTCTCTAGAAAGTTTCCGAATTTAGCAACAAAAGTTTTGCCTTCGGATCTGTGATAGAAGATGTATCAAATAGTTTCCTTTGGATATCCTATGAAGACACATTTCTTCGATTTGGGTTCGAGCTTATCAGGTTAAAGCTTTTTCACATAAGCATCGCAACACCAAACTTTCAGAAACGACAACTTTGGTTTCTTGCCAAACCATAGTTCATAAGGCGTTGTCTCAACGGATTTTGATGGTGCCCTATTTAATGTGAATGCGGCCGTCTCTAGAGCATAACCCCAAAACGATAGCGGTAAATCAGTAAGAGACATCATAGATCGCACCATATCAAGTAAAGTACAATTACGACGTTCGGACACACCATTACGTTGTGGTGTTCCGGGTGGCGTGAGTTGCGAAACTATTCCGCATTGTTTCAAATGTACACCAAACTTGTAACTCAAATATTCTCCTCCATGATCAGATCGTAGGAATTTTATTTTCTTGTTACGATGATTTTCAACTTCACTCTGAAATTCTTTGAACTTTTCAAATGTTTCAGACTTATGTTTCATTAAGTAGATATACCCATATCTGCTTAAGTCATCTATGAAGGTGAGAAAATAACGATATCCGCCACGAGCCTCAACATTCATCGGACCACATACATCTGTATGTATGATTTCCAACAAATCTGTTGCTCTCTCCATAGTACCGGAGAACGGTGTTTTTGTCATCTTACCCATAAGGCACGGTTCGCAAGTACCAAGTGATTCATAATCAAGTGGTTCCAAAAGCCCATCAGTATGGAGTTTCTTCATGCGCTTTACACCGATATGACCCAAATGGCAGTGCCACAAATAAGTTGCACTATCATTATCAACTCTGCATCTTTTGGCTTCAACATTATCAATATTTGTGTCACTACTATCGAGATTTAATAAGAACAGACCACTCTTTAAGGGTGCATGACCATAAAAGATATTACTCATATAAATAGAACAACCATTATTCTCTGATTTAAATGAATAACCCTCTCGCATCAAACAAGATCCAGATATAATGTTCATGCTTAACGCTGGCACCAAATAACAATTATTTAGGTCTAATACTAATCCCGAAGGTAGATGTAGAGGTAGCGTGCCGACCGCGATCACATCGACTTTGGAACCATTTCCCACGCGCATTGTCACCTCATCCTTAGCCAATCTTCGTTTAATCCGTAGTCCCTGTTTCGAGTTGCAAATGTTAGCAACAGAACCAGTATCAAATACCCAGGTGCTACTGCGAGCATTAGTAAGGTACACATCAATAACATGTATATCACATATACCTTTGTTCACCTTGCCATCCTTCTTATCCGCCAAATACTTGGGGCAGTTGCGCTTCCAGTGACCAGTCTGCTTGCAGTAGAAGCACTCAGTTTCAGGCTTAGGTCCAGGTTTGGATTTCTTCTCTTGAGTAGCAACTTGCTTGCTGTTCTTTTTGAAGTTCCCCTTCTTCTTCCCTTTGCCCTTTTTCTTGAAACTAGTGGTCTTATTGACCATCAACACTTGATGCTCCTTCTTGATTTCTACCTCCGCAGCTTTCAGTATTGCGAAGAGCTCGGGAATAGTCTTATTCATCCCTTGCATATTATAGTTCATCACGAAGCTCTTGTAGCTTGGTGGCAGTGATTGGAGAATTATGTCAATGACGTAATCATCTGGAAGATTAACTCCCAATTGAATCAAGTGATTATTATACCCAGACATTTTGAGTATATGCTCACTGACAGAACTGTTCTCCTCCATCTTGTAGCTATAGAACTTATTGGAGACTTCATATCTCTCAATCCGGGCATTGGCTTGAAATATTAACTTCAACTCCTGGAACATCTCATATGCTCCATGACGTTCAAAACGTCGTTGAAGTCCCGATTCTAAGCCGTAAAGCATGACACACTGAACTATCAAGTAGTCATCAGCTTTGCTCTGCCAGACGTTCATAACATCTGGTGTTGCTCCAGCAGCAGGCCTGGCACCCAGCGGTGCTTCCAGGACGTAATTCTTTTGTGCAGCAATGAGGATAATCCTCAAGTTACGGACCCAGTCCGTGTAATTGCTACCATCATCTTTCAACTTTGCTTTCTCAAGGAACGCATTAAAATTCAACGGAACAACAACACGGGCCATCTATCTACAATCAAACATAAACAAGCAAGATACTATCAGGTACTAAGTTCATGATAAATTTAGGTTCAATTAATCATATTACTAAAGAACTCCCACTTAGATAGACATCCCTCTAATCCTCTAAGTGATTACGTGATCCAAATCAGCTAAACCATGTCCGATCATCACGTGAGATGGAGTAGTTTCATTGGTGAACATCGCTATGTTTATCATATCTACTATATGATTCACGCTCGACCTTTCGGTCTCCGTGTTCCGAGGCCATATCTGTATATGCTTGGCTCGTCAAGTATAACCTGAGTATTCTGCGTGTGCAAATGTTTTGCACCCGTTGTATTTGAACGTAGAGCCTATCACACCCGATCATCACGTGGTGTCTTAGCACGAAGAACTTTCGCAACGGTGCATACTTAGGGAGAACACTTCTTGATAATTAGTGAGAGATCATCTTAAAATGCTACCGTCAATCAAAGCAAGATAAGATGCATAAAAGATAAACATCACATGCAATCAATATAAGTGATATGATATGGCCATCATCATCTTATGCTTGTGATCTCCATCTTCGAAGCACCGTCATGATCACCATCGTCACCGGCGCGACACCTTGATCACCATCGTAGCATCGTTGTCGTCTCGCCAATCTTATGCTTCCACGACTATCGGTACCGCTTAGTGATAAAGTAAAGCATTACAGCGCAACTGCATTGCATACAATAAAGCGACAACCATATGGCTCCTGCCAGTTGCCGATAACTTGGTTACGAAACATGATCATCTCATACAATAAAATTTAGCATCATGTCCTGACCATATCACATCACAACATGCCCTGCAAAAACAAGTTAGACGTCCTCTACTTTGTTGTTGCAAGTTTTACGTGGCTGCTACGGGCTTAAGCAAGAACCAATCTTACCTACACATCAAAACCAATCTTTCCCCCTACCCCCGTATATAAAGAAGCAAGGGGAGGAGGCCAGCCGGCCCTATAGGCACGCCAAGGAGGAGTCCTCCTCCTAGTAGGAGTAGGACTCCTACTAGGAGGGGAAAGGAAGTGGGGAAGGAGAAGGAAAGGGGGGCGCCCCCCCCTCTCCTAGTCCAATTCAGACCAGGGGAGAGGAGGCGTACGGCCCACCCTTGCTGCCCCTCTCTCTCTCTCCACTAAGGCCCATATGGCCCATTACTTCTCCCGGTAGGGTTCCGGTAACCCTCCGGCTCTCCGGTTTTCTCCGAAATCACCCGGAACACTTCCGGTGTCCGAATATATCCGTCCAATATATCAATCTTTATGTCTTGACCATTTCGAGACTCCTCGTTATGTCCGTGATCACATTCGGGACTCTGAACTAACTTCGGTACATCAAAACTCATAAACTCATAATATAACTGTCATCAAAACCTTAAGCATGCGGACCCTACGGATTCGAGAACAATGTAGACATGACTGAGACACGTCTCCGGTCAATAACCAATAGCGGAACCTGGATGCTCATATTGGATCCTACATATTCTACGAAGATCTTTATCGGTCAGGCCGCATAACAACATACGTTGTTCCCTTTGTCATCGGTATGTTACTTGCTCGAGATTCGATCGTCGATATTGTTGGAAATATGCCCTAGAGGCAATAATAAAAGTATTATTATATTTCAATGTTCATGATAAATGTCTTTTATTCATGCTATAACTGTATTATCCGGAAATCGTAATACACGTGTGAATACTTAGACCACAATATGTCCCTGGTGAGCCTCTAGTTGACTAGCTCGTTGTGATCAACAGATAGTCATGGTTTCCTGACTATGGACATTGGATGTCGTTGATAACGGGATCACATCATTAGGAGAATGATGTGATGGACAAGACCCAATCCTAAGCATAGCATAAAAGATCGTGTAGTTCGTTTTGCTAGAGCTTTGCCGGTGTCAAGTATCTCTTCCTTCGACCATGAGATCGTGTAACTCCCGGATACCGTAAGAGTGCCTTGGGTGTATCAAACGTCACAACGTAACTGGGTGACTATAAAGGTGCATTACAGGTATCTCCGAAAGTATCTGTTGGGTTGACACGGATCGAGACTGGGATTTGTCACTCCGTATGACGGAGAGGTATCTCTGGGCCCACTCGGTAATGCATCATCATAATGAGCTCAATGTGACCAAGGTGTTGGACACGGGATCATGCATTACGGTACGAGTAAAGTGACTTGCCGGTAACAAGACTGAACAAGGTATTGGGATACCGACGATCGAGTCTCGGGCAAGTAACGTACCGATTGACAAAGGGAATTGCATACAGGGTTTGACCGAATCCTCGACATCGTGGTTCAACCGATGACAACATCGAGGAGCATGTGGGAGCCAGCATGGGTATCCAGATCCCGCTGTTGGTTATTGACTGAGAGCGTCTCGGTCGTGTCTGCATGTCTCCCGAACCCGTAGGGTCTACACACTTAAGGTTCGGTGACGCTAGGGTTATTAGGAAGACTAGTATGTGACTACCGAATGTTGTTCGGAGTCCCGGATGGGATCCTGGACGTCACGAGGAGATCCGGAAGGGTCCGGAGGTAAAGATTTATATATGGGAAGTTGTCAAACGGACACCGGGAAGTTTCGGGGTCATACCGGTATTGTACCGGGGCCACCGGAAGGGTTCCGGGGGTCCACCGGGAGGGGCCACCCCTCCCGGGGGGCCACATGGGCTGCGTTGTACCGGGGCCACCGGAAGGGTTCCGGGGGTCCACCGGGAGGGGCCACCCCTCCCGGGGGGCCACATGGGCTGCGTGGGGCAGGGAGCCAGCCCCTGGTGGGCTGGCCGCACCCCCTCCCTTGGGCCCATGCGCCTAGGGTTGAGGGGGGGAACCCTAGAGGGGGCGCCCCCCTTGGCTTGGGGGGCAAGCCACCCTCTCCCCTCTCCCCTAGGCCGCCGCACCCCCCCCCTAGATGGATTCTAGGGGGCCGGCCCCCTTCTCCCTTCCCCCTATAAATAGAGGGGTGAGGGGAGGGCAGCCGTACCACCCTCCAAGGCGCAGCCCTCCCCTCCCCAACACCTCTCCTCCTCTGTTGTGTGCTTGGCGAAGCCCTGTCGGAGTACTGCCTCTCCACCATCACCATGCCGTCGTGCTGCCGGTGGAGCTGTCTTCCTCAACCTCTCCTTCCCCCTTGCTGGATCAAGAAGGAGGAGACGTCTCCCGTCCCGTACGTGTGTTGAACACGGAGGTGCTGTCCGTTCAGCACTTGGTCATCGGTGATTCGAATCACGTCGAGTACGACTACGTCATCACCTTGCAAGCTTCCGCACGCGATCTACAAGTGGTATGTAGATGCAAACTCTCTCCCTTGACTCGTTGCTTAGATGAACTCATAGATGGATCTTGGTGAAACCGTAGGAAAAATTTTAATTTTCTGCAACGTTCCCAACAGTGGCATCATGAGCTAGGTCTATGTGTAGTTCTCTTTGCACGAGTAGAACACAATTTTGTTGTGGGCGTGGATTTTGTCATCTTACTTGCCTCTACTAGTCTTTTCTTGCTCAACGGTATTGTGGGATGAAGCGGCCCGGACCAACCTTACACGTACGCTTACGTGAGACCGGTTCCACCGACTGACATGCACTAGTTGCATAAGGTGGCTGGCGGGTGGCTGTCTCTCCCACTTTAGTTGGAGCGGAATCGATGAACAGGGCCCTTATGAAGGGTAAATAGAAGTTGACAAAAAAATCACGTTGTGGTGATTCGTAGGTAAGAAAACGTTCTTGCTAGAACCCAATTGCAGCCACGTAAAAGATGCAACAACAATTAGAGGACGTCTAACTTGTTTTTGCAGCGATTGATCATGTGATGTGATATGGCCAGAAGTTGTGATGAATGATGAATTGTGATGTATGAGATCATGTTCTTTGTAATAGGATTCACGACTTGCATGTCGATGAGTATGACAACCGGCAGGAGCCATAGGAGTTGTCTTTATTTTTTGTATGACCTGCGTGTCATTGAATAACGCCATGTAAACTACTTTACTTTATTGCTAAACGTTAGTCATAGAAGTAGAAGTAGTCGTTGGCGTGAAGATGAAGATCAATGGAGCTATATGATATTGGCCATATCATGTCACAACTATATAATTGCATGTGATGTTTATTATGTTTATGCATCTTGTTTACTTAGGACGACGGTAGTAAATAAGATGATCCCTTACAAAAATTTCAAGAAGTGTTCTCCCCTAACTGTGCACCGTTGCTACAGTTCGTCGCTTCTAAGCACCACGTGATGATCGGGTGTGATGGATTCTTACGTTCACATACAACGGGTGTAAGACAGTTTTACACAGCGAAAACACTTAGGGTTAACTTGAAGAGCCTAGCATGTGCAGACATGGCCTCGGAACACGGAGACCGAAAGGTCGAACACGAGTCGTATGGAAGATACGATCAACATGAGAATGTTCACCGACGATGACTAGTCCGTCTCACGTGATGATCGGACATGGGCTAGTCGACTCGGATCGTGTAACACTTAGATGACTAGAGGGATGTCTAATCTAAGTGGGAGTTCATAATTTGATTAGAACTTTATTATCATGAACTTAGTCTAAAACCTTTGCAAATATGTCTTGTAGATCAATGGCCAACGCTAATGTCAACATGAACTTCAACGCGTTCCTAGAGAAAACCAAGCTGAAAGATGATGGCAGCAACTATACGGACTGGGTCCGGAACCTAAGGATCATCCTCATAGCTGCCAGGAAACAATATGTCCTAGAAGGACCGCTAGGTGACGCTCCCGTCCCAGAGAACCAAGACATTATGAATGCTTGGCAGTCTCGTGCTGATGATTACTCCCTCGTTTAGTGCGGCATGCTTTACAGCTTAGAACCGGGGCTCCAAAAGCGTTTTGAGCACCACAGAGCATATGAGATGTTCGAAGAGCTGAAACTAGTTTTTCAAGCTCATGCCCGGGTCGAGAGATATGATGTCTCCGACAAGTTCTACAGTTGTAAGATGGAGGAAAACAGTTCTGTCAGTGAGCACATCCTGAAGATGTCTGGGTTGCACAACCGTATGACCCAGCTGAACATTAACCTCCCAGATGAGGCGGTCATTGACAGAATCCTCCAGTCGCTCCCACCAAGCTACAAGAGCTTTGTGATGAACTACAACATGCAGGGGATGGAAAAGACCATTCCTGAAGTGTTCTCGATGCTGAAGCCAGCAGAGGCTGAAATCAAGAAAGAACATCAAGTGTTGATGGTCAATAAGACCACTAAGTTCAAGAAGGGCAAGGGTAAGAAGAACTTCAAGAAGGACGGCAAAGATGTTGCCGCGCCTGGTAAGCCAGTTACCGGGAAGAAGTCAAAGAATGGACCCAAGCCTGAGACTGAGTGCTTTTATTGCAAGGGGAAGGGTCACTGGAAGCGGAACTGCCCCAAATACTTAGCGGATAAGAAGGCCGGCAACACCAAAGGTATATTTGATATACATGTGATTGATGTGTACCTTACCAGTACTCGTAGTAACTCCTGGGTATTTGATACCGGTGCCGTTGCTCATATTTGTAACTCACAGCAGGAGCTGCGGAATAAACAGAGACTGGCGAAGGACGAGGTGACGATGCGCGTCGGGAATGGTTCCAGAGTCGATGTGATCGCCGTCGGCACGCTGCCTCTACATTTACCTACGGGATTAGTTTTGAACCTTAATAATTGTTATTTAGTGCCAAGTTTGAGCATGAACATTGTATCTGGATCTCGTTTAATACGAGATGGCTACTCATTTAAGTCTGAGAATAATGGTTGTTCAATTTATATGAGAGATATGTTTTATGGTCATGCTCCGATGGTCAATGGTTTATTCTTAATGAATCTCGAGCGTAATATTACACATGTTCATAGTGTAGATACCAAAAGATTTAAAGTTGATAACGATAGTCCCACATACTTGTGGCACTGCCGCCTTGGTCACATTGGTGTCAAGCGCATGAAGAAGCTCCATGCCGATGGACTTTTAGAGTCTCTTGATTATGAATCGTTTGACACGTGCGAACCATGCCTTTTGGGCAAAATGACCAAGACTCCGTTCTCCGGAACAATGGAGCGAGCAACCAACTTGTTGGAAATCATACATACCGATGTGTGCGGTCCAATGAGCGTTGAGGCTCGCGGAGGATATCGTTATGTTCTCACTCTCATAGATGACTTGAGTAGATATGGGTATGTCTACTTAATGAAACACAAGTCTGAGACCTTTGAAAAGTTCAAGGAATTTCAGAATGAGGTAGAGAATCAACGTGACCAAAAGATAAAATTCTTACGATCAGATCGTGGAGGAGAATACTTAAGTCATGAATTTGGTACACACTTAAGGAAATGTGGAATCGTTTCACAGCTCACGCCGCCTGGAACACCTCAGCGAAACGGTGTGTCCGAACGTCGTAATCGCACCCTATTGGATATGGTGCGGTCTATGATGTCTCTTACCGATTTACCGCTATCATTTTGGGATACGCTCTAGAGACAACTACATTCACTTTAAATAGGGCACCGTCTAAATCCATTGAGACGACACCGTATGAATTATGGTTTGGAAAGAAACCTAAGCTGTCGTTTCTAAAAGTTTGGGGATGCGATGCTTATGTCAAGAAACTTCAACCTGAAAAGCTCGAACCCAAGTCGGAAAAATGCGTATTCATAGGATACCCTAAGGAAACTGTCGGGTATACCTTCTACTTAAGATCCGAAGGCAAGATCTTTGTTGCCAAGAACGGATGCTTTCTGGAAAAAGAGTTTCTCTCGAAAGAAGTAAGTGGGAGGAAAGTAGAACTCGATGAAGTACTACCTCTTGAGCGGGAAAGTGGCGCAGCGCAGGAAACCATTCCTGTGATGCCCACACTAACTGAAGAGGAAAACAATGATGATGATCAAGGTACTTCGGATCAAGTTGCTGCTGAACTTCGTAGGTCCACAAGGACACGTTCCGCACCAGAGTGGTACGGCAACCCTGTCCTGGAAATCATGTTGTTAGACAACAATGAACCTTCGAACTATGAAGAAGCGATGGCGGGCCCGGATTCCAACAAATGGCTTGAAGCCATGAAATCCGAGATAGAATCCATGTATGAAAACAAAGTATGGACTTTGACAGACTTGCCCGATGATCGGCGAGCGATAGAAAACAAATGGATCTTTAAGAAGAAGACGGACGCGGATGGTAATGTTACAATCTATAAGGCTCAACTTGTCGCTAAGGGTTATCGACAAGTTCAAGGGATTGACTACGACGAGACTTTCTCTCCCGTAGCGAAGCTGAAGTCCGTCCGAATCATGTTAGTAATTGCCGCATACTATGATTATGAGATATGGCAAATGGACGTCAAAACGGCATTCCTTAACGGGCATCTTAAGGAAGAACTGTATATGATGCAGCCGGAAGGTTTTGTCGATCCTCGGAACGCTAACAAAGTATGCAAGCTCCAGCGATCCATTTATGGACTGGTGCAAGCATCTCGGAGTTGGAACATTCGCTTTGATGAGATGATCAAAGCGTTTGGGTTTATGCAGACTTATGGAGAAGCCTGCGTTTACAAGAAAGTGAGTGGGAGCTCTGTAGCATTTCTCATATTATATGTAGATGACATACTCTTGATGGGAAATAATATAGAATTTCTGGACAGCATTAAGGCCTACTTGAATAAGTGTTTTTCAATGAAGGACCTTGGAGAAGCTGCTTATATATTAGGCATCAAGATCTATAGAGATAGATCGAGACGCCTCATAGGTCTTTCACAAAGCACATACCTTGATAAGATTTTGAAGAGGTTCAAAATGGATCAGTCCAAGAAGGGGTTCTTGCCTATGTTACAAGGTGTGAGATTGAGCTCGGCTCAGTCACCGACCACGGCAAAAGATAAAGAAGAGATGAGTGTCATCCCCTATGCTTCAGCCATAGGATCTATTATGTATGCCATGCTGTGTACCAGACCCGATGTAAACCTTGCCGTAAGTTTGGTAGCAAGATACCAAAGTAATCCCGGCAAGGAACACTGGACAGCGGTCAAGAATATCCTGAAGTACCTGAAAAGGATGAAGGACATGTTTCTCGTTTATGGAAGAGACGAAGAGCTCGTCGTAAAGGGTTACGTCGACGCTAGCTTCGACTCAGATCTGGATGACTCTAAGTCACAAACCGGATACGTGTATATGTTGAATGGTGGAGCAGTAAGCTGGTGCAGCTGCAAGCAGAGCGTCGTGGCGGGATCTACGTGTGAAGCGGAGTACATGGCAGCCTCGGAGGCAGCGCATGAAGCGATTTGGGTGAAGGAGTTCATCACCGACCTAGGAGTCATACCCAATGCGACGGGGCCGATCAAACTCTTCTGTGACAACACTGGAGCTATTACCCTCGCCAAGGAGCCCAGGTTTCACAAGAAGACCAGGCACATCAAGCGTCGTTTCAACTCCATCCGTGAAAATGTTCAAGATGGAGACATAGAGATTTGCAAAGTGCACACGGATCTGAATGTCGCAGATCCGCTGACTAAACCTCTCTCGCGTGCAAAACATGATCAACACCAGAACTCTATGGGTGTTCGATTCATCACAATGTAACTAGATTGGTGACTCTAGTGCAAGTGGGAGACTGTTGGAAATATGCCCTAGAGGCAATAATAAAAGTATTATTATATTTCAATGTTCATGATAAATGTCTTTTATTCATGCTATAACTGTATTATCCGGAAATCGTAATACACGTGTGAATACTTAGACCACAATATGTCCCTGGTGAGCCTCTAGTTGACTAGCTCGTTGTGATCAACAGATAGTCATGGTTTCCTGACTATGGACATTGGATGTCGTTGATAACGGGATCACATCATTAGGAGAATGATGTGATGGACAAGACCCAATCCTAAGCATAGCATAAAAGATCGTGTAGTTCGTTTTGCTAGAGCTTTGCCAGTGTCAAGTATCTCTTCCTTCGACCATGAGATCGTGTAACTCCCGGATACCGTAAGAGTGCCTTGGGTGTATCAAACGTCACAACGTAACTGGGTGACTATAAAGGTGCATTACAGGTATCTCCGAAAGTATCTGTTGGGTTGACACGGATCGAGACTGGGATTTGTCACTCCGTATGACGGAGAGGTATCTCTGGGCCCACTCGGTAATGCATCATCATAATGAGCTCAATGTGACCAAGGTGTTGGACACGGGATCATGCATTACGGTACGAGTAAAGTGACTTGCCGGTAACGAGACTGAACAAGGTATTGGGATACCGACGATCGAGTCTCGGGCAAGTAACGTACCGATTGACAAAGGGAATTGCATACAGGGTTTGATCGAATCCTCGACATCGTGGTTCATCCGATGACAACATCGAGGAGCATGTGGGAGCCATCATGGGTATCCAGATCCCGCTGTTGGTTATTGACTGAGAGCGTCTCGGTCATGTCTGCATGTCTCCCGAACCCGTAGGGTCTACACACTTAAGGTTCGGTGACGCTAGGGTTATTAGGAAGACTAGTATGTGACTACCGAATGTTGTTCGGAGTCCCGGATGGGATCCTGGACGTCACGAGGAGATCCGGAAGGGTCCGGAGGTAAAGATTTATATATGGGAAGTTGTCAAACGGACACCGGGAAGTTTCGGGGTCATACCGGTATTGTACCGGGGCCACCGGAAGGGTTCCGGGGGTCCACCGGGAGGGGCCACCCCTCCCGGGGGGCCACATGGGCTGCGTGGGACAGGGAGCCAGCCCCTGGTGGGCTGGCCGCACCCCCTCCCTTGGGCCCATGCGCCTAGGGTTGAGGGGGGAACCCTAGAGGGGGCGCCCCCCTTGGCTTGGGGGGCAAGCCACCCTCTCCCCTCTCCCCTAGGCCGCCGCACCCCCCCCCTAGATGGGTTCTAGGGGCCGGCCCCCTTCTCCCTTCCCCTATAAATAGAGGGGTGAGGGGAGGGCAGCCGTACCACCCTCCAAGGCGCAGCCCTCCCCTCCCCAACACCTCTCCTCCTCTGTTGTGTGCTTGGCGAAGCCCTGTCGGAGTACTGCCTCTCCACCATCACCACGCCGTCGTGCTGCCGGTGGAGCTGTCTTCCTCAACCTCTCCTTCCCCCTTGCTGGATCAAGAAGGAGGAGACGTCTCCCGTCCCGTACGTGTGTTGAACGCGGAGGTGCTGGCCGTTCAGCACTTGGTCATCGGTGATTCGAATCACATCGAGTACGACTACATCATCACCTTGCAAGCTTCCGCACGTGATCTACAAGTGGTATGTAGATGCAAACTCTCTCCCTTGACTCGTTGCTTAGATGAACTCATAGATGGATCTTGGTGAAACCGTAGGAAAATTTTTAATTTTCTGCAACGTTCCCCAACAGATATCTCAATACCTAGTTCAATCTCGTTACTGGCAAGTCTCTTTACTCGTTTCGTAATACATCATCTCGCAACTAACTCATTAGTTGCAATGCTTGCAAGGCTTATGTGATGTGCATTACCGAGAGGGCCCAGAGATACCTCTCCGACAATCGGAGTGACAAATCTTAATCTCGAAATATGCCAACCCAACATGTACCTTTGGAGACACCTGTAGAGCTCCTTTATAATCACCCAGTTACGTTGTGACGTTTGGTAGCACACAAAGTGTTCCTCCGGAAAACGGGAGTTGCATAATCTCATTGTCATAGGAACATGTATAAGTCATGAAGAAAGCAATAGCAACATACTAAACGATCGGGTGCTAAGCTAATGGAATGGGTCATGTCAATCACATCATTCTCCTAATAATGTGATCCCGTTAATCAAATGACAACACATGTCTATGGTTAGGAAACATAACCATCTTTGATTAATGAGCTAGTCAAGTAGAGGCATACTAGTGACGTTTGGTTTGTCTATGTATTCACACAAGTATTATGTTTCCGGATAATACAATTCTAGCATGAATAAGAAACATTTATCATGATATAAGGAAATAAAAATAATAACATTATTATTGCCTCTAGGGCATATTTCCTTCACCAATAGCTATGTGTTTGATCTCTCTCTCTCTCTCTCTCGTGTTCTTGATTTGGCACGATCTTGATGTATCGCGAGCTTTGCTATTATAGTTGGATCTTATGTTTCTCCTCCCCCCTATTATCTCTTGTAATGAATTGAGTTTCCCCTTTGAAGTAATCTTATCAGATTGAGTCTTTAAAGATTTGAGAACACTTGATGTATGTCTTGCGTGGGATACCCGTGGTGACAATGGGGTATTCTATTGATCCACTTGATGTATGTTTTGGTGATCAACTTGCGGGTTCTGCCCATGAACCTATGCATAGGGGTTGGCACACATTTTCGTCGTGATTCTCCGGTAAAAACTTTGGGGCACTCTTTGAGGTCCTTTGTGTTGGTTGAATAGATGATTCTGAGATTGTGTGATGCATATCGTATAACCATACCCACGGATACTTGAGGTGACATTGGAGTATCTAGGTGACATTAGGGTTTTGGTTGATTTGTATCTTAAGGTGTTATTCCCTACGAACTCTAGGGCTGTTTGTGACACTTATAGGAATAGCCCAACGGATTGATTGGAAAGAATAACTTTGAGGTGGTTTCGTACCCTACCGTAATCTCTTCATTCGTTCTCCTCTATTAGTGACTTTGGAGTGACTCTTTGTTGCATGTTGAGGGATAGTTATGTGATCCAATTATGTTAGTATTGTTGAGGGAACTTACACTAGCGAAAGTATGAACCCTAGGCCTTGTTTCCTATCATTGCAATACCGTTTACGCTCACTTTTATCATTCGTTACCTTGCTGTTTTTATAATTTCAGATTACAAATACCCTTATCTATTATCCATATACCACTTGTATCACTATCTCTTCGCCGAACTAGTGCACCTATACAATTTGCCATTGTATTGGATGTGTTGGGGACACAAGAGACTCTTTGTTATTTGGTTGCAGGGTTGCTTGAGAGAGACCATCTTCATCCTACGCCTCCTATGGATTGATAAACCTTAGGTCATCCACTTGAGGGAAATTTGCTACTGTCCTACAAACCTCTGCACTTGGAGGCCCAACAACGTCTACAAGAAGAAGGTTGTGTAGTAGACATCAGCGGGTGGATCGATTGCACCGCCTGTTCTCCCAGCTGGAGAATGATTTTGTCGCTTTTTTGGCAGCTGCTTGACTGGAGCTCGAGCTCGACTCTTTATTTTGTGCTTGATATGCCTTCCTGATTTGGCGCTCATAGTCTGAGTCCCTAGGCTTGGGAGCTGATGCTTGAGCCATACGAATGAAGTGGTCAACATCGTGCTCAGGCACTTTCTCCTTTGGTGGCGGTGGCGGTTTCGGTCCAAAATGGGCCCTCACTTGGGCTTGGCATTCGGCTTTGTTTTGCTCCACAGTCATGTCGTAAGGCCTCTTCGGAAGAGGTGCGAGGCTTGGACCAAATTGGTATCTCTTGGCTCCTGTACCTGACTTGTACCGCTAGCCACCATAGCTATGGCGGCTCTCTTCCATTGTTGCTTAGGCGGCGGAGATGGCTGACGCGGTGCCTGACTTGGAGGAGGAGGAGGAGGAGTGGGATGACGCGTTGCCGGACTTGGAGGAGGAGGAGTGGGCTGACGCGGTGCTGGACTTGGAGGAGGAGTGGCCTGATGCGTTGGTGGACTTCAAGGAGCAGGACTCTGCTGAGGTGGTGGCTGATGACTTGGAGGAGCGGGAGTCTGCTGACGCGGTGGCGGATTTCAAGGAGTCAGCTGGCGCGGTGTCGGTGGCCTTGGAAAGATGATGCAATCCTTTCTCCATGGAATGATACGATGTATGGCCTCTCCCAGTGTGTGCTCGTCGTCACCTCCAGGAATGTCAAGCTCTAGCCCCGAATATTGTGCCACCACTTCATCAACCATGACACGAGCATAGCCAGCTAGAATCAGGTTGTAATGGAAGGTTGCTTCAGGGGGATTTGTATAAGCAACAGTGCCCGCCACCTTCATCGATATGTTCTTCATTTTGAAGTGTAGGTCACAATTAGTGTTATCCATGATGTCATCCACAGGGTATCTATCCAGCAGTGCCTCATCGCCCGGGGCGGAACCCACACTGCTTCTCGGCATGGATGGGACGGTGCTATCCAATGCTGGATCCGCTAGCTGCTGTCGCTGCTGAGACCCTCTTTCCTGGCTAAGTGAGTCTATCTGCTGTTGCGTTTTTCGGTTATGAATTCATCAATCCAAAGAAGCTCTAATTAAGTCGATCGCCATCGTTCCTAATACGTATTATCATCCCGAAAGGCACCAACTCACTAATTAAGAACTGTGCGGTCCGGACGTCTTTAGTCATCCAACACGGCCTTTTATTGGTCCACCAATCGGTCCGAACACACATTTTCCGCAAAGTTAAAATAATCTAGGGGGCATTGCGGGAGTTCGGACACCAGCTACGTAGGACTCCGACACCCCCGACCCACCAAAACCCCTCCCGGACCCCACGCCTCCATCCTCCCATCTTTCTTTGTATTCGTTTTCTCTCTTGCCTCTACCGCCACCACCGCCCCGACTGCCCCGCCACACCCTTGCCAGAACTCGACAAATCTGTCTCCAACGTTGCATCCGAGGCTCAACCGCTTGTCCACCGCCGTCGTTCCACATCTCTCCTCCATCCGCTGCACAGGTACCATCCACCCCTATGGCAGTCACCATGCCTGACAAGTGTTCGGTGAAATGCGTGTGATCATTTTTTTGTCCCTTCTTCTTTCAAGCAATGGATTCGGATATGAAGTACATATACAAGCACTATGTTTAGTCGTCCAACGAGGAGGACTACACATATGAGACAATGATGATGCAAGTGGTCATTGCAGACGCGAGCATGCAGAAAAGCATGTTCTCAATTTCAAGGGTCGATCAAGGGTTATCGAGTGCTCAACCGCAACCAGGCGCGCAAACATTTGATGCTAATGGAGGCTACTTTGCCCCACATGCCCTATTCGAGGATGTATGTGAACGAAGAGTCTATCAACATTTTACTTACATTGATAAGCATAGTGCCCTTCCATTTTACAAGCATTGCACGTTACAAAGTACTCATCGCATGTAATTGGTGCCCATTCTTCGAGCAGTGCTATCCACTCTTTTATCTTCCCATTATTGATAGCCATAGGTGGAATTTGTTGCTCTTCTCCTCCTTTGCAGATTTCAGATTTTCCTAAGTATACATCTCAGAAGACATGATTAGAAGATTCAACAAAAAAAGTAAACTAAATGTGAATGGTAAAGTAATAGCCAAACGCTATGATTCCTGACAACGGCGCCAGAAAAAGCTTGATGTCCTGCAATTGCACAGGGCTATGTAGCAATTTCATGATATAAGGTTTGTCGATCCCACAGGGAGCGAATAGGATGGCACCACAATCCCCGCAGCTGTGTTGTCACTAACACAACTACTCTCATACCAAACCGGAGTTTGGAAATAGTTCACTTAAGTAGGTTGCTAGGGAATGGTAAAAGGGGAGAATCAAACTAAGGTACTAGAGAGAATGAAAAAGTAAATACTAAACTAAACAAAGGAAATAAACTAAGAGAAGTATGTGATGCTTTAGATGAGATTGTTGGCATCTAGGTACGGTCTCATTCGGTACGGCGCGGAATGGAGTTAAGCTTTACGACTATGCCACGTAGTGGCTAAGTCGGTACCTACATCATAGGATACGATAATCTACGGATGGTGGGCGGTCCCTGACATAATGTGAAGGAAATATGCCCTAGAGGCAATAATAAAGTTGTTATTTTATATTTCCTTATTCATGATAAAGGTTTATTATTCATGCTAGAATTGTATTGATCGGAAACTTAAATACATGTGTGAATACATAAACAAATACCTTGTCCCTAGTAAGCCTCTACTAGACTAGCTCGTTGATCAAACATGGTTAAGGTTTCCTAACCATAGACATGTGTTGTCACTTGATAATGGGATCACATCATTAGGAGAAAGACCCATCTGTTAGCTTAGCATATGATCGTTCAGTTTATTGCTATTGCTTTCTTAATGTCAAAATACATATTCCTTATACCATGAGACCATGCAACTCCCAGATGCCGAAGGAATACCTTGTATGCTATCAAACGTCACAACGTAACTGGGTGATTATAAAGATGCTCTACAGGTATCTCCGAAGGTGTTTGTTGAGTTGGCATGGATCGAGATTGGGATTTGTCACGCCGAGTTTTGGAGAGGTATCTCTGGGCCCTCTCCGTAATGCACATCATAATAAGCTTGCAAGCAAATGACTAAGGAGTTAGTTACGAGATGATGTATTACAAAATAAGTAAAGAGACTTGCCGGTAACGAGATTGAACTAGGTATCAAGACATCGACGATCGAATCTCAGGCAAGTAACATACCGATGGACAAAGGGAATTACGTATGTTGTCATAACAGTTCGACTGATAAAGATCTTCGTAGAATATGTAGGAACCAATATGGGCATCCAGGTTCCGCTATTGGTTATTGACCGGAGAGGTGTATCGGTCATGTCTACATACTTCTCGAACCCGTAGGGTCCGCATGCTTAACGTTCGTTGACGATATAGTGTTATATGAGTTATATGATTTGGTGACCGAATGTTGTTCGGAATCCCGAATGCTATCAGGGACATGACGAGGAGCTCCGGAATGGTCCGGATGTAAAGATTTATATATAGGACGATGGTATTCGGACACCGAAAGAGTTTCGGAGTGCACCGGGTAGTCATCGGGACACCGAAAGGGGTTCCGGACACCCCCAGGAAGTGTATGGGCCTAATGGGCCAAAGGAGGGGACAGACCAGCCCACTAGCTAGGGGGCTAGCGCGCCCCTCTCCTTGGCTGGTCGGCCCTGTTGGGGAACGTTGCATGGGAAACAAAAAAAATCTACGCTCACCAAGATCAATCTAGGAGATGACCATCTACGAGAGGAGAGATTGCATCTACATACCCTTGTAGATCGTTAAGCAGAAGCGTTAAGAAATGCGGTTGATGTAGTCGAACGTCTTCGCGATCCAATCATGATCCGTCCCGCGAACTCCCGATCCAAGTGCAGAACGGAGGGCACCTCCGCGTTCAACACACGTACGGCTTGATGGCGCATTCACCTCCTCGATCGAGCGAGCGATGGTGAAGTAGTAGCTCAAGTCCTCCAGCAGCACGACGGTGTGGTGGCAGTGGTGGTGGCGGAATCTCAGTAGAGCTTCAGTAAGCACTACGGAGAGGAAGAGGGATGCGAGGGAGAGGAGAGGCAGCGCCGTTGCACGAAGATGTGCTCTTCGGGTGCGGATGCTCTCTCTCTACCTCTCTATATATAGGGAAGGGAGGAGGGGGTGGCACCCCTAGGGTTTCCCCTAGGGGGGTGGCAGCCAGGGCACATGGGATCTCCCCTAGGGTGACTTGCCCCCCCAAGCCGGGAGGTGGGAAGCCCTAGGGGAACACCCCTAACCCTCCTGGTTACGTGAGATGGGGTGAGGGATGGACTATGTACCGCCATTGCTCTAGCTAGGTTCCTTTTGATTTGCGAATTTATCAAAGAGTGTAGTTTGTCTGCTCTCAAGTTTAGACACGCTGCACCGACAATGAACCGTAAAATTTTAAAAAAAACTTTGATTTGCAAAATGTGAGGCTTTTGTTCCATGAAAAACTTGATGTTCATTGTAACATGTATGTATTGTATTGTTTGTTTCCAAAAATTTAGATAAATGTACTCTGCAAAAATATAAAATTTGTAGTGATGGATTTTCGGGTTTTTTTTGAGGGGTCATCGCCACACTTTTGTTTAAATCTCAATGATGTTTTTTTACAGTTAAATCTCAATAATGTTTGGTACAAAAACAACAGTAGGGGTGGTATAGATAGGCCTAAGCCTTGGCCAAATCAAGCCTACTGATTGGGCCTTTATTTAACACAGTAAGAAAGAAAAAGGCCCGATTAGACCTAAGGAAGGACCCACAATGATGATGTGTCGGTACCGGACTTCCTTGCCAGCCAGCATAGAACTCTGGCCTTTGTGTTATATTTATACAACTCAGCCGCACCTCTATTCTATCTAATCTAAAAGGAAAAAGGAAAAATACCCCAGATTGCATCTCCCCTCCGCCGCCGCGCCCCCCTCTCATGGAAGGGATCCTGCAGAAGCATATGGCGGATGCGAAAGAGGGGTCCCTTCCTCTTCCTATGAGCAAGAGGAAGCGGAAGGAGGCTGTGATGGATGCGGATGACAAGAAGAAAGAGGAAGAAAAGGATAAGAAGGGTAAGAAGGAAGAAGAAGAAGAAGAAGAAGAAGAAGAAGAAGAAGAAGAAGAAGAGAATCAAAGGCAGCAGGAGGGAGGTGGGATTCTGACATGCAAGCTTTTCTCTGATCTCTACATGTCCGACCTCACTGCCAAGGCCATCAGAGAGATGAACTACACCCACCTCACACAGGTAGATAGGTCTCGGCGAAAAACATTTATCTTTTTTTATCTACGTATTTGTTGGCAAGTCCATCCGTAATAGTATATAATTCATGTATTTGAATGCTTATTTTCTGCGCTAGCTGTTGGATTTTTTGTGTGTCTGTCTATCAATGTAGAATAAACGTAATTAATAGCTAGCATATTCATTCATGCATGCATGCATGATTTTTGCAGATTCAAGCTAGATCAATACCGCACCTCATGGTAGGACATGATGTGCTGGGTTCAGCCAGGACTGGCTCGGGGAAGACGCTTGCTTTCCTTATACCCGCCATCGAACTGCTACACAACGCGCACTACACCCCTAGGAACGGGACTGGAGTTATTATAGTTTGCCCAACAAGGGAGCTTGCTATCCAGGTATGTACTGTACTTACTTATATTCAGAATTTCTCTTTTCATCCTTTGTATTTATTATGACTATTCATTCATACGCATTCACGCTTAACTATCCTTACTCATATTTTTTTTCATTTGCGCTAGACACACAATGTTGCCAAGGAATTAATCAAGTATCACTCACAAACTATCGGATATGTAATTGGTGGCACTAACATGAAAAGCGAGGCCAACCAACTTGTGAAAGGGATCAATCTGTTAGTTGCAACGCCGGGCAGGCTTCTGGACCATTTGAGAAGTACCAGTAATTTCAACTACAAGAGGCTACAGGTAATTAAAGCCACTCTGGCTTCTGTATGTCGTGTATTCCAAGCTCCGAGGAAATTTTTCTGTTGAAATATATATAGTGCACACTTTTGAATTGGCAGGCACATTAAATAAATGACAAGTGCAACCACCAATTTCATACTTCTCTATCTTTTCCTTGTTCAGGCATAATCAGCCACCTGATTATTTCACATAGTATGAATTCTTTCTGTACGTCTACCTTTTCCTTGTTCATGACTGCAAATCTTACCTGTTAACACTGAACTAGAGTGTGTGTGTGTGTGTGTGTATGGAATTTCAGTCTACATTATTCCAAGTATATGCAAAATCGTAACTATCCTATCATGATGTAGTGCCTCATAATCGATGAAGCTGACCGCATACTTGAGCAAAATTTTGAGGATGACATGAAACAAATATTTCGACGTCTCCCTCGGGTATGTCATCATGCATCTGGCAATTTCATTTCATATATATGCACAGTGCATCCTTTAACTTTCCCGAAATTGTTATGCATCGTATGCATGCAGGATAGACAAACTGTTCTCTTTTCTGCCACACAGACTCAAAAGGTTAGTGGATCTGTTATCCAGCCTATTAAAACTTACCCCGATTTGTTCTATCAGCAGCAATGCTTATGTGATGTCATCGCACAGGTTGAAGATTTTGCAAAATTTACGTTTGGGGAAAATGAAGAAAGACAACGAAAACTTGTTTATGTTGGAGTTGATGATTCTGAATTAAAGGTATATATGGGAACTGTGTTCAACTCTCTTTTAAATTATTATATGTTTTTCGTGTATTTGGATGAGAAATAACTTTGGATGCTCTTACAGCCTACCGTGGAGGGGTTGCAGCAGGGCTACTGTGTCATTCCTAGCGAGAAAAGGTTTCTGGTTCTGTATGCTTTCCTAAAAAGGATGCAGACGAAGCAGGATGTGAAGGTCATGGTCTTCTTTTCATCATGTAGCTCAGTCAAATTCCATGCAGAATTTCTAAATTTCCTTGGGATAGAGTGTTATGATATCCACGGGCAACTAAAGCAGCAGAAACGCACTAGTACATTCTTCCAATTTTCCAAGATGAATAAGGGCATCTTATTATGCACTAACGTGGCAGCACGTGGGCTTGATATTCCTAATGTGGTAAGATTTTGCTTATGGTTTTAAAATCATTGTATCACCTGACTAACTATAACTAACTAACGTAAGGACCATTTGCCCTGTTTAGGACTATATTGTGCAGTATGATCCTCCAGATGACCCAAAGGCAAGTGGTTAACCTTGCTAGATGAATTATATTGTCTGTTTTCTCACTTTTGCTAACTTGACATTGGAATTTAACTCGCAGGACTACATTCATAGAGTTGGTCGTACTGCCCGAGGTGATAAAGGCAAAGGACGCGCGTTATTGTTCTTACTACCAGAAGAAATGAAGTTGCTTATTTACCTACAGGTAATATGTGTCCCCTTCCTCCTCCTCTTTTATTAAGGAGGACCTTGAAGTATACACACACACACATACAGAGAGTTAAACAAAATTTGAAGTAGTTTGAAATATGCTAAGGCTTCAACTTCTCCAATAACTTGCATGCTTCACATAATTGGACCGAGGGAGTAACACATTTAATGTTTGCTTGCAGGTGTCCAAAATTTCTCTGACTGAATATGCTTTCAGTGAAAAGCATGTGCCAAAAACACAATCGCTACTTGTGAGTGTTCCTTTTGCAACTACATCCTATCGTTTAAACGTGTAGTGTCATAACTCGAGTTTTTTGGAGCAGGAGAGTATTGTTGGTGGGAATTACTTTTTAAACCAGTCAGCGAAGGAAGCCTACAGGTCCTACCTTTTGGCATACAGCTCACACTCCATGAAGGACATTTTTGATGTCCATCAACTTGATCTCAAGGTAAATATTTGCGACGTCCTTTCTCAAGGTTCTGTCCTTGATTTTTGTGCACTTACCTGGTCAACATTTTCCCTCATTGCAAGTTGACATGGCCCTAACTGGTGGGGGGCATTTTGTTTCTGTGCAATTTTCTGTCCTCTGGCTATAAGTTTGTAAATTTACAAAATCTAAAGTTGTCAAGACGAAGCACAATTTTTTTATTTCCTTAACTAGAGTATCTCTTGAAAATATCAAGGTAGCTTCGGATGAGTGGTAAATACAAATTTTCTGTTTAAGAATAATGCTGATATCTCACCAACTCTGTCTTGCAACAACGACATGAGTTGAATTCCCGTAAAAAAACGACAGGTGTAGTTTTTCAATTGACACTGCACTGAATTATGAGGTTATATGTCTAATTCATTGCCGTCTTTCAGAAAGTTGCGGCATCTTTCTGTTTCAATAACCCTCCTAAAGTGAATCTGGACTTGGAGAGTAGTGCGTCGAGACACCGAAAGATGAGGAAGGTGGAGGGTGGAAAGAGGCACGGAATTACCCCTTCAAACCCCTATGGAAGGAGAGGCGCTCATGATGGCGTGCAGTTTGCAAGATAATTCTTGGAAGGATATATCAGCTAGCAGGGGCTTAAGATGAGATGCTGAAAGTCACCATCGTCTTTCATCCTTGTTTTTCGGTGTAGATCTCCAAATATTGTATAAGTTTGGATGTGATTTATGTTAAAGTAGCTTTATTCTTTTTCTGTAATGTAGCTTTATTAGAAAATAAACAAATGATACAGTTTTGATATATGTACATTGTCCCCTTGTTTTCTGCTTTTCCGCATGTCATCAACTCTGGCATGGTGCTCTAGATTAAATAGAATAAATTAAAGACAATCATCCATTTATCCATGAGATGTTAATTAGTCCAATGTGCATGCGTGGAGCTGGCATATCACATATGTAAGGTACATATGCATTGCACGCACGAGCTTTAGTAACCATAATGTGAATACTCATTATAGCATGTAAACATGCAAGTTTGGAGCCATATATGCATGATGTAGATGTTGATTTTAACTCACGTGGTTCATCACATGAATGCTACAACGGAAGTACTTCACGAACGATGTTCGGCTGGACGACACTCACCCGACGGCTAATCAAACTGTATGCTACGGTGTAGACTTGCCCACGGATGGTTGGGTATAGCGTGTCGTCCGGGTTTCGGTCGGAACTGTCGTCCGTGTAGCAATGCTCATGCTACAAAATATCAAAGACTACTGGTATAATACTAAAGGAAACTCATGTGAATATATCTAGCACATTTGCCTTTAGGTATATTGTATTGCAGTTTTGAGTAGCTATAGTATTGCATCTTCGAAGACAAATATATTTTATGAACATGCTGGCATGGCCTTGAACAAAACCTTATAAATTAAGGTTTGAGTAGGAATTATTTTAGAAAAATTACGAAGAAATACGCGCGGAAGAGTCTAGATGAGTGAGAAGTGTCCTCGATGCAAGGTTTGTGCATATTGTTCATTGCAGAACGCAAAGTAAAAAAATCAACTGTCATTCACTTTGAAGAGAAAAAAATTGGGTAATTGAAGTGTGTAATATTCCGAAACAAAGGAAAAAGTGTTTTGAGGTTTGTGCATATTATGCAGTGTAAATCATAAAGTGAAAAAATGGAATGATAATTCATTTAGAAGTAAAAGAATTTTGGATAACTGAAGTATAGACGATTCTAGGAGGAAATGTTATTGTATTTTAAGGTTCATGCACATAATAGTTCGGCGTGTCCTTGTGTGTGCCCGCGCTAATGTGACCCCACCTATAAGACTTTTCTGAGTAGTGCAAGGGGAAGAGTTTGCCTTAATTAGGTGTCGTTGACTTGTATACTACTTCCTCCGTCCCATAATGTAAGACGTTTTGGCAAACTAACATATAGCTTACAAAAACATCTTATATTGTGGGATGGAGGGAGTACTTATCTACACCAACACAAAGTAACACAACTAGACAATAATTTCAAACTAGCAACAACCCAGGCCATTCACAAGATTTTCCTTGTAATATTCCAGCTTCAGTTTCTTCATCGGTTAAATTCTTGCGTTATTTTCATTCGGTCACAGTAACACCCTCCATGATCAATAGCAACCACTCTCTGTTTCCTATCTACTCCTCTGCAGAATTACCAGAACAAGTTTATTTGGAGGGTCCACACACATACAAAAATTCTCTCAATTCCAGACCCAAAACAGGGAGAAAGAAAGAAAGAAAGAAACAAGAAAATGCTACTAGGGCAAGTTACCCGGTTAGAGGGAGTTGCATTATTCATTCATCTGTCATCCCCCCCCCCTTGCAGCCTCACAACAAATACCATTCACATATTATACTTTCACGCAATGCAGCATCTCTATCTTCCCTTCCCTGGTTATTGTTATTGTTACTAGATGACCCGTTGCGCCAATGGCGCAAAGGGCGAGAGCAAACCATGCTTTCAATCCATGAGAGTAAGAATATCTAGAAACCAATCATTAACTCTTTGTAGAGTAGGGAAATAGATACACGTATAATGTTCCTACATAGTGTTATATATTACATTGAAGGTTGGTTCATAGCGACAAAATCCTCACCACAGCTTGAGTCTTAGTCTGGATCATAGAGGTATATACCTTTCTTCTGCTATGGGTATATACCTTCCTTCTGCAGTGAGAAACACGCCATGCTTGTAACGCTCAGAAGTTCAACCACAACACCATGAATCTTTAGAAGAGCTTGTCTGAGATTACAGATAGCCATTGAAGAAGTAGCTCCAGCAAGAACATGGATTTTGTTAGATGCAACACGCGCTTCATCCACATTGTCGCACCCTTCCCTAGTCATAGTTGAAATGCGGAAATGCTTGATTTCTTTTCCTTTTTAAGAGTAGCTTGTTTGTGACGCTTACATATGCATTTTATTTCTTCTGCTCATAGTTGAAATCAACATGCACCTTGTGCTCTCTGCATTCCATGAACCTGATGGCTCGAACAGCCGCACGATTCATCGATGACACCCTATCCTTACATACGGGGCTTGACAGCGCAATTCATTCTACTGAAATGTGGAGATGCTCCTTTGTGGGGTAAAACTCAACTACACGCATATCCACCCTACTCGAGCTACTTACGAAGTAGACTGGTTTAGGAGCAAGAGCTTTTCAAACATTACGTCAGCCAGAAACTTGTTGGATAGCTCAACCAACTCCATGAGGAGCACTTTGAAAAAAGATAAATCCAAAGGTTAGGCACAAGCTGTAAATGGAGTGTATATTAAGAATGATGATCGAAAAAGTTTTAGCATGCATGACCATCAAGAATCCAATAACCCCTGAGCAAACCGATGACATGCGATTACAAGATCATAAATATAACAGCAGAGACATGAAATCAAATGGATTCAGGAATACAATGATACCTATGTCTAGAGGAAATCAAACGGATTTCTATAGCTTAAGTAAATTGAAGGCATTAACTTTGCGATTGTAAGCACAGAATGGAAGAATTGTACATATATTTTAGTAACCAATCGAGGGGGAATCAAGGTCAGGAAATCATATAATCTAATCTGATTATGCAAATATAATTTCCGTTGGCACGCACCAGTAGACTTGCGTATGGCGAATGAATATAGGCAAGACAGGCAATCATAAGCATAGTTAAAACCAGAACGAAAAGAGTTGGATCTAGAAGAGAGAAGGATGCTTCAGGGAGCACGGCAACACATGTAGGAGATCATGGTCAGCTTCGTTGAAGAAGAAAGCGGATCGAAGACCTAAGAAAAGAAAGAATGGTCAACCAAAATGGAGAGAGAGAGAGAGAGAGAGAGAGAGAGAGAGATCTACTGCAACCACTGTTAGGGTGTTGCTTCAGCATTTTATCTTCTCTCAGTTGTTTGCTTTTGAAACAGAAACTGTTTGAATGTACAAGGATCCAAATAAAAAAATTCAAATGCAACTAAAACCGACAGAGGCATTTTGGGAACTTCATTTAATTATCTTTGCACTAAATACTCGAATAAGTTCTCAAGTTTGAACTTCACTGGAAAATCAAATAAGTTTACGTAATATAATCAATATATCCTTTCTTATTTGTTTTCGTTTGAATCAGAAACTGTCTGAACACATCTAAGGCCTTGTTCGGTTACACCTCTTCTTAAGAGGATTGGAGGGGATTTGGGTGGATTTTGACTTGTGGGAGATTATATCCACCTCAATCCCTGCCAAACCCCTCCTAAATCCCTGTCAACCGAACAAGGCCTAAAGCTTTTCTTAAAAATGGATAGGCCCATCCACTTGTTGATGCTCCTATAAGATGTGCGGGAGTCCCACAAGATTCAAATGCCTCAGGGATCTCCTCGACTGGGTAGTGGGAAGCGGGTATATACCTTTGTATTTCTCTAGTAATGCCACAACAAAGAGCAATTGTTGTTCTTGGACTAATATGCAAATTAACATCAGCTCACGATTAATACGAAAAGGACAAATAATAAGAATAATAAGTGGACAAGATAATCTCCTTACAACATATGGGTACAAATAAAGTGAGGATCCTATAACATATTCCCGTCTCAAAATAAGTGTCTCAACTTTGTACTAAAGTACTAAGGTTAAGACACTTATTTTAGGACAGGAGTACTACATATCTTTGAAGGATTGCGTCCTTTTCAACACCTTTTCATGTACTAAGGTTATCAGTCCAATATCAACATATGTGCCTTAATTTTGTCATAATACATATGTAAGAGAATCAACATATAGTGCACGATCAGATCTTATTTTTATTGATTAGAAGGTATCTCTAGACGCTATCAGCATACATATCTCACTCCCAAATAAACTACGGGTAAGAGTAACCATCTATTTGAAATTTCCAAGTCATTCTTCTTAAATATTACTCCCTCCGTAAATAAATATAAGAGCGTTTAGATCACTACTTTAGTGATCTAAAAGCTCTTAGATTTCTTTACGGAGGGAAGTGATCTAAACGCTCTTATATTTATTTACAGAGGGAGTATACCACATGGTATATGTCCATGTCAAAAATGGAAATCAGATGAAAAGAGAGTTGACATTAACAATCTCTAAGATTAGCTTAATCACACTGTGTCATTACACACTAAAAACTACAGGAAGGAAAACTCCCACCACATGGCTATGTATTTTCATCAGGTATGGCACACAGTTTATTTTACCATATTAAAATTGGGAGGGATGGCGATGACGAGATTGGTCAGTTCTCTAACCCAATCTATAACGAAAAATTTCTTATTTAGTTTTTTCAAAGTAAATATTGAAGACATGCTTGAAACATAGATTTTGTTAGAACAATAGTTGTTTAACAGCGGAAAATCACTTGAAATTCCCAATAAAATAGATATAGTAAATACTAGCCATGCCCGCGCGGCGGCACGCCGCGCCTATTGATACGTTATGTGAGAAATTCTTTGTATGCTGATATCAAATTTGACCTGTTGATTATTTAATTAATTATTCAGTTTTTGCTTGTTCGCTTTAATTTAGTTTAAGTTTCAGTCACTTTTTCCCTACACCCTCAGATTAAGATCCAATGGACAAAAGGGTGTGCTGCCCAGGGTTTGCATGGCACTTCTAATTACTTAGAAGTATTCTTCCCAGAATACTGACTGAACTGATCCAACAAGTGAATAGAAAAGAGATATTGCTGAGCGTAAGCAAGTCTAAAGAAGCAAACCACAGCACCGGTAAGCAAGAAACACATCAGAAGTAGCTTTGGTTTTAGGATTTGAATCATCTTTTGAAATGTTGACATGACCATTCTATAATAAACAAAGCAAAATCTTCTATCGCCGGATGTAGTCCCATCATTACGAACTCCTGCACGGCTGCACCACCATTTTGCAGGTGCTATAGCATCATTAGGTCCCAATTCTCCCTGGTTGGCATCGAATGAGTTTGATAACAGAAGAACAACATTTAAGATCATATTTTTCTCTATCGGCCAAGGTGCTCCAATTTTGTCAGCGGCTTGACAACATTAAACATAGTTGGAAATATGTCACTTTTGTAGAGTATTAGATAAAATAGCCTCTCTGTTGTCCCCCCCTACCTTTCATGCGGGAATTAAACTTCTCGAAGGTAAGCATCAGCCATATCCGACTACAGGAATAGCAGCAGTCGATACACATAAACTGTACGTAGGAGTCAGGCGTCGACGCACACGGGCACACGACGTGGAATCCATGGCCGCACCCTTTCGTGACAAAAAAGCGGATCTCCTCCTTCCCTCGAACCCCGACAGGCAGATGCCCCACTTCCTCAAGTTCTTCTCCTCATCCACGGCCTCCACGGGTGCCAAGGCGCCGTGCGCCATGACGGCCGTTGCCACAACATCATCAGCTCCGTAAACGCCCTAGTTTTGAGCCGCTTGTTTGCCGCTGCCGTGTCAAAACAGGGAGCCGGCGTAGCTAGTGCCGCCGACGCCGTGCCGAGACACCTAACAATTACACAACCACGTGCATGGGCCATGCAGGCGAGCACACACGTACAATCTGGAGTAGACCAAGCAATTACGCAGGCACATGCAGAGCCCATGCAACCAACCACGCACGCGCAGCTCCCAACACCCTTTGCCAATAAAAAAAACACAACACCTCTCCGGCTAAACCATGGGCCACGCTAACGTAATTTAACCTGTGTAAACCAAATTCGGCCGCACCCGACGGTCGACTGATGAACTACTCGGCCGCACGTACACAGCGTGCGTACACAGAAGGAAAGAAGAGCCCACCATCGAGTTAATGTACGCGACAGCAACAAAGACCTACATTGAACAACTTAGCAGGAAGAACGATCTATTTATAGCCCCTGCAACGTATCTATCAGGGTCTCTAGATTGCACCACGAAAGCGGCAGCGATATATAAGCGGCAAAGTCTGTAGACGCAACGGCGACAGCGGCATCGATCAAAAATAGTATAGCAGGCCGTAGACTAAACATAAATTAAATCTAAACTGTTGTAGCAGCACCGATCAAAAAGCACTCGAAGGCTGTACGCCAGACGGTCGAGTCGGCACCGCCTTCCCAGCGCAAAGCGGTACCGCGTACACTGACGCAGCCCACCACACGTCGACGAAGGGCGACGCGCAGCCCAGAGAAGGAAGGAGGCCCGCCCACGTATACAACCACCGTATAAACCCTAGAAAAGCAAGTCAACGGAGCAGGCTGGCCCATGCGCACCCAATATCGCTAGCCGCACCAACAGAGTAGCTACGCACGTTGAATTTTTTTTGGTCGAGAGCGTACAGCCACCAGGTAAATTTACACACCGGCGTACCAAAATAATACCATGCGCCACAACCAAAGTTCACCATGGGTCACTTTCATCCAAGTGGATGAACCTCAAGGCGAAAACCTTGCCTGCAATAGAGGCTTGGGTATGTCTGTTTTGTAGAAGAACTTACATGGCGGCCATATCCAGCACCATCACTAACTGATAGGCGAGCTTGACTATAAAGAGCGGGAAAACCTCTCCTAATCATTTTGTAGTTCTCTTGAATTAATGGAACAAAGAAATAGGAAGAATAATGAATGGTTGTACACGAGCACTAAATTGGCAGCCTGCACACTTGTGTTTCTCTAAATTTTATTCCTATTATTCTGAATACAAAACACCTCTGGATTTAGCTATGCCTATAAGAAAAATGGAAGTAGCACAAGCATTTAATGAAACGGTGCAAAGACAAGCAAAAGAACAGTCCATTTACCTGAGCTGACAAGGAGAAGCACAAGAGCAAGGCAGGCAAGATCGAGAAGGAGACCAAGGTGGATGTTAGAAAAAACAGGCTGAAACCAAAAAAACAACATGGTCAGCACACAAACATTTCATCGAACGTGAAAACATGAAAACAACAATGATATCATTCGGCCAACCTTATAAAACAGAAGTTACCTTACCATGGCCAAAGGCCAGACCAATTGTTTAATACTTCGAATTTCCAAATCAATATTCTCATCTGCTTCTCCTCGCTATTTAGTCTCCATCTGTAGCATCTCTGGCTGTTGCAGTCCAATGAGCGAACATACATATTTTAGAAAATAAAAAGATTACTTGTGGAAGATCTAGAAGTGGGGAAGAACAAAATCTACAGCAGCCCAAGAGATTCAAATATAATATCAACTCATAAACCCGAGAGATTCCTTTTGGACTACATCACCTAGGCTGGCACCATACCAACTTTTACTTGTGGAAGATCTAGAAGTGGGGAAGAACAAAATCTACAACAGCCCAAGAGATTCAAATATACTATCAACTCATAAACTCGAGAGATTCCTTTTGGACTACATCACCTAGGCTGGCACCATACCAACTTTTACTTTGCAACACTCTAAAACATATCCGTACTCTCTGAAACATATCCGTACTTTCCACTTAGAGCGTCCTCCCAAATATAATAGTGTTACAACCCTGATACATAATATAGTGCAAGAGGGCTCACAGATCGATTGCTGGCTCACAGTACAGGGTGGTATGCCATCGACAAGCTAAGGTGATAAAAAAATTGGTGTATTTTCTCTTATGGGCAAGGAAGCAAGAGTTTCGCTATTACAAATTGTAAGAAACTGATAATTAGAGCAGATTACTTGTCCCCTGCCACTTGCCCTTCTCACCGGCCTACTCCTTCCCCCTGTAGCCGGCCTCCTCCCCCTCCCCTGCAGCTTGAATGGAGAAACAAATTTAACCAATGTATTATACAAAGTATGACAGCTGACAGAAGTGTTGTGACAGAATAATAACAAATAAAAACAGCTCATATAAGTTGCCTTCAGATGTTATATAAGGTGTAATTGCTCTAAACCAAAATTCTTACTGCAGACTCATTCAAATTCTTTTTCAGAGTTTCGGTATACTGAGCTGCTGCTTCCTGATATTTTCTGTTGTAGAAGGGTTCATTGCCTGCAATATGCATAGTGGGGTACATTCAGATTCCAGAGAAGAGAGCCTTTGGATTAGCAGGGGACATATTTGCTAGCTAAAATCTGAATCTTGTTGGGCAATTGTTTGTGCAATGTGAATTCACTGTCTGAGTTGGTGTGCAGGTTTGCTATCATTTTGTGTAGCATAGGCATGGTGTTCTGGTTGCAAGTGAACGTAGCTGCAAAAGTGAGTTGTAGCATTGTTTGCCTGGCTCAGCTGATGAATTTGTTGTAGCAGAAACGACAACAAAAAAACCGGGTTCAACTATCCATGTGTCTCGCTTTGAACAGAATTACCCCCTCTAATTCATCCATGTGTACAAGTGAACTGACACCAAATCCATCTGATTGGAATTCGTTACAGAAGAAACAAAATAAAGGGCATCCGTTTCCATCCATGTAAAGTGAATCCACCTCCAAGGGATCAGATGAGAGCACCCCCAAACCAAACCAATCTAGTGAGCTAGGTGAAAATTAAATCGTTGCAAGCAAGCAAGGAAGGGATGGTCGCCATCTTACCACCGCTGTTGAACTCGATGCTTCAACAGCCAGCGCGGTGCTGCTGTTGATGCAGGGGTGGAAGCTCGTCGGAGAAGGCCGACTGCACCATGTCGTGGTTGTATTGGTTGCTTGCGTACCCGGATGCCGGCACATGTCCTTGGAGATCGAAAACAACAGCATCGTCGTATGAGCTTGAACTTTTCCTGGAAGCATGACACATAACAAAATCATCTTGTGTAATGAAAAATGTGACTGGTGTCATCTTAAGTAGTCAATAATATATCTGAAGAAACAAAAGCATGTGCCTAGGCACCAAAATTCAGCAGGTATGTTTTTACTTGTCGGTTATAGCGAGACTGAATAGGATGAGGAGCTTCATAATAAAAAGAGATGCTACAGATAAATGGAAGTGAATGTATCGCAAGGAAGAAAGAGTTTCACTATTACAAATTGTAAGAAACTGATAATTAGAGGAGATTACTTGTCCCCTGCCACATGCCCTTCTCACAGGCCTGCTCCTTCCCCCTGTCGCCGGCCTCCTCCCCCTCCCCTGCAGCTCCACCCTATCCCTACGGGAGCGCCGCCTGTAGCTCTGCCCCCGCTGATGGACCAACACCAACCCACGAGCAATTACCAAAGGGGTTGAGAAGGGATGAGGCTAGCAGATGCTCACCTCGTGCTCCTCCTGCTTGGCGGAAGAGGCAACAGTGCACGAACTCCAAACTCCAATCGCCAGGTCGCGCTCGACCTCTCCGGCATAGGCCGACGCCAGCGGAGACCCTCCGAAGCCACACCTCCCTCTCTCTCTCTCTCTCCTGCAGATCAAATCCAGCACCGCCGCCATCACCGGTAAGCTCGCCTCCGCACCGGCGGCGGACAAGATGCGATGGGGGGACGACTGAGATGGGAGGAGGAGGCGGCGGCTAGGGGAAGCCGGGGAGGCGACTGAGGTGGGAGGAGGAGGAGGGGGCGGTGATGGGAGGAGAAGGGGCGGCGGCTAGGGTTGTCAGGAAGGACGCAGGTACGCGGTGTGAGGAAGGACGCGGGGTCGTTCATTTTTCTTTCGCTCTTGCCCGCTCTCGCCCGGGTCGCTGAACTATTCACAGATGACGTGGATTGCGCAGTTGTGCCTAGCATATCCTTTTTTTTTGATCGTAAGCCTAGCATATCCCTTGACATTTCGCTATTACAAATTGTAAGAAACTGATAATTAGAGCAGATTACTTGTCCCCTGCCACTTGCCCTTCTCACAGGCCTGCTCCTTCCCCCTGTCGCCGGCCTCCTCCCCCTCCCCTGCAGCTCCACCCTATCCCTACGGGAGCGCCGCCTGTAGCTCTGCCCCCGCTGATGGACCGACACCAACCCACGAGCAATTACCAAAGGGGTTGAGAAGGGATGAGGCTAGCAGATGCTCACCTCGTGCTCCTCCTGCTTGGCGGAAGAGGCAGCAGTGCACGAACTCCAAACTCCAATCGCCAGGTCGCGCCCGACCTCTCCGGTGCAGGCCGACGCCAGCAGGGACCCTCCGAAGCGACACCTCCCTCTCTCTCTCTCTCTCTCCTGCAGATCGAATCCAGCACCGCCGCCGTCACCGGTAAGCTCGCCTCCGCACCGGCGGCGGACAAGATGCGATGAGGGGGCGACTGAGATGGGCAGAGGAGGCGGCGGCTAGGGGAAGCCGGGGAGGCGACTGAGGTGGGAGGAGGAGGAGGGGGCGGCGATGGGAGGAGAAGGGGCGGCGGCTAGGGTTGTGAGGAAGGACGCAGGTACACGGTGTGAGGAAGGACGCGGGGTCGTTCATTTTTCTTTTGCTCTTGCCCGCTCTCGCCCGAGTCGCTGAACTATTCACAGATGACGTGGATGGCGCGGTTGTGCCTAGCATATCCCTTGATCTTTATACGTTCAATTACTATTATTACATAAACCATATAGGCCTTGCCTGCCTCTCAGGACTCGGGAACCACTGAACAGCAGCTGAGCCCTTGGGCTTGGCCGCCACTTCCGCGAGAGACGGGCAGCTCCGCGGCCGCGAATGGATCTTGTCGCTCAGCGACCGCCTCCACTTCCTAGCCGTGCTTCTCTTGCCACCAGGGGTAGCGGCAGCCGCAGCACAAGAGCGCGCCGTGTCAGGAACATGTGTGGTAGTATCAACCTTGGACAGGCTTCGCAGAGACTCTGGATGTTTCCTCGGCGTGCCACGGTTATTATGCTGGCTGCCGTCCGGAAACCTGTTGCTCAGGCATTTGCTTAAGCCGGTGTGCACCATGATGCCGTCGTCGCTCAGATAACCATTCTCCATACTGTCTCGCATGGCCAGGTCGTCGTATTCCTCGTCAGACCTGTTGCAGTCCTCGTCCACAGACCCTTCCATCTGCCACTCAAAGCACCCACAGATATGTATGTATGTTAAGCAACTTAGTGTAGTAACAATTAGTCAAGCATTTTTTTTCGACTAAAAAGGGAAGAAAAAAAAGCTTTGTTAACACAAAATGAAGGTAAATAAATAGGCTGCCACGCCTCACCTCATCATGGTTTTCGTCGTGATCTTCTTCACTTAGGTCCTCATCACTCCCTGAATTAGGTGGAGCATCAGCTTCTTCTTCTTCGTCGTCGTCACTGCCAGATGCTGCTGCTGACTCTTTAATCTACAAGTCCCCGACAAACAAAAACATATAAATCAGCAATTATAAGATACTAACAAATTTGATGGTGTTTCTCTGTTGTTCACTCACAGAAAGATGTAGCAAGATCAGACAAGTTAACGCTACCAGATAGTACAAAGTTAAATTGCTACTTACCTCTTTATGATGTCCATCGGCCTTCTTAGGGGAGCCACCGGATGAAGATGCAACATGGCTGCTGCTACTGCCTTCATTACCATTGATCCAAGAGCCTTCGACACTTCCAGCTTGACTTGTACAGCCTGTGTCGGTAGGCCATGCACTTATCCCAAAGGAGCCAAGCTGGAGATTCACCGACTCCGCCCTTCCAATGTTCAGAGGTCCATATATTGGGTTTCCTAGAGATTTCTGGTCTCCGCCACCTTGGGAACCACATTTCCCATCCCCATCACCTGACTCAACCAGCCAAGCCTTTGAAATGGATCCATCCACATCAACGATGGCCATGAGCCCATGAGCTTTCTCGAGGATCCTAGGCGTTGGATTAATTTGAACATCCCCTTGGAACTCATGGAGTTGGCAACACATTGGTTTTTGTACTCTTCATTTACAGCCGCCGCTGTGTTTGTGTCAGCGTTATACAACTGCTCTCCGGTAGCTCGCCTGCGGAGGCAGCTAAAGAAGGTGGCATGGATGGAAGCCACGCTCCGGTCAACATTAGTGTTGTTTACCTTGGGAACTAGGTATTTGTCAGCTCGACTACAGAGGTACTCTTGGATGGTTCTAATGTTGTTGATGTATTTGACATACTTATTTTTGGTTGGGTCAAGCGTCATGTACTTTGCACGTACAGCAAACCTCTCGGTGTGCTTGCCCTAATTGGATATGTAGATCATAAAAGGAATATTGATGGATGTTTCTTCATTAAGCCCATCTGAAATATTGGAATTATTTGACAACTTCATACTAAATAAATATAACAGGGGGAATCAGAACACATGGATCATGAGATTATGATTCCACCTTAACTAGAAAAGAAACCGAAAACAGAGCATTTTCGACATAATTGGAAAGAGCGAGAATAGAAGGAAAATGTACACAAGAAAAAAATGTTATGGTTTTCCGTAGCACGTACCACAAAACTAAGGCTCAAGTGAACACCCTCAACAACGGCCGATTCTTTGCGATCTTCCCACGCGGTGATAAGCCGATCCAGACTGTCGACGACCATCTCACTCTGTGCCTTATAACCTTCTATAGCCATTTGTTTCTTCCCAATTGGTTTTCCCTCAACCTTGTCTCCACCGCCCTCATAATCCATACCTGAGTTGCTTGAGACGCCCGAGCGTTTCTTGGCTTTCCGCCTGGCTTTTGCTTCAGAAACAGCCACCGGGTCCAGGCATTCACCTGCATGATAAGTGGATGCCCAGAGAAGGGGGTTTTCCTTCTCGTCAACAAAGCTCCGCATCATGTGGCGAATGGAATCTGTGGAAACTACAGTGGTGATCCCTAACCTGCTCCCATGTTGAACAGATACATACATTGGAATATAATGCTTATAATTTTGAAACGAGAGAAAATAAAGTTGGGTGCACAGGGCATGATGCTCTGTTTCTGAAGAAATAGTTTAGCGTTTCTGCTTGCTTGCTTGTAGGACAAATTTGCAACATAGCAGCTAACTGAAAAGGAATCGAGTTATTGATAGCCTAAATACTAGTACAAGATGATGCTATCCAGATCAATAAAGAAACACTAAACTATTCATAAACCCTAAGAAAGTTAAAAGGGGATGTGTGTGTGTACCAGCAAAGTAGAAAGAGTGGATTTGCCGCAACCACTAGTTCCGCATAGAAGAACCGTGACAGACTCCTTTCTTTCACGAATCCTAGGGAGGGAAGAGATTAGAAAGGAATAATATTATCAGATTCCTCTGAAAGTTGGTTACCCTGCCCTGCCCTGCCATGAGTGACATGTGTGGTGGGAATTCAATATGATTTACATACATAGTTGCATTGTAAACAAGGGAAAATCAATCTGGTTTTAGCTCCTGACAGACAGATGAGATGTGATCATATCAGATGGCAACAACTAATTTGCCACTAGGTAATATATACATACATAGAGAATCAGTGTGTGTTGATAATAATGTATGTAAGCATGGAACAGGAAGTAGATTACTACTCTACTCTACTCTACTCTACTCTAGATGATGAGCTCATGTGTGTGTTGTTTTTCTCAAAGTGTCTAGACCAAATTGATCCTCCCTCATGAAATGTTTGTTAAAAGAGAAGATTGGAAAAACATTCCTCCTCATGTAAGTATGAGATTGGTACTAGTGAATGGGGGAGCTTGGCAGACCTGCAGGCTAGGGTGAGGTGGTTCATCTGGTTTGGGGCGAGGTACTTGTAGAGGGCCAGGGCCTGGCACACCAGCTGCAGGAACAGGTCCCTGGGGATCCGACGCTTGTAGAGCTCGAACTGGAACTGCCTGGGGTTGGTGGCCGCGTCCGGCAGCTCGTACCGCTGCACCCCTTTGCCAGGGCCTTGGCCGCCGGAGCCGGACATGGCCATGAGCATCTCCATCTCCGCTGGGTCGCCACGGACCACATCAAACACCCGCAGGCTAATCTTTGATTTTAGAGTGAATCCAAATCAAAATCAAAATCAGAAACAGAGGGGGCGGAATGGAATCAGAGGGATCGAATCAGGCCCGGCCCATAGGCCTATGGGCCGGGCAAACGGGGCGCCCGCCCTGGGCCCTGGGGAGGCAGGGGCCCCGGGCCAGCTAGTATTCTTTCAGGCAGCCCATACACGAAAAAAAAATTAAAGCCTAAGAAATCGAACGTAGTCTGTGTGCACTTGACCCGCGACTCCTTCCCCAATCGCAGGCTCAGCGCCGCCGGCCGCCCCTACTGCGCCTCTCCGATTCCAGTGTTGTGGCCGGCCATTAATGGCGTGATTCCCGAATCGGCTCTCCTTCCTTCTCAACGCTCTGCTTGTTCCCTAGACTTTGGAGAGAGACCAAGAGGGTAGATGTTCTCTTTCAAGTAAGTCTGTTACGTAATTCAGAGATTCATTGATAAATACTTCTGCGTTGGATTCCACGTCGCACATCCATCAAATCTACATGGGTCTTCTTCTGCTCTTCATTGGATCCAAACGTGGGAGTGCGAGGGTGCTCAGGCAGGAGACTAGAGAAGGGAGAAATTTTATTCATCTCATGGCGTTGTATTTTTGTCCGTGCTGATTACTGCAGCATACGGATCAAGCCATCTACATCTGTCATTTCGTTTCCAGGTGATGTTGATCCTTGCATTAACCATTTTTATGCAGCTTATTTAGTGACATGTCTTCAAGAAATTAATTTTCCGGTACTGGAATCCCAAAAGGGATCAATTGCTAAGTTCTTCAAAACTAGTAATTCTTTGAGGGAATCTGCATGTTTTGATCATCATAGTATAAACATGAAATAGTCAGTTTGCTTTGCCATGCCTTATGCAGGATAGTTTGGAAGAGGTGAGTTATTATTTCGGTGAAGAATTTTTATGTGAAGAACATGCAGATTGGGGAGGATCTAGAAACAAATGTGAGTTGATGCATTAGTTTTATATCTCATGGTAACACAAATGTTTTAAGTAGCAACCACTTTCGACAAGGTCATTTGTTGTGCAGAAAAAGAAATGCCTCCATTGACAATTACGAAATCAATGTTTTGTGGAGCTCTATTGTTTCATTACCATCATGATACAGTTCTCTTGATCGATAAATAGTTGTACTGTTAGTATTAAGAGTCCAAAGATAATCGATCAATGCTATGCATTGGATATTTAATTTGAGCTTTTGTGTTTCAAGAAGGGCCCCTTGTTGCTGTCTTGCCCCTGGGCCCCGTATATCTATGGGACGGCCCTGGATCGAATCCAAGAGGGGAGGGGAGACCTCGAATGCGTGCCTTGGCTTGCATCCCATGAACTGGAGCGTGCTGTGGAGGAGGGAGCGCGTGTAGAGGAAGGAGGAGGCGCCACTCTCGTCCACCACCACAATGTACAGGAGCTTGTGTCAGGACCCGCTATGTTTGCTGAGCAAGAACTAGGGTTTTGAGAGAAGAAATGGGGAAAGTTTGCCCAGATCTGAGAGGCTTGTATTAACTATAAGTATTGTTTAGCCATTGCAGCAATTCAATAGAAGATTCGATGACCAGGACAGCCACAACCCGGCAACCTTTATAGGTGGAAGGCACTCCCGGCAACAGCCTGAAAAGTAACAGTAACGGCATGAAACGGAACATTTACGATCTAATGGCTAGCAATGAACATTTTAAAGTGAGGCGCGATCTCAGCCATTCTTCTACAGCTAACTGAAGAGATAACTGCACTCGCTTCGGTCCTGACATTGCTCCCTCCTTGAGTTTCGACGTGTCCTCACGGCGTAGCTGTTGCTTCTTGCCACGCTCATGTAGTGTTACTGAAGAACTCCGGAAATATGTACTTGATAAAATTTGCGTCTTCCCAAGTTGCATCCGTTGACGACAAGTTTATCCATCTGATAAGCCACTGCACGACCGACATGTTTTGTCGAGGAACTTGTCGAACTTCTAGAACTTCCTCTGGTCCCACTTTGATTGTTCCATCCTGGTTGACGAGTGGAAGATTAGGGTCAGGTATCGACTTGTCCCCAATGTGCTTCTTTAACTGGCTCACATGAAACACTGGTGGATTTGCACCCCACTAGGTAGCTGCAATTTGGAAGCTGCATTGCCCACTTTCTGAATAACCCGAAATGGACCATAGTATCTGTTTTGTAGCTTCAAAGCACCCCTGAATCCAAATGCTTCTAATCTGTATGGAGCCATTTTTAAGTAAACTGGGTCTCCCACCTGAAAACTTCTTTCAATTCTTCTAGTATCTGCATATTTCTTCATCCTGTTTTGTGCCAACACCAGATTATCATTGAGTTGCTGTAAAATCTGATGTTTGGCAGTTAGGAAGTCCTGTGCTTCTTCATCCTCAGGTCCAGGTATTGCCAATTTTGATATGAGGGGAGGAGGGAATCCATACAGGGCCTGAAATGGGGACATTTTGATTGTAGTGTGATAAGTTGAATTATACCAGAATTCTGCCAATGAAAGCCATGATAACCACTTAGTGGGAGCAGATGTAGTCATGCATCTCAGATAAGTCTCCAAGCACTGGTTAACACACTCAGTCTGGCCATCAGTTTGAGGGTGATAAGTAGTATTGTATCTGAGGTCCACTTTAAGTGCAGAGAAGATATCTTTCCAGAGTTGGCTAGTGAAAATTCGATCTCTGTCAGATATGATGAGTTTTGGAGGACCGTGCAATCTAATTATATTATCCACAAATGGTTGAGACACACTGAGTACTGAATAAGGATGAGACAGTGGTATGAAGTGAGAGTATTTGGTAAACCTATCCACTACTACCATGATCACATCCTTTCCTTGTGATTTGGGTAATACCTCAATAAAATCCATTGAGATGTGCTGTCAGGCCATGTCAGCAACAGGTAGAGGTTCTACCAGTCCAGGTTGCAAACAATTCTCATTCTTAGCTCTCTGACATACAGGGCAAGTAGCAATGAAAGCTTCTACAGTTGCCTTCAGACCAGGCCAGTAGAAGATGCTTTTTACTCTGTGATAAGTTGGTCTTCTCCCTGAGTGACCACCCACAGGATAACTATGTAAGGCTGCAAGCAATTTATACTGTAATTTAGGGGAGTTGCCCACATAAAATTTTCCCTTGTATCTTATAATTCCAGCTGCTAGAGAGTAATCTGGCAACTTGTTACCCTCTTGTAGGAGGAGTTTCTCCAGTAGCTGCAAGTTAGTAGGATCTTGCTGATAACTTGCCACTAGATCTTCTGCCCATGTAGGAGTAGATGCAGAGATAGCCATGCATTTAGGAAGAACTCTTGACAGTGCATCAGCAACTTTGTTTTGAATGCCCTTTTTGTACTGAATAGTAAAGTTGAATTCCAACAACTTCATCATGAGTTTGTGTTGAACCCCTTCAGTGATTTTCTGATGAGTGATAAACTTTAGGGATTGCTGGTCAGTTTTAATGATCAACTCTTTCCCTAACAAATAGTGCCTCCATCTTTTCAGTGCTTCAAGTATTGCTAGGGCCTCTTTTTCATATGTAGACATATCAGCATTTCTAGGGAATAAATATGAACTATAATAAGATATTGGTCTGCCTTGCTGCATTAAAACAGCTCCAATTCCCTTCCCTGAAGCATCAGTTTCCAAAATAAATGGTTGAGAGAAATTTGGCAGGGCCAAAATAGGAGCAGAGGTCAAAGCTTGTTTCTGTTGTTGGAAAGCTTGTGTATGTTCAGGCAACCAATGAAAATTTTCCTTTTTCAGCAAATCATGTAAAGGCCTGCAAATTACACCATACCCTTTTATAAATCTTCTGTAATATCCAGCCAAAACCAGGAAACTTCTGAGTTTAGTGATATTCTCAGGGACAGGCCACTCAGCTATAGTAGAGATCTTTTGTGGGTCTGTGGCCACTCCTTTTGCAGAAATCACATGTCCTAGATGTTCCACTTGTGGAGCTACAAAAACACACTTGGACATTTTGGCATACAGTTGATGTTCTCTTAAAAGTTCCAACACCAACTTTATATGTTCCAAGTGTTCTTTGAGGGTTTTGCTGAAGATTAATATATCATCAAAGAATACCAATACAAATTTCCTCAAATAAGGTGCAAATATGGTGTTCATTAATTCTTGGAATGTGCCAGGAGCATTAGACAGACCAAAGGGCATTACCAGAAATTCAAAATGTCCCAGGAATGTTCTGAAAGTTGTCTTGTGTATATCCTCAGGTGACATTCTGATTTGGTGATAGCCAGATCTCAAATCCAATTTGGTGAAATAATTTGCCCCATGCAATTCATCCAAAAGGTCCTCTATAACAGGTATAGGAAATTTGTTCTTAATTGTAAGAAAATTCAGTTTTTTGAACTCTGTGCACAGCCTCATTGGTCCATCTTTCTTTTTTACTAATAACACAGGAGCTGCAAAGGGACTTTGACTGTGTCTGATGAGATGTGCAGCCAACAACTTTTTGATCTGCTCCTCCATTTCCTCTTTCTGATTTTGAGGCACCCTGTAAGGTCTGACTTGTGGTGGAGTAGCACCATCCACCAGAGGGATTTTGTGGTCCAAGGCCCTATGAGGAGGCAGTGTTTTAGGTTCCTCAAATAGGTCAGCATACTCCAACAGTAATTTCTGTATTTGTGGGGGAGTTTTAAAATCCTCTGGTGCATCCATGAGTATATTGTGGATTTGACACAAGAAAACTTCAGGTCCCTTGTCCAACAGTTTCTTTACTTTCTTAACAAGCACTTCCTTCACACTAGCTGAAGTACTGAACATTGCTGTAGATACAGTCTGCTTTCCTCCATGTGTGAAATTGAATTGTTGTGCAGGAATATCAAAAGAAACAGGGCTCACAGCAGTAAACCAATCATATCCCAGAATTGCATCATGACTTGGTAGTGCCAGAGTTCTAAATTTGTGGGAAAGTGTCATTTTAGAGATCTAAAACTGATAGTTAGGGACAACTGCAGTAGATGTCAGTATGCCTCCTCCAGGTACTGCAATTCTTCTAGGTTTGACAGGTAACAAGTTGCAGTTTGCTTTAACCGCAAAATCTTGATTTATGAAAGATGTGGTGCTACCTGAATCCAACAGTGCAACTGCTCTTTTCCCATTGATATGAATAATCACTGTAGGTGTTGGAACTGCAAGTTGCCGTCCCATTGCAAAAGCAGATATGAACATAGCTTGATCACCTTCAGCTACTTGCTCTGTCTGCTCTTCTAACAGTTGCTCCTAAACATCATAAGTCACTGGTGTTGGGGATCGTTGCAGAAATTAAAAAAATTCTACGCATCACCAAGATCAATCTATGGAGAGACTAGCAACGAGAGAGAGGGGAGTGCATTTTCATACCCTTAAAGATCGCGATGCGGAAGCGTTACAAGAACGCGGATGAAGGAGTCGTACTCATAGCGATTCAGACCGCGGTTGATTCTGATCTAAGCGCCGAACAACGGCGCCTCCACGCTCAACACACGTATAGCCCGGGGACGTCTCCTCCTTCTTGATCCAGCAAGGGGAGAGGAGAGGTTGAGGGAGAGCTCCGGCAGCACGACGGCGTGGTGGTGCAGCTTGCAGTTCTCCGGCAGGGCTTCGCCAAGCACTACGGAGGAGGAGGAGGTGTTGGGGAGGGAGAGGGCTGCGCCAGGGGAAGGGGTGCAGCTCCAATGCGCCGATATATAGGGGTGGAGGGGGCTGGTTTCTTGCCCTCCAAGTCCATTGGGGCATTGGCAAAGGTGGGGGAAAGAAATCCCATCATTTCTCTTCCCCGCCGATTGTTATCCCCCTTTTTGTAGGGATCTTGATCTTATCCCTTCGGGATATGATCTTATTCCTTCTAAGGGGGGATCTTGGTGCGCCTTGACCAGGGGTGTGGGGCCTTTCCCCCACTACCCACGTTCATGTGGGTCCCCCATGCAGGTGGGCACCACTCCGGAACCTTCTAGAACCTTCCCGGTACAATACCGAAAAATCCCGAACATTTTTCGGTGGCCAAAATAGGACTTCCTATATATAAATATTTACCTACAGACCATTCCGGAACTCCTCGTGACGTCCGGGATCTCATACGGGACTTCGAACAACATTCGGTAACTGCACACGAATTCCCATAACAACTCTAGCGTTACCGAACCTTAAGTGTGTAGACCCTATGGGTTCGTGAATCATGCAGAAATGACCGAGACAGCTCTCTGACCAATAACCAACAGCGGGATCTGGATACCCATGTTGGCTCCCACATGTTCCACGATGATCTCATCGGATGAACCATGACGTCGGGGATTCAATCAATCATGTATACAATTCCCTTTGTTAATCGGTATGTTACTTGCCCGAGATTCGATCATCGGTATCCCAATACCTCGTTCAATCTCGTTAACGGCAAGTCACTTTTACTTGTTCCGTAACACATCGTCCCGTGATCAACTCTTTGGTCACATCGAGCTCATTATGATGATGTCCTACCGAGTGGGCCCAGAGATACCTCTCCGTCACACGGAGTGACAAATCACAGTCTCGATTCGTGCCAACCCAACAGACACTTTCGGAGATACCCGTAGTGTACCTTTATAGCCACCCAGTTACGTTGTGACGTTTGGCACACCTAAAGCATTCCTACGGTATCTGGGAGTTGCACAATCTCATGGTCTAAGGAAATGATACTTGACATTAGAAAAGCTTTAGCAGATGAAGTACACGATCTTGTGTTATGCTTAGGATTGGGTCTTGTCCATCACATCATTCTCCTAATGATGTGATCCCGTTATCAACGACATCCAATGTCCATGGTCAGGAAACTGTAACCATCTATTGATCAACGAGCTAGTCAACTAGAGGCTTACTAGGTACATATTGTGGTCTACGTATTCACACATGTATTACGGTCTCCGGTTAATACAATTATAGCATGAACAATAGACAATTATCATGAACAAAGAAATATAATAATAACCATTTTATTATTGCCTCTAGGGCATATTTCCAACAGTCTCCCACTTGCACTAGAGTCAATAATCTAGTTCACATCACTATGTGATTGTAATGAATCCAACACCCATGGGGTTTGATCATATCTCGCTTGTGAGAGAGGTTATTAGTCAACGGGTCTGAATCTTTCGGATCCGTGTGTGCTTTACAAATCTCTATGTAATCTTGTAGATGCAGCTACCACGCGCTACTGGGAGCTATTCCAAATAACTGCTCTACATACGAATCCGGTTTACTACTCAGAGTCATCCGGATTAGTGTCAAAGTTTGCATCGACGTAACCCTTTACGACAAACTCTTTTACCACCTCCATAATCGAGAAAATTCCTTAGTCCACTAGTTACTAAGGATAAGTTTGACCGCTGTCATGTGATCCATTCCTGGATCACTCTTGTACCCCTTGATTGACTCATGGCAAGGCACACTTCAGGTGCCGTACACAGCATAGCATACTGTAGAGCCTACGTCTAAAGCATAGGGGATGACCTCCGTCCTTTCTCTCTCTTCTGCCGTGGTCAGATCTTGAGTCTCACTCAATGCTCACACCTTATAACACAGCCAAGAACTCCTTCTTTGCTGATCTTATTTGAACTCCTTCAAAATCTTGTCACGATATGTATTCATTTGAAAGTACTATTAAGTGTTTTTTGATCTATCCTTATAGATCTTTATGCTCAATGTTCAAGTAGCTTAATCCAGGTTTTCCATTGAAAAACACTTTCCAAATAACCCTATGTGCTTTCCAGAAATTCTACATCATTTCTAATCAACAATATGTCAACAACATACTCATCAGAAATTTTATAGTGCTCCCACTCACTTCTTTGGAAATACAAGTTTCTCATAAACTTTGTATAAACCCAAAATCTTTGATCATCTCATCAAAGCGTATATTCCAACTCCGAGATGCTTACTCCAGTCCTTAGAAGGATTGCTGGAGCTTTGCATACTTGTTAGCATCTTTTAGGATTGACAAAAACCTTCTGGTTGTATCACATACAACCTTTCCTCAAGAAAATTGTCGAGGAAACAATGTTTTGACATCCTATCTGCAATATTTCATAAATAATGCAGTAACTGCTAATACAATTCCAATAGACTCTTAGCATCGCTACGAGTGAGAAAGTCTCACCACAGTCAACTCCTTGAACTTGTCGGAAAACATCTTAACGACAAGTCGAGCTTTCTTAATGGTGATACTTACCATCATTGTGTGTCTTCCTTTTAAAATCCATCTGTACCCAATAGCCTTACGACCATCAAGTAGTTCTTCCAAAGTCTATACTTTGTTTTCACACATGGATCCTCTCGAATTTTATGGCCTCGAGCCATTTGCCAGAATCCGAGCCCACCATCGTTTCTCCATAGCTCGTAGGTTCATTATTGTCTAGCAACATGACCTCCAAGACAGGATTACGTACCACTCTGAAATAGTACGCATCCTTGTTGACTAGGGATGGCAATGGGTCGGGTTTGGGGCGGGTGGAGCTGGTCCAAATCCAACCCATGACCCATCTTCCTACCCTCTGCCCATCCACCAAATTATCCATGGGCACAACTTGTGCCCATGCCCAAACCCGCTAGATACCCACATATCCATGGAGCTTCATGGGCATAGAAAAGTGAACAAGAAGCCTTCCCAAAGATCGTATTAACTCATCATCATTCACTCAAAAATGTCCACATAAGCTACATGCATAAGTAGGCAACAAGTAAAATGACGAGTCCTTAAGTGTGACATACCAAAGGTTGATTCTGTAGCATATAGCTTACAACACCAGTTGCATATTGCCTGCCATTTCCCATTGATTAATTCTTTCTACTGTCACTGGCATATGGCCCCACATGTCATACGGGTATCCATTGGATATCCATGGAGCACAAACTACAACCGTGCCCAACCCGCCTATTAGTGGGTATCCATATCCATGGACCCATGGGCAAAAATGCGCTCCATACCCTTGCCCAACCGGGTGGGGTATTGTCGGTGTCAAAACCGGCGGATCTCGGGTAGGGGGTCCCGAACTGTGCGTCTAGGCGGATGGTAACAGGAGGCAGGGGACACAAAGTTTTTCCCAGGTTTGGGCCCTCTTGATGGAGGTAAAACCCTACGTCCTGCTTGATTAATATTGATGATATGGGTAGTACAAGAGTAGATCTACCACGAGATCAGAGAGGCTAAACCCTAGAAGCTAGCCTATGGCATGATTGTCTGTTGTCCTACGGACTAAAACCCTCCGGTTTATATAGACACCGGAGAGGGCTAGGGTTACACAAGGTCGATTACAAAGGAGGAGATATACATATCCGTATTGCCTAGCTTGCCTTCCACGCCAAGTAGAGTCCCATCCGGACACGAGACGAAGTCTTTAATCTTGTATCTTCATAGTCCAATAGTCCGGCCAAAGGTTATAGTCCGGCTGTCCGGAAACCCCCTAATCCAGGACTGTCTCAGTAGCCCCTGAACCAGGCTTGAATGACGATGAGTCCGACGCACAGTATTGTCTTTGGCATTGCAAGGAGGGTTCCTCCTCCGAATACATCACAGAAGAATTTGAACACAAGGATAGAGTCCGACCCTGCAAAATAAGTTCCACATACCACCATAGAGAGAATAATATTTCCACAAATCTAATCTGCTGACACGTTTCGGCAACACGACATTATGCCATGGCCCAGTAATTATTCAAACCGTTTTCCTCAACCAGCCTCACACACAATGCGAGGCGGTTTCTTGACACGTCTTGTCAAAGCAGAGATCGTGTTCCCCTAATTACGGGATTCTCATCAATACGGTCGTGGGTAACCCAACCACATCTAGGACTCCTAGATTATAGGCAAGTCCCAAACGGCTACGGAGAGGACGCTTGATATTCACCTTCTTTATAAAGGGACAAGGCTTTTACTTTTTCCCTCCCGTTCTCAATCGAATCCTTCCCCGCCTCGAGTTCTAACACCCAAAGCCCAGGTCAAGTGCTCCGGACCTTCAATCATGTTCGGATCCAGCCTTCAAGGCCGGTGGATGCCCTCCTCCGTTAGAGAAGAAGATATCAAGAAGTTGAGGGAGGCCAGGTACCTAACCGCCGAGGTTTTGCATCGGCTACCAGCCCGAGGGCAGGTCGTCCCTACTCCTGAACCCAACGAAGACGTCGTGTTCATCTCCCACTTCCTCCGAGGTCTAGGCCTCACTCTGGATCCCTTCGTTAGGGGGCTGATATTTTAATACGGTCTAGATTTCCACGATCTAGCCCCGGACTCCTTACTCCACATCTCATCATTTATTGTTGTTTGTGAGGCTTTCCTCCGCATTACCCCTCACTTCGGCCTATGGCTCAAGACCTTTGACGTGAAGCCGAAGATGGTCAAGGGGCAACATGTGTTGGGTAACGTAGCATAATTTTAAAATTTTCTACGCATCACCAAGATCAATCTATGGAGTCATCTAGCAACGAGGGAGAGAGAAGTGCATCTACATACCCTTGTAGGTCGCGCGCGGAAGCATTCAAGAGAACCAGGTTGATGGAGTCGTACTCGAGGTGATCCAAATCACCGATGACCTAGTCCCGAACGGACGGCACCTCCGCGTTCAACACATGTACAGTTGGGAAGACGTCTCCTCCAACTTGATCCAGCAAGGGGGAAGGAGAGGTTGATGAAGATCCAGCAGCACGACGGCGTGGTGGTGGATGCAGCAGAATCCCGGCAGGGCTTCGCCAAGCGCAAGCGGGGAGGAGAGGTGTTACGAAGGGAGAGGGAGGCGCCAAGAGCAAAGGGGTGCGGTTGCCCTCCCCCCTCTTTATATAGGGGCCTTGGGGGGGCGCCGGCCCTAGGAGATGAATCTCCAAGGGGGCGGCGGCCAAGGGGTGGCTTCCCCCAAAGCCAAGTGGGGGGCGCCCCCACCCCTAAGGTTTCCCAACCCTAGGCGCAGGGGAGGCCCAAGGGGGGGTGCACCAGCCCACTAGGGGCTGGTTCCCCTCCCAATTCAGCCCATGGGGCCCTTCAGGATAGGTGGCCCAAGTCGGTGGACCCCCGGGACCCTTCCGGTGGTCCTGGTACAATACCGGCGACCCCTGAAACGTTCCCGATGGCCGAAACTGGACTTCCTATATATAAATCTTTACCTCCGGAACTCCTCGTGACGTTTGGGATCTCATCCGGGACTCCGAACAACTTTCGGTTTACTGCATACTAATATCTCTACAACCCTAGCGTCACCGAACCTTAAGTGTGTAGACCCTACGGGTTCGGGAGACATGCAGACATGACCGAGACGCCTCTCCGGTCAATAACCAACAGGGGTATCTGGATACCCATGTTGGCTCCCACATGCTCCACGATGATCTCATCGGATGAACCACGATGTCGAGGATTCAATCAATCTGCATACAATTCCCTTTGTCAATCGGTATGTTACTTGCCCGAGACTCGATCATCGGTATCCCAATACCTCGTTCAATCTCGTTACCGGCAAGTCACTTTACTCATGCCGTAATGCATGATCTCGTGATCAACCACTTGGTCACATTGAGCTCATTATGATGATGCATTACCGAGTGGGCCCAGAGATACCTCTCCGTCATACGGAGTGACAAATCCCAGTCTCGATTCGTGCCAACCCAACAGACACTTTTAGAGATACCTGTAGTGTACCTTTATAGTCACCTAGTTACGTTGTGACGTTTGGCACACCCAAGGCACTCCTACGGTATCCGGGAGTTGCACAATCTCATGGTCTAAGTAAATGACACTTGACATTCGGAAAATCTACAACAAACGAACTACACGATCTTTGAGCTATGCTTAGGATTGGGTCTTGTCCATCGCATCATTCTCCTAATGATGTGATCCCGCTATCAATGACATCCAATGTCCATAGTCAGGAAACCATGACTATCTTTTGATCAACGAGCTAGTCAACTAGAGGCTCACTAGGGACGTGTTGTGGTCTATGTATTCACACATGTATTACGATTTCCGGATAACACAATTATAGCATGAACAATAGACAATTATCATGAACAAAGAAATATAATAATAACCATTTTATTATTGCCTCTAGGGCATATTTCCAACAGTCTCCCACTTGCATTAGAGTCAATAGTCTAGTTACATTTTGATGAATCGAACACCCATGCAGTTCTGGTGTTGATCATGTTTTGCTCTAGGGAGAGGTTTAGTCAACGGATCTGCCACATTCAGGTCCATATGTACTTTACAAATCTCTATGTCTCCATTTTGAACACTTTCACGAATGGAGTTGAAGCGACGCTTGATATGCTTGGTCTTCCTGTGAAACCCGGGCTCCTTGGCAAGGGCAATAGCTCCAGTGTTGTCATAGAAGAGAGTCATCGGGCCCGACGCATTGGGTATGACTCCTAAGTCGGTAATGAACTCCTTCACCCAGACTGCTTCTTGTGCTGCCTCCGAGGCTGCCATGTACTCCGCTTCACATGTAGATCCCGCCACAACGCTTTGCTTGCAACTGCACCAGCTTACTGCCCCACCATTCAAAATATACACGTATTCGGTTTGTGACTTAGAGTCATCCAGATATGTGTCGAAGCTAGCATCGACGTAACCCTTTACGACGAGCTCTTCGTCACCTCCATAAACGAGAAACATATCCTTAGTCCATTTCAGGTACTTCAGGATATTCTTGACCGCTGTCCAGTGTTCCATGCCGGGATTACTTTGGTACCTTCCTACCAAACTTACGGCAGGGTTTACATCAGGTCTGGTACACAGCATAGCATACATGATAGACCCTATGGCCGAGGCATAGGGGATGACACTCATCTTTTCTCTATCTTCTGCCGTGGTCGGGCATTGAGCCGTGCTCAATCTCGTACCATGCAATACAGGCAAGAACCCCTTCTTTGACTGATCGATTTTGAACTTCTTCAATATCTTGTCAAGGTACGTACTCTGTGAAAGACCAATGAGGCGTCTCGATCTATCTCTATAGATCTTGATGCCTAATATATAAGCAGCTTCTCCAAGATCCTTCATTGAAAAACACTTGTTCAAGTAGGCCTTTATGCTTTCCAAGAATTCTATATCATTTCCCATCAACAGTATGTCATCCACATACAATATGAGAAATGCTACAGAGCTCCCACTCACTTTCTTGTAAATGCAGGCTTCTCCATAAGTCTGTGTAAACCCAAACGCTTTGATCATCTCATCAAAACAAATGTTCCAACTCCGAGATGCTTGCACCAGCCCATAAATCGAGTGTTGGAGCTTGCACACCTTGTCAGCATTCTTAGGATCAAGAAAACCTTCCGGCTGCATCATATACAATTCTTACTTAAGGAAACCATTAAGGAATGCTGTTTTGACGTCCATTTGCCATATCTCATAATCATAGAATGCGGAAATTGCTAACATGATTCAGACGGACTTCAGCTTCACTATGGGTGAGAAAGTCTCATCGTAGTCAACCCTTGAACTTGTCGATAACCCTTAGCGACAAGCCGAGCTTTATAGATGGTTATGTTACCATCCGCGTCTGTCTTCTTCTTAAAGATCCATTTATTTTCTATGGCTCGCCGATCATCGGGCAAGTCATTCAAAGTCCATACTTCGTTTTCATACATGGATCCTATCTTGGATTTCATGGCTTCCAGCCATTTGTCGGAATCCAGGCCCGCCATCGCTTCTTCATAGTTCGAAGGTTCACCGTTGTCTAACAACATGATTTCCAAGACAGGGTTGCCGTACCACTCTGGTGCGGAACGTGTCCTTGTGGACCTACGAAGTTCAGTAGCAACTTGATCTGAAGTTTCATGATCATCATCATCAACTTCCTCTCTAGTCGGTGCAGGCACCTCAGGAACATTTTCTTGAGCTGCGCCACTAACCGGTTCAAGAGGTAATACTTCATCAAGTTCTACTTTCCTCCCACTTATTTCTTTCGAGAGAAACTCTTTCTCTAGAAAGGACCCATTCTTGACAACAAAGATCTTGCCTTCGGATCTGAGGTAGAAGGTATATCCAATAGTTTCTTTAGGGTATCCTATGAAGACGCATTTTTCCGATTTGGGTTCGAGCTTTTCAGGTTGAAGTTTCTTGACATAAGCATCGCATCCCCAAACTTTTAGAAACGACAGCTTTGGTTTCTTCCCAAACCATAATTCATACGGTGTTGTCTCAACGGATTTCGACGGAGCCCTATTTAAAGTGAATGCGGCAGTCTCTAAAGCATAGCCCCAAAATGATAGCGGTAGATCGGTAAGAGACATCATAGATCGCACCATATCCAATAGAGTGCGATTACGACGTTCGGACACACCATTACGCTGAGGTGTTCCAGACGGCGTGAGTTGTGAAACTATTCCACATTTTCTTAAGTGTGTGCCAAATTCATGACTCAAGTATTCTCCCCCACGATCCGATCGCAAGAACTTGATTTTTTTGTCACGTTGATTCTCAACCTCGCTCTAAAATTCTTTGAACTTTTCAAAGGTCTCAGACTTGTGTTTCATCAAGTAGACATACCCATATCTACTCAAGTCATCAGTGAGGGTGAGAACATAACGATAGCCACCGCGAACCTCAACACTCATTGGACCGCACACATCAGTATGTATAATTTCCAACAAGTTGGTTGCCGCTCCATCGTTCCTGAGAACGGAGTCTTGGTCATTTTACCCATGAGGCATGGTTCGCACGTGTCAAATGATTCGTAATCAAGAGACTCCAAAAGTCCATCTGCATGGAGCTTCTTCATGCATTTGACACCTATGTGACCAAGGCGGTAGTGCCACAAGTATGTGGGACTATCATTATCAACCTTACATCTTTTGTTATTCACACTATGAATATGTGTAACATTACGCTCGAGATTCATTAAGAATAAACCATTCAGCAACTGAGCATGACCATAAAACATATCTCTCATATAAATAGAACAACCATTATTCTTGGATTTAAATGAGTAGCCATCTCGAATTAAACGAGATCGTGATACAATGTTCATGCTCAAAGCTGGCACTAAATAACAATTATTGAGGTTTAAAACTAATCCTGTAGGTAAATGTAGAGGTAGCGTGCCGACGGCGATCCCATCGACCTTGGAACCATTCCTGACGCGCATCGTCACCTCGTCCTTCGCCAGTCTCCGTTTATTCCGCAGCTCCTGCTTTGAGTTACAAATGTGAGCAACCGCACCAGTATCAAATACCCAGGAGCTACTACGAGTACTGGTAAGGTACACATCAATTACATGTATATCACATATACCTTTAGTGTTGCCGGCCTTCTTGTGCGCTAAGTATTTGGGGCAGTTCCGCTTCCAATGACCACTTCCCTTGCAATAAAAACACTCAGTCTCAGGCTTGGGTCCATTCTTTGGCTTCTTCCCGGCAGCTTGCTTACCGGGCGCGGCAACTCCCTTGCCGTCCTTCTTGAAGTTCTTCTTACCCTTGCCTTCCTTGAACTTGGTGGTTTTATTCACCATCAACACTTGATTTCCACCTCTGCTGATTTCAACATTGAATATACCTCAGGAATGGTCTTTTCCTTCCCCTGCATATTGAAGTTCATCACAAAGCTCTTGTAGCTCGGTGGAAGCGACTGAAGGATTCTATCAATGACCGCGTCATCCGGGAGATTAACTCCCAGCTGAGTCAAGCGGTTATGCAACCAAGACATTTTGAGTATGTGCTCACTGACAGAACTATTTTTCCTCCATCTTACAGCTGAAGAACTTGTCGGAGACTTCATATCTCTCGACCCGAGCATGAGCTTGGAAAACCATTTTCAGCTCTTCGAGCATCTCATATGCTCCGTGTCTCTCAAAACGCTTTTGGAGCCCCTGTTCTAAGCTATAAAGCATGGTGCACTGAACGAGAGAGTAATCATCAGCACGTGACTACCAAGCGTTCATAACTTCTTGGTTCTCTGGGACAGGTGCATTACCTAGCGGTGCTTCTAGGACATAATCTTTCTTGGCATCTATGAGGATGATCCTCAGGTTCCGGACCCAGTCCATATAGTTGCTGCCATCATCTTTCAGCTTGGTTTTCTCTAGGAACGCGTTGAAGTTGAGGACAACGTGGGCCATTTGATCTACAATACATATTGTAAAGATTTTAGACTAAGTTCATGATAATTAAGTTCATCTAATCAAATTATTCAATGAACTCCCACTCAGATAGACATCCCTCCAGTCATCTAAGTGTAACATGATCCGAGTTAACTAGGTCGTGTCTGATCATCACGTGAGACGGACTAGTCAACATCGATGAACATCTTCATGTTGATCGTATCTTCTATACGACTCATGCTCGACCTTTCGGTCTTTTGTGTTACAAGGCCATGTCTGTACATGCTAGGCTCGTCAAGTCAACCTAAGTGTATTGCATGTGTAAATCTGGCTAGCACCCGTTGTATTCGAACATTAGAATCTATCAGACCCGATCATCACGTGGTGCTTCGAAACAATGACCCTTCGCATTGGTGCACAGTTAGGGGGAACACTTTCTTGAAATTATTACAAGGGATCATCTTATTTAAGCTACCGTTGTTCTAAGCAAATAAGATGTAAAACAAGATAAACATCACATGCAATCAAATAGTGACATGATATGGCCAATATCATTTGCTCCTTTTGATCTCCATCTTCGGGGCTCCATGATCATCGTTGTCACCGGAATGACACCATGATCTCCATCATCATGATCTCCATCATCATGTCTTCTTGAAGTTGTCTCATCATCTATTACTTCTACTACTATGGCTAACGCTTGAGCAATAAAGTAAAGTAATTACATGACATTTATGTTGACACGCAGGTCATAAATAAATAAAGACAACTCCTATGGCTCCTGCCGGTTGTCATACTCATCGACATGCAAGTCGTGATTCCTATTACAAGAACATGATCAATCTCATACATCACATATATCATTCATCACATCCTTTTGGCCATATCACATCACAGGGCACATGCTGCAAAAACAAGTTAGACATCCTCTAATTGTTGTTGCAAGTTTTTACGTGGCTGCTATAGGTTTCTAGCAAGAACGTTTCTTACCTATGCCAAAACCACAACGTGATATGCCAATTTCTATTTACCCTTCATAAGGACCCTTTTCATCGAATCCGACCCGACTAAAATTGGAGAGACAGACACCCGCCAGCCACCTTATGCAACTAGTGCATGTCAATCCGTGGAACCAGTCTCACGTAAGCGTACGTGTAACGTCGGTCCGGGCCGCTTCATCCCACAATGCCGCTGAATCAAGATAAGACTAGTAACGACAAGCAAATTGACAATATCGACGCCCACAACTGCTTTGTGTTCTACTCGTGCATAGGAACTATGCATAGACCTAGCTCATGATGCCACTGTTGGGTAACGTAGCAGAATTTTAAAATTTTCTACGCATCACCAAGATCAATCTATGGAGTCATCTAGCAACGAGGGAGAGAGAAGTGCATCTACACACCCTTGTAGATCGCGCACGGAAGCGTTCAAGAGAACCGGGTTGATGGAGTCGTACTCGACGTGATCCAAATCACCGATGACCTAGTGCCGAACGGACGGTACCTCCGCGTTCAACACACGTACGGTTGGAAAGACGTCTCCTCCAACTTGATCCAGCAAGGGGAAAGGAGAGGTTGATGAAGATCCAGCAGCACGACGGCGTGGTGGTGGATGCAGCAGGATCCTGGCAGGGCTTCGCCAAGCGCAAGCGGGGAGGAGAGGTGTTACGGAGGGAGAGGGAGGCGCCAAGAGCAAAGGGGTGCGGCTTTCCTCCCTCCCCCCTCTTTATATAGGGGCCTTGTGGGGGGGGGGCGCCGGCCCTAGGAGATGAATCTCCAAGGGGGCGGTGGCCAAGGGGTGGCTTCCCCCCAAGCCAAGTGGGGGGCGCCCCCACCCCTAGGGTTTCCCAACCTTAGGCGCAGGGGAGGCCCAAGGGGGGCGCACCAGCCCACTAGGGGCTGGTTCCCCTCCCAATTCAGCCCATGGGGCCCTCCGGGATAGGTGGCCCCACCCGGTGGACCACCGGGACCCTTCCGGTGGTCCTGGTACAATACCGGCGACCCCTGAAACGTTCCCGATGGCCGAAACTGGACTTCCTATATATAAATCTTTACCTCCGGAACTCCTCGTGACGTCCGGGATCTCATCTGGGACTCCGAACAACTTTCGGGTTACTGCATACTAATATCTCTACAACCCTAGCATCACCGAACCTTAAGTGTGTAGACCCTATGGGTTCGGGAGACATGCAGACATGACCGAGATGCCTCTCCGGTCAATAACCAACAACGGGATCTGGATACCCATGTTGGCTCCCACATGCTCCACGATGATCTCATCGGATGAACCACGATGTCGAGGATTCAATCAATCCGTATACAATTCCCTTTGTCAATCGGTACATTACTTGCTCGAGACTCGATCGTCGGTATCCCAATACCTCGTTCAATCTCGTTACCGGCAAGTCACTTTACTCGTGCCGTAATGCATGATCCCGTGGTCAACCACTTGGTCACATTGAGCTCATTATGATGATGCATTACCGAGTGGGCCCAGAGATACCTCTCCATCATATGGAGTGACAAATCCCAGTCTCGATTCATGCCAACCCAACAGACACTTTCGGAGATACCTGTAGTGTACCTTTATAGTCACCCAGTTACTTTGTGACTTTTGGCACACCCAAGGCACTCCTACGGTATCCGGGAGTTGCACAATCTCATGGTCTAAGGAAATGATACTTGACATTCGGAAAAGCTACAGCAAACGAACTACACGATCTTTGAGCTATGCTTAGGATTGGGTCTTGTCCATCACATCATTCTCCTAATGATGTGATCCCGTTATCAATGACATCCAATGTCCATAGTCAGGAAACCATGACTATCTTTTGATCAACGAGCTAGTCAACTAGAGGCTCACTAGGGACGTGTTGTGGTCTATGTATTCACACATGTATTACGATTTCCGGATAACACAATTATAGCATGAACAATAGACAATTATCATGAACAAAGAAATATAATAATAACCATTTTGTTATTGCCTCTAGGGCATATTGCCAACAACATGTAGCGTGCGGAGGCGCATTAATAAGCAGGATCGCCGGAGCTCCATGGCCAAAGGGTTCTATTCTAGAGGTGTCCGGATTATGGCAACGGGAGTGGTTTTACATCACAGCTCCCAGAAGTGCCAAGTGGGTGGCTGCCCCTGCTTTCCGCTCAGTCCCTCCACCGCAACTGATGTCATGGATTAGTAGAGGGCTGAGCTGGGTTCCCGCCAAGGACGTGCCTGTACTGCAAAGCCGCATCCAAAATCTCTTCGAAGGAGATTTCAGTTTGATTATGATAATGCAAGTCATGCTGGTTCGACGAATCCGGTCATGCAAACGCCGGCCTCTTCGCATGTGGGAGTTCAACCCAGAAGGACCGCGCGCTATTCAGAATTTCCTTGGCCTGTCACACGAGGAGATGTATAGATCATTCTTCGGACCCCAGATAGAGTGCCCGGATACTACCGAGGACGTGGGCCTGAGCAGCAACCGCACCGCCGACCAAGTAAGTTATCCTCTAGCCGAACACACCATCTTTCATTTATCATGACGTTATTCTGAGAAATCGCTCTTTGACCAGGACTGGATAACAAAGACGAAGATGATTCGGTGTTCGGCCCCCCTACCCGAGGGTTTGGAAAATCCGGTACTGGAAAAGATGCTCGAGCTAGCACCTTGTCCGGAGCCCTCGAAGGAAGAAAAAGGGGGAAATAATGAGGGCAAAAGCGGGCCTCCACCGCTACCTATTCCGACCAAGGGAACAAGCGCCTCCGTGAGGGAGGATAACCGAGGGGAGGAATCTGACATTCTCTCACCCCGGGGAAGGAAGAGGACTACCTCTGAAGATCCAGAAACCAAGGTTTCCAAGCGGGAGAAGAAATCTCCACCAGAGGGTCCTGCCTTGGAGGGTGCTCTTGCCGCACAAAGTCCGCGCGGGGATCAGCCCTCTAACGAGCTGTAAGTAAAAAAGTACTTTAATAGTGAAGATATATTACCTTACCTCTGAGGAAAATAATCGAAGTATTTATCTTGCAGTTCGGATCTTAGCCCTTCTCGGTAGAGCTTGTCTTCGGGGGAGCTTCTTCCGGAGATGATGGAGAGCGAAACGCCTCCGCCGGACTCCTCCTCTCAAGAAGCAGGCGACCTTGAGGTGTCGTCATGGAGGGCCTCTCCGGATCCGGTGAGGCCAGAAGATAATCCTATAGTCACCCAAAGTCCCCAGCGTCCGGCTCTCGAAGAGAGCAAACAGAAGAGTCCGACAATGTCTGGTATGCGGTCGGACGTACTGAGAGAGCTGTTGGAGCGAGCGGCCATCTTAGAAGAACACCGTGCATTGATGGGTACGGTGATGGAAGGGATTTCATACGCCGAAAGCGGGTTGCATGATGCCTTTATGAGTCTACTGACGGGCTTTGAGGTACATAAAATGATGTACATTTGTGATGGTACCGCACATTTTTAGGTGTGCCTTGTGTAGATAGTAGCCCCTGAGACTCTGGTTGTCGCCGAGAACGGCGGCAAACAGAGGATCGTAGTCCCAGGCAATAACCATACCGCTTTAATGTGCAGGTAGTGGGAGCTGTGGTGGCTAGCCAGACTCATGAGTTTGCCAAACTGAAGCGGCAACTGGATGCGGCGGATGCCGACATCGAGCTTGTTAACAAGAGGCTTGACGAGGCACAGGGTAAGTGGTATTTTCTGGTGAATGCCACATAGTAAGAGCAGCATGGTGCCAGTATCTTTAATATGTTGTGACTGCAGATGGAGCTGCCACCGTGGAAACCCTGCGGGCGGAAATTGACCGAGCCAAAGAACAAGCAAGGATTAGTAATGCGACTGCTGTGAAGGCGGTCGAAGAGTTGAAAACCGAGAAGGCTGTGCATTGCGAGAGCAAAGAGAAGATGGCCAAGATGGCTGTAAAGTTAAAAGACACTGCCGACCGTTGCCAGTTCTTTGAAAAAGAAAACCGAGCGAAGGCAACGGACCTTGAAAAGGCCACGATGGCGAACAAAGACACCCGCTCTGCTATGAGAGCAAAGAAGGAGGAGCTGCGTGAAGCCGGGGATATTGCGGCTGGGAAGCCCTTTATGCTGCCGAGGAAGTTCGGGGATCCACGGTATGCCCCTCTGGATCGGCTATGGAGTTCGGCAGACGCATACATGGACTTGGCGGCGAGCGCTATCGATGCGGCCAAATACTTCCAAGATCAAACAGATCGTGAAGTGGACAAGCTGTTCTGGTCGCAATTTAATGTTCCAGAGCGTCTGCTTCCATTGACTAATCAGCTAGCCAAATGGGCCGAACTCAATAGGTTGTCCGGACTCGCCATGAGGTCTGTCGTGGATCAGCTGTGGCCGGAAAAGCCGAAGCCGAACAGCTATTTCAGCTTAGTGCAACAGTTCCTTGGTGCGGTGTGATATGTCTCCAACGTATCTATAATTTTTGATTGCTCCATGCTATATTATCTACTCTTTTGGACTATATTGGGCTTTATTTTCCACTTTTATATTATTTTTGGGACTAACCTATTAACCGGAGGCCCAGCCCAGAATTGCTGTTTTTTGCCTATTTCAGTGTTTCGAAGAAACGGAATATCAAATGGAGTCCAAACGGAATGAAACCTTCGGGAACGTGATTTTCTCACCGAACATGATCCAGGAGACTTGGACCCTACGCCAAGGCATCGGAGAGGCGGTGTAACACCCTCGATGCGACTATAGCTCCCACGTGTCGAGGCACGACTTAGAGACATAATCGCATTGAAGGCATATATCGCAAGTTAGGCAATCTTCACCACATCCCATGTAATATGAATAATAAAGGGGAGAACATAGTTGGCTTACACTCGCCACATCAATCAAGAACATAAATAACATACATCATCCAAACACTCATGGCCTGACTACGGCACCAAAATAAAAGAGAACCCAACATGCAACACGGTCCCAATCACCCCCAACTGGGCACCACTACTGATCATCGGGAAAGGAAACATAGTATCGTTGAGAGTCTTCGTCGAACTCCCACTTGAGCTCATACGCGTCTCCTGGAGCGGAATCATCAGGCCCTGCATCTGGTGTAATAGTAATCTGTGAGCCACAGGGACTCAGCAATCTCGCACCCTCGCGATCAAGACTATTTAAGCTTATAGGTAAGGCAAGGTAAAATATGAGTGGAGCTGCAGCAAGCGACTAGCAAGTATGGTGGCTAACTTATTCGCAAAGGAGAGCGAGAAGAGGAGGCAAAGCACGAGCGAGAAGCTAGAGAACAACCTGCGCAAACATTACTCCAACACCGTGTCCACTTCCCGGACTCCGCCGAGAAGAGGCCATCACGGTAACACACTCAGTTGATTCATTTTAATTAATTAAGGTTCAAGTTATCTACAACCGGACATTAACAAATTCCCATCTACCCATAACCGCGGGCACGGCTTTCGAAAGTTCAATCCCTGCAGGGGAGTCCCAACTTAGCCCATGACAAGCTCTCATGGTCAACGAAGGAATAGACCTCCTCCCAAGACGTTCCGATCAGACTCGGTATCTCGGTAACTCAATACACTTCGACAGGTTAAAACAAGACCAGCAACACCGCCCGAATGTGCCGACAAATCCCGATAGGAGCTGCACATATCTCTTTCTCAGGGCACACTCAGATTGTCCTAGGTACGGGTAGGCCAGCCCAGAGTTGCCCCTGGTGGCCACCGGTAGCTGACAGGTGGACCAACACTCAGAGGAGCACTGGCCCGGGGGGTTAAAAATAAGATGACCCTTGAGTCTGCAGAACCCAAGGGAAAGAAAAAGGCTAGGTGGAAAATGGTAAAACCAAGGTTGGGCATTGCTGGAAAAGCTTTAATCAAGGCGAAATATCAAGGGGTTCCCATTATAACCCAACCGTGTAAGGAACGCAAATCCGGGAACATAACACCGATATGACGGAAACTAGGGCGGCAAGAGTGGAACAAAACACTAGGCGAGAGGCCGAGCCTTCCACCCTTCACCAAGTATATAGATGCATTAAGATAACATAGCAATATAATGATATCCCAACAAGTAAATAAATGATGTTCCAACAAGGAACGACCTCCAATCTTCACCTACAACTAGCGACGCTATAAGAGGGGCTGAGCAAAGCGGTAACATAGCCAATCAACGGTTTGCTAGGACAATGGTTGGTTAGAGGTTTGACATGGCAATTTGGGAGGCTTTCAAGCAAGTGGTAGGCATCGTAGCAATGGCATAGCAAAAGAGCGAGCAAACTAGCATAGCAAAGATAGTAGTGATTTCGAGGGTATGATCATCTTGCCTGCATAGTTGTCAGAGTTGACTGGATCCTCAAAAGCAAACTCAACGAGCTCCTCGTTAGCGAACTCGTCTCCCGGCTATACCCAAACAAGACAAACAAGCAACAAGGATACAATCAATCCACGTGCAAGACCAAGCGATATGATGAAATGATGATATGCTATGCGGGATGCGATGCGGGATGCAAAATGCAAGATATGACAGGAAATGCATGAACCTGGCCTCAACTTGGAAATCCAAGTGTGCCACTGGAAAGATGGGATGAAATCGCTTGAAAACGATATAAAGAACGCCGGAATCGGAGTTACGGTTTGGAAATGGCAAGCGATTCAAAAATGACACCAGTCTGCGATTTACAGCAAGTAGGCATCTAAATACAATGAAATGAACATCCTACGGCATCCAAACATGACAACAAAATACATGGCAGGAATGCACACAAGATGCTTAACAAAAGTCTAGCACTGAGCTACGGCCAAATCATCCACTAACAGGTTCAAACAAGCATGGCAAAAACGTAAACGGAAAACAGATTTCAGACTTAGTGAAATTAACACTTGTCTGGAATCTCAGATCATATAGCCCTCTTCGGAGGAACAAAACAACATGCTACAGGACCTGATCATGAAAAAGAAAGACATGGCATGGAGCTACTCAACAAGCTTAACAGAAGTCCCTTAGTGACCTTGAGCCAAAAGGGATCATAAAATATACTAACAAGCACACGAACATAGCAAAAACATAATCAGTTTTCAGACTTAGTGAAAACTGGGACATGCTGAAATATAACTCATGAAGGCATGTTTACGAGCTCGATGCACTCACCAGGGTGCAAGTCATGGAAAGACAATCATACATCCATTAAGAAGACACAAAATGCAAGCTAGACATGGCAAGATCAAAGGCATAGCATGCATGGATCAACTACAATAGCATCGGCAAAATCGCAAACAAGTTGACGATCTACCCAGATTCACAACGAAGCAAAAGTAGAGCTCGATTGACTCAATCTAGGGTGCTCCATAATTGCAAAAAAATACATGGATGGATAGAGCACTACAAGATTAACAAAACTCCCTTACTGATCATCCTCAAAAGAGGCACGGATCACTAGGAAACAACATGAACATATGGCATCATGAACTAAATAATCCCAGACTTAGTGAAAACTACTGTCCCTGAAAACAGATTTACCGGGTGCCTCACTTTGCAAGCTTGCACAAGTCACCACACACATCCTAAAAATGCATGGATTGCACCTCTGGAAAGATAACAAAATGCTTAACAAAACATATGTAGGACTCACAGGCATATCATGCACACAATAATCATGGCAAAAATGACAAAAGTCTAAGATGAACTAGCAGATCTGACAATTTACTCACGAAGCCTCCTTCTAACAGCATTTCGGGCATCAAGATGAGCTCAAATGAAAATGATGCAATGGAATGAAATGATGTACTCGTCGAGACAAACATTTTTATATGTCCAAAACAGAGCTACGAATGCAAAGTTACAGCAGGTCAAAGATTGCATAAAAAAATGACGGGAGAGGGGAAAAGTCAACCCTAGGGTTTTTCAGATCTGAGATCCGGATCGGGTTACTGTAGCAGGTACTGTTCACGCGCACGGAAGCCGAGGTTGAATGTCGGAGCTTCGCCGGAATCGGAGCGGGGGGAGGCTGGAGCTCGGGGAGGCGGCGAGGGAGGTCGGCGGCGCGCGGCGCGGCGCTCCCCGAAGGCGGGCGTGCGGGCGCCGACGAAGGGCGCGGCCCGGGGCGGCGATGGCCGAGTGCGGCGGCGGGGTGGCGATGGCCGAGTGCGGCGGCAGGGCGGCGATGGCCGAGTGCGGCGGCGCGGCGAGGGCCCGGGTCACCGGCCTCGGGGAAGGAGGCGGCGGGAGGCAAGGCGGCTTGGCGGCGGAGGAATCGGGCCGGGAGGGCCCGCCGTGGGCTCTCCGGGCCTCGGCGCGGGGCGGCCGGCGGCTGACACGTGGCGCGACGGGAGAGGGCGAGGGGGCGGCGGCGGACGTGTCCGGCGCGCGGATGAAGGGGAGACTATGGTTAGGGGTGGATTGCACCGCGAATTTTTGGAGCGGGGTGTATATATAGGCATAGGGGGAGCTAGGAGAGTCCAAACGAGGTGCGGTTTTCGGCCACGCAATCATGATCGAACGCTCTAGGACATGGAGCAGAGTTAGGTGGGTTTTGGGCCAAATTGGAGGGGTGTTGGGCTGCAACACACACGAGGCCTTTTCGGTCCCTCGGTTAACCGTTGGAGTATCAAACGAAGTCCAAATGGTACGAAACTTGACAGGCGGTCTACCGGTAGTAAACCAAGGCCGCTTGACAAGTCTCGGTCCAATCCGGAAATGTTAATCCCCACACACTAAAGAAAGCTAGAAATGACCACCGGAGGAGAACGAAGCGCCGGAATGCAAAACGGACAACGGGGAAAATGCTCGAATGCATGAGATGAACACGTATGCAAATGCAATGCACATGATGACATGATATGAGAAGCATGACAGCGGCAACAACACACGGAGACAAAGACCCGAACCCGAGGAAATAAATATAACTTAACGCCGGAAACGGCAAGAGTTGGAGTACAAATAGGGAAAGTTACATCTGGGGCGTTACAGGCGGTCACGAGGGTGGGGGGCGCCCCCCCCTAGGGCGCGCCCCCTGCCTCGTGGGCCCCTCGGTGCTCCTCCGACGTACTTCTTCCTCCTATATATACCTACGTACCCCCAAACAATCAGAACAAGAGCCAAAAACCTAATTCCACCGCCGCAACTTTCTGTATCCACGAGATCCCATCTTGGGGCCTATTCCGGAGCTCCGTCGGAGAGGGCTGTCATCACGGATGGCTTCTACATCATCATAGCCTCTCCGATGAAGTGTGAGTAGTTTACCTCAGACCTTCGGGTCCATAGTTAGTAGCTAGATGGCTTATCTCTTTTTGGATCTCAATACAAAGTTCTCCCCCTCTCTTGTGGAGATCTTTTCGATGTAATCTTCTTTTTGCGGTGTGTTTGTTGAGACCGATGAATTGTGGGTTTGTGATCAAGTCTATCTATGAATAATATTTGAATCTTCTCTGAATTCTTTTATGTATGATTGGTTATCTTTGCAAGTCTCTTCGAATTATCCATTTGGTTGGGCCAACTAGATTGGTAGTTCTTGCCATGGGAGAAGTGCTTAGCTTTGGGTTCGATCTTGCGGTGTCCTTTCTCAGTGACAGAAGGGGCAGCAAGGCACGTATTGCATCGTTGCCATCGAGGATAACAAGATGGGGTTTATTTCATATTGCATGAATTTATCTCTCTACATCATGTCATCTTGCTTAAGGCATTACTCTGATTTTAACTTAATACTCTAGATGCATGCTGGATAGCGGTCGATGAGTGGAGTAATAGTAGTAGATGCAGAATCGTTTCGGTCTACTTGTCACGGACGTGATGCCTATATACATGATCATGCCTAGATATTCTCATAACTATGCTCAATTCTGTCAATTGCTCAACAGTAATTTTTTCACCCACCGTAGAATACTTATGCTCTTGAGAGAAGCCACTAGTGAAACCTATGGCCCCCGGGTCTATTCTCATCATATCAATCTCCATCACTTTAATCTTGCTTTGCTTTTTACTTTGCCTTTACTTTTTACCTTGCATCTTTATACTAAAAATACCAAAAATATTATATCTATCAGATCTCACTCTCGTAAGTGACCGTGAAGGGATTGACAACCCCTAATCGCGTTGGTTGCGAGTAGCTATCGTTTTGTGCAGGTACGAGGGACTTGAGCATGGCCTCCTACTGGATTGATACCTTGGTTCTCAAAAACTGAGGGAAATACTTACGCTACTCTGCTGCATCATCCCTTCCTCTTCGGGGAAAACCAACGCAAGCTCAAGACGTAGCAAGAAGGATTTCTGGCGCCGTTGCCTGGGAGTCTACGCAAAAGTCAACATACCAAGTACCCATCACAATCCCTATCTCTCGCATTACATTATTTGCCATTTTTCTCTCGTTTTCCTCTCCCCCACTTCACCCTTGCCGTTTTATTCGCCCTCTCTCTCTCTATCCTCCCGCTCTATTTGCCTCTTTTGCTCGTTTGCTCTTGTTTGCTCGTGTGCTTGTTTGCTTGCTTCTCGTTGTGTCTGAAATTGGGGAAGTTATCGCCAATATGGGCGATAACAATATCATGAAAAATTCCGATGCTCCTGCTGAAGAACCCCCTACCTACCATACAAAAAGATTTCGAATCGGTAGTGGTAATATTATTGGAAAAGGAGTTATTCAAGATTTCCTTAATTGTGTCGGTGCTTTACCCTCTATGGCCAGTTCTATTCTTCATAGAACTAGTAGTCTTGCGGACCCTATTGTCGTGCTTATCGTTGAACTTGAAAGGCAATTTATGCATATGCACCCATCTATACAAAGAATTTTTCTAGAATTTTCTAATATCGAGCACTCTTATGTTAAGCGTGCCGCTACTATCTTCTTGGCTCATGAATTTAGATTTATAATAAAAGAAGCCAAAGAAATCTTTGCGCACTATAGGGTGGACGCTGGTCGTCCTCCCATAGAATCTATCCTCTTCGATCAAGAAGAAATTATGCGCTTTCAATCTCCTGACTATGTTGCTTTTAATGAAAGCCTTAGAAAAAAGGTGACAATCAATATTTTAATTGATAGAATCTCTGAACTTAATGATGATTTGGCTATTCAAAATAATGAGCTAAGATGCTCTCTTGAGTCTAGGCTCACAAGGTTCTGTCAAAAGAATGCTTATAATGATGAATTGGTTGTACAATACGAAGGGCCGAAAGAGGAACCTATACCTCCTAAAATTGATCTTGGGGACTTCTATCCTATTAAATTTAGCCCTTTTGATTACTTTTGCTTGCCTCAAAGAAAACTTGCTGCCGAAAGTAGAGAATATGAAATGAGTTTCACCGATCTATCCTATTACTACGGCACAACCTAGATCTATCCTCGCTTTTATGCCTAGCTAGGGGCGTTAAACGATAGCGCTTGTTGGGAGGCAACCCAATTTTATTTTTATTCCTTGCTTTTGCTCCTGCTTAGTAATAAATAAGTTATTTAGCATCTGTTTTGGTTGTGTTTTTGTGTTTAATTAGTGTTTGTTCCAAGTAGAACCGTTGGGAAGACTTGGGGAAAGTCTTGTTGAACTTGCTGTAAAAACAGAAACTTTAGCGCTCACGAGAACTGCTGTCATTTTTATTTGAAAAGTTCTATTTAGCTAATTCTTTTTTAAGATGATTAATAGATAAATTCCTCACGTCCATCAATTTAGTTTAGAATTTTTGGGGTTCCAGATCTTGCGCTAGCTACAGATTACTACAGACTGTTCTGTTTTTGACAGATTCTGTTTTTCGTGTGCTGTTTGCTTATTTTGATGAATCTATGGTTAGTAAAATAGTTTATAATCCATAGAGAAGTAGGTTTAACACCAATATAAATAAAGAATGATTTCATTACAGTACCTTGAAGTGGTCTTTTGTTTTCTTTCGCTAACGGAGCTCACGAGTTTTCTACTTTAAGTTTTGTGTTGTGAAGTTTTCAAGTTTTGGGTGAATTCTTGTGGAGTGGCAAGAGCCTAAGCTTGGGGATGCCCATGTCACCCCCAAGATAATCCAAGGACACCAAAAAGTCAAAGCTTGGGGATGCCCCGGAAGGCATCCCCTCTTTCGTCCACTTCCATCGGTAATTTACTTGGAGCTATATTTTTATTCACCAACATGATATGTGTTTTGCTTGGAGCGTCTTGTATTATTTGTGTCTTTGTGTCTTAGTATGCCACAATCATCCTTGCTGTACACACCTTTTGAGAGAGCCATACATGAATTAAAATTTGATAGAATACTCTATGTGCTTCACTTATATCTTTTGAGCTATCAAGTTTTGCTCTATGTGCTTCACTTATATCTTTTGAGCTAAGTAGTTTTGCTCTATGTGCTTCACTTATATCTTTTGAGCGTTATAATTTTGCTCTATGTGCTTCACTTAGATCTTTTAGAGCACGGTGGTGGATTTGTTTTAAAGAAACTATTGATCTCTCATGCTTCACTTAAATTATTTTGAGAGTCTTAATAGCATGGTAATTTGCTTAATAATAATATGCTTGGTATTCAAGATTTGTGAAACTTCCTTTTGAGTGTGTTGAATAATAAGAAAAGATTGAAGCATGATAATTGTTTTGAGATATGGAGGTGATAATATTAAAGTCATGCTAGTTGAGTAGTGAATTTAAAGAATACTTGTGTTAAAGTTTGTGATTCCCGTAGCATGCACGTACGGTGAACCGTTATGTGATGAAGTCGGAGCATGATTTATTTATTGATTATCTTCCTTATGAGTGGCGGTCGGGGACGAGCGATGGTCTTTTCCTACCAATCTACCCCCTAGGAGCATGCGCGTAATACTTTGCTTTGATAACTTCTAGATTTTTGCAATAAGTATATGAGTTCTTTATGACTAATGTTGAGTCCATGGATTATACGCACTCTCACCCTTCCACCTTTGCTAGCCTCTCTAATACCACGCACTTTTCGCCGGTATCATACACCTACCATATACCTTCCTCAAAACAGCCACCATACCTACCTATTATGGCATTTCCATAGCCATTCCGAGATATATTGCCATGCAACTTTCCACCGTTCCGTTCATGACACATTCATCATTGTTATATTGCATATCCCGGTACGCCGCCGGATGCATTCATATAGAGTCATATTTTGTTCTAATTATCAAGTTGTAATTGTTGAGTTGTAAGAAAAATAAAAGTGTGATGATCATCATTATTAGAGCATTGTCCCAGTGAAGAAAGGATGATGGAGACTATGATTCCCCCATATGTCGGGATGAGACTCCGGACGAAAAATAAATAAAAAAGAGGCCAAAGAAGCCCATATAAAAAGAGGCCATAAAAAGGAGAAAAGGCCCAAATAAATATATATATATAATAAAAACAATGAGATAAAAAGAGAAAAGGGACAATGTTAGTATGTTTTTACCACACTTGTGCTTCAAAGTAGCACCATGATCTTCATAGTAGAGAGTCTCTCATGTTATCAGTTTCATATACTAGTGGGAATCGTTCATTATAGAACTTGGCTTGTATATTCCAATGATGGGCTTCCTCAAATTGCCCTAGGTCTTCATGAGCAAGCAAGTTGGATGCACACCCACTTAGTTTCTTTTTGATCTTTCATATACTTATAGCTCTAGTGAATCCGTTGCATGGCAATCCCTACTCACTCACATTGATATCTATTGATGGGCATCTCCATAGCCCGTTGATACGCCTAGTTGATGTGAGACTATCTTCTCCTTTTTGTCTTCTCCACAACCACCATTCTATTCCACCTATAGTGCTATATCCATGGCTCACGCTCATGTATTGCGTGAAGATTGAAAAAGTTTTGAAAAAGTTAGAGTATGAAACAATTGCTTGGCTTGTCATTGGGGTTGTGCATGATTTAAATACTTTGTGTGGTGAAGATAGAGCATAGCCAGACTATATGATTTTGTAGGGATAACTTTCTTTGGCCATGTTATTTTGAGAAGACATAATTGCTTTGTTAGTATGCTTGAAGTATTATTATTTTTATGTCAATATAAACTTTTGTCTTGAATCTTTCGAATCTGAATATTCATATCACAATTAAGAAGATTTGCATTGAAATTATGCCAAGTAGCACTCCGCATCAAAAATTCTCTTTTTATCATTTACCTACTCGAGGATGAGCACGAATTAAGCTTAGGGATGCCTGATACGTCTCCAACGTATCTATAATTTTTGATTGCTCCATGCTATATTATCTACTATTTTGGACTATATTGGGCTTTATTTTCAACTTTTATATTATTTTTGGGACTAACCTATTAACCGGAGGCCCAGCCCAGAATTGCTGTTTTTTGCCTATTTCAGTGTTTCGAAGAAACGGAATATCAAACGGAGTCCAAACAAAATGAAACCTTCGGGAACGTGATTTTCTCACCGAACGTGATCTAGGAGACTTGGACCCTATGCCCAAGGCATCGGAGAGGCGGTCACGAGGGTGGGGGCCCCCCCTAGGGCGCGCCCCCTGCCTCGTGGGCCCCTCGGTGCTCCTCCAACGTACTTCTTCCTCCTATATATACCTACGTACCCCCAAACGATCAGAACAGGAGCCACAAACCTAACTCCACCGCCGCAACTTTCTATATCCATGAGATCCCATCTTTGGGCCTGTTCCGGAGCTTCACCGAAGAGGGCCGTCATCACGGAGGGCTTCTACATCATCATAGCCTCTCCGATGAAGTGTGAGTAGTTTACCTCAGACCTTCGGGTCCATAGTTAGTAGCTAGATGGCTTCTTCTCTCTTTTTGGATCTCAATACAAAGTTCTCCCCTCTCTTGTGGAGATCTATTCGATGTAATCTTCTTTTTGCGGTGTGTTTGTTGAGACCGATGAATTGTGGGTTTATGATCAAGTCTATCTATGAATAATATTTGAATCTTCTCTGAATTCTTTTATGTATGATTGGTTATCTTTGCAAGTCTCTTCGAATTATTTGTTTGGTTTGGTCAACTAGATTGGTTGTTCTTTCCATGGGAGAAGTGCTTAGCTTTGGGTTCGATCTTTCGGTGTCCTTTCTCAGTGACAGAAGGGGCAGCAAGGCACGTATTGCATCATTGCCATCGAGGATAACAAGATGGGGTTTATTTCATATTGCATGAATTTATCTCTCTACATCATGTCATCTTGCTTAAGGCGTTACTCTGATTTTAACTTAATACTCTAGATGCATGCTGGATAGCGGTCAATGTGTGGAGTAATAGTAGTAGATGCAGAATTGTTTCGGCCTACTTGTAATGGACGTGATGCCTATATACATGATCATGCCTAGATATTCTCATAACTATGCTCAATTCTGTTAATTGCTCAACAATAATTTGTTCACCCACCATAGAATACTTATGCTCTTGAGAGAAGCCACTAGTGAAACCTATGGCCCTCGGGTCTATTCTCATCATATCAATCTCCATCACTTTAATCTTGCTTTGCTTTTTTACTTTGCCTTTACTTTTTACCTTGCATCTTTATACCAAAAATACCAAAAATATTATATCTATCAGATCTCACTCTCGTAAGTGACCGTGAAGGGATTGACAACCCCTAATCGCGTTGGTTGCGAGTAGCTATCGTTTTGTGCAGGTACGAGGGACTTGAGCGTGGCCTCCTACTGGATTGATACCTTGGTTCTCAAAAACTGAGGGAAATACTTACGCTACTCTGCTGCATCATCCCTTCCTCTTCGGGGAAAACCAACGCAAGCTCAAGACGTAGCACGGTGACGCGCATCAATGCAATGAAGAGGTTGGCGTGCATAGAAGGCTCGCGGATAGCCCTTGCCTGTGTTAAAGCATACTAGGCGGAGATGGATGCTACCACTGTTGCGGCGCAGGGTTCGGCCATAGGCCGAGTGGCTACCGAGAACTATTTCGAAGAGGTTCTCGAGGGTGCTCGTTTGATAGAGGCCCAGTGCTCGAAGAATATTATGTTTGAGTGACATGTATTCCCATTGTAAACACAATGTTTTTATGAAATTTATTAAGGTTGTGTTTATACTTTTGCCTGAAAGTAATATGATGCCTCATGTGCGGCCGTTTATGTATACATGTGTATAACCTGAAAGATTGCAGTCGTCGGCTTCAGCCCCCACGCATATAATGCGGGGGTGTTCACAGAAGACGCGTGTTCACACTTAACCCAATGTCTTGGTCCTATTAAGGAGGTGATAGCGCAGTGAACGAGGCAACCGGACTATAATGCTTTAACACTTTCACTTAGCCATAGGAGTTTGGCAGTGGGGCTACTATATAGCCCCTGGTGGCTCCGCACTCTCCCGAATTCGGGGTGCGTACATGCCTGGCCGGGAAACGACCCTTCGTTAAGGCGGAGAAATTCTAACATTCCGATAGGTCATCGAGTGGTTGACCAGTCTCACGCTATATCATGACAGTCAGTTTTCGACTTTCTCTACTGAGCTGCTTGTCCGGATGACCCGGGGCACAATCGCAGTAGTTCTCCTAGTGCTACCTTAGACGATAGAGTGGAACGTAAGGTACCAAAACATAGGAGCCGCGCAAACCCAACATTTGACCAAAGACATGATTCAGAGCTGATGCATATAGGGCCAAACTCGCGACGCCGAACACTCCCTAAGGTATTCGGTATTTATGGTATGAACCGGGCCTAATCAGTGCCCTTTGTAAGAATCCCTGGTGTTCAGGTACATGCATTATTCTGACGTGGCCACATGCCAAGACGCCAGCATCCTTCTCAATTGTACTGAGAATCCGAGGGATGTGTATCAACAAGAAACAGTAAAAAAGGTTGACACAGGGTCTTAATCTAAAAATAATCCTTGGAACGGTTCACTGCTGCACGTCTGCGCCTGTCTCCGTTGTGCCGTATCCTGGACGGGTGTAGCACAGTGGTCATATGTAAAAGAGAGGAACTTAGGTGAAAAGTTGTCGTGCAAAAAGCTAGGTTTTTTGAAAAAAAAACATGTATAATTCAAGATGAGTAAAAATTGCCACTTGTCTGCGCGCGTTGAGCCCCTTGTATTTGTGATAGGGGTGTGGTCATCAAACCTGTACAAATTACCTACAGCTGCGCCGGACTCGTCTAACCGTGTTCGTGGTCTTGACGACCTATCGAATACTTTAGTTGGTGAGGCCATTTTAGTGTGCGGCTGCCCAGGCAGCCGCATTCTCTTCGACGCGTAGGGATCGCTCCATATTTCCATTTACTGTAATGATGCCACGTGGACCGGGCATCTTAAGTGTGAGGGAAGCATAGTGCGGTGTTGCGTTAAAGTGAGCGAAAGCTTTGCGTCCAAGTAGTGCTTGATAGCCACTTTGGAATGGAGCAATGTGGAAGGTTAAATTTTCGGAAGTTGCCGGGAAAGCCGAATATAACTTCTAGTAGCAGGGAGCCCGTGCAGTGAGCCCCTGGGCCTGGCGTTACTCCTTTAAAGGTAGTATTATTGTGGCAAATTTTCGTTGGGTCTATCCCCATTTTGCGGATTGTGTCCTGATATATCAGGTTTAGACTGCTGCCACCGTCCATCAGGACTCGTGTGAAATGGTATCCGTCAATTATTGGGTCTAATACCAAGGCAGCCCATCCTGCATGCCGGATATTGCTGAGTAATCCCGATGGTCGAAAGTGATCGGTTGAGCCAACCAGTGGCAGGACTCCGCGGTGATAGGCCCTTGGGCATATTTCTCTGGGAGTGCCGCTTTATTTCTCCCCTCGATCACGTGTAACACGTTTATAGTTTTGACTTCTGGTGGAAATTTCTTTTGTTCCCGAGTGTCGTGCTTGAGAGGCTCATCCTCGTCTTCGCTTGGTGTATCCTCCCCCTTGTGTACGGCATTCAGCTTGCCGGACTGCTTGGAGACCCAACATTCTCTATGGGTATGATTAGCGGATTTATCAGGAGTGCTATGGATCTGACATACTTGGTCCAGAATTTTGTTCAGGCTGGACAGTTCATCTCTGGTGCCTTTAGGGGGCGGCTTTTGCTGACCTAGCCGAGAGCTTCTGAATCCGGCGTTTACTTCCGTTCTCTTCGGGCTGTCTTCTTTATTCCGGCGCTTATTATTTTTGCTGCGTTGTGATTTCCCATTTTCATCTCTAACTTCGGATGTACTTGGGTCGCTGGTGCTGCATCTGGCTAGCCAGCCGTCCTCACCCGCGCAAAAGCGGGTCATGAGGCTTGTTAATGCTGCCATTGTTCTCGGCTATTCTTGGCCGAGGTGTCTGGCAAGCCATTCGTCACGGATGCTATGCTTAAAAGCTGCCAAGGCTTCGGCGTCCGGACAGTCGACTATTTGGTTCTTTTTAGTAAGAAACCTGTTCCAAAGCTTTCGGGCTGACTCTCCGGGTTGTTGAGTTATATGACTCAAGTCATCCGCATCCGGAGGTTGGACATAAGTCCCTTGAAAATTTTCTCGAAAAGCATCTTCGAGCTCTTCCCAGCTTCCAATGGAGTTTTTGGGGAGGCTTTTAAGCCAGTGTCGAGCTGGCCCTTTGAGCTTGAGTGGTAAATACTTGATGGCGTGGAGATCGTCTCCTCGAGCCATATGGATATGGAGGATATAGTCCTCAATCCAGACCCCAGGGTTTGTTGTTCCGTCGTATGCCTCTATGTTTACGGGTTTGAATCCCTTTGGAAATTCATGGTCCAGCACCTCATCAGTGAAAGGGGGTGTGCGGCACCGCTGTATCTGGGTTTACCATGTTGTTCGGATGTTTGTTGCGTTGCATCATATGCTGGAGCGCGCTTGCATGGTCCATAGATGCATCTGGTTGCGCCATCCATTTGATGCGAGCCCTCGCGTGAATCACGTATTGGCTTATGTGCGGCGTTGTTTGCCGCTCTATGTTGGCTGTGAGGTCGTCTGTCCGGTCAGGTGGCCGTTTTAATTTTTGGTTGCAAGGGATCTAAGGCCTCCTCATCGAATTCAGGTATCAACTTCCGCTTCGGGTAGCTCTTGGTGGGGCAATTATCGCCGTACTTCACTGCTGTATTGAGTACTTTACTCCATCTGATTTTAAGTGTGTCTTGCGCAGCCTTGAGCCTTTGCTTCTACTTTTTTAGACTCCTCTCGGTGGCAACGAGCCTTTGACAGGCATTCTGTTGCTCCGGGTGTCTGTCCGGTGTGATGTCATCCGGACTGTTATCTTTGACAGAATCGGGTTGTTCGGTTTGATTCTCCGTGTTGCCATGGTCCCGCGATGGTTTACCCTGCTCCAATGCTGGGTCTGTATGATCGTTGTTTCTGCCGAGGCGGGATTTGGAGCGGCGCTTACGCCGCCTCTTTGACTGCTTCTTGAGGGGACAACCCTTCATTGCGTCCTTCTGTTCCTCATGGTCGTTTTCTTTTGGTGTGTCCACCATGTATACGTCATGTGATGAAGTGGGCGTCTAGTGCCCTGTGGGCAGTGGTTCCTGTTTGTCTCCTGCATGGTCGTCCATACCGTCGATGTCTTCGGAGTCGAAGTCGATCATGTCGGTTAGGTCATCGTCAGTGGCTACTAAGTGGATGGTGGGTGGGCGGTGAATTTTGACGCCATCCGCATCCCAATCCTGCCGGACATAGTTCGGCCAGGATTCTCCTAACAAGGAAAGAGACCTTAATGAGTTCAGTATGTCGCCAAGGGGCGAGTGCTAAAAAATATCCGCGGAGGTAAACTCCATGATCAGCGCCCAATTGGATTCGCTAGGAATGGGCGCAGACAGTTCGGAGTCCGTGGCCGGAGAGAGATCCGGCAGTTTGTCAACACGGCTCTCGTGCAGAGTAAGGTCGATGTTTGGCTCGGTCGCCGATGGGGGTAAGGCCTCCGTGGCGGGGTCCATCCTCCTGTCCATGGATGGCGCAACTGGCTCCGAATTGAGGGTCGGAGCAGCTACCGATGCGATCTCCTGAACGCTGTCGGATGGTAGAGCTAAATCGTACTCATCATGACCGCGTGACGCACAAGGCAGAGGCTCGAATCCATTGAAGATCAAGTCTCCGCGGATATCGGCCGTGTAGCTTAAGCTTCCAAACCTGACCTGATGGCCAGGGCGTAGTTTTCAATTTGCTCCAGATGGCCAAGCGAATTGGCCCGCAGTGCAAAGCCGCCGAATACAAAAATCTGTCTGGGGAGAAAAGTCTCACCCTAGACTGCGTCGCTAACGATGATAGAAGGAGCCATCAAGCCTGACGGCGATGACACAGAGGAACTCTCAATGAAAGCACCAATGTCGGTGTCAAAACCGGCGGATCTCGGGTAGGGGGTCCCGAACTGTGCGTCTAGGCGGATGGTAACAGGAGGCAGGGGACACGAAGTTTTACCCAGGTTCGGGCCCTCTTGATGGAGGTAAAACCCTACGTCCTGCTTGATTAATATTGATGATATGGGTAGTACAAGAGTAGATCTACCACAAGATCAGAGAGGCTAAACCCTAGAAGCTAGCCTATGGTATGGTTGTCTATTGTCCTACGGACTAAAACCCTCCGGTTTATATAGACACCGGAGAGGGCTAGGGTTACACAAGGTCGGTTACAAAGGAGGAGATATACATATCCGTATTGCCTAGCTTGCCTTCCACGCCAAGTAGAGTCCCATTCGGACACGAGACAAAGTCTTTAATCTTGTATCTTCATAGTCAAATAGTCCGGCCAAAGGTTATAGTACGGCTGTCCGGAGACCCCCTAATCCAGGACTCCCTCAGGTATCCATGGGTATCCAGATCCATGGATAAAATTGTCACCCCTATTGTCGACCTACGAAGTTTGGTAGTGACTTGATCCGAAGTTTCATGATCACTATCATCAGCTTCCACTACAATTGGTGTAGTCGCTACAGGAACAACTTCCTGTGCCCTGCTACACACTGGTTGAAGTGACGGTTCAATAACCTCATCAAGTCTCCACCATCCTCCCACCCAATTCTTTCGAGAGAAACTTTTCCTCGAGAAAGGACCCATTTCTAGAAACAGTCACTTTTGCTTCCGGATCCGAAATAGGTGGTATAACCAACTATTTTGGGTGTCCTATGAAGATGCATTTATCCGCTTTGGTTCGAGATTATCAGGCTAAACCCTTTTCACATAAGCATCACAGCCCCAAACTTTTAAGAAATGATAGCTTAGGTTTCTCTAAACCATAGTTCATACGGTGTCATCTCAACGGAATTATGTGGTGCCCTATTTAAAGTGAATGCGGTTGTCTCTAATGCCTAACCCATAAACGATAGTGGTAATTTGATAAGAGACATCATGGTTTGCACCACATCCAATAGGGTGCAGCTATGATGTTCGGACACACCATCACACTATGGTGTTCCAGGCGACATTAGTTGTGAAACAATTTCCACAATGTCTTAGTTGTGTACCAAACACGTAACTCAGATATTCATCTCTATGATCATATCATAGACATTTTATCCTCTTGTCAGGACGATCTTCAACTTCACTCTAAAATTACTTGAACCGTTCAATAATTCAGACTTGTGTTTCATCAAGTAAATATACTTAGAATCTACTCAAATCATCTGTGAAGTAAGAGCATAACGATATTCACAGCGTGCCTCAGCACTCATTGGATTGCCCACATCAAATGTATTACTTCCAACAAGTTGCTCTCTTGTTTCATCTCCCTGAAAACAAGGCCTTTTAGTCATCTTGCCCATGTGGTATGATTTGCATGTCTCAAGTGATTCAAAATCAAGTGAGTCCAAACGATCCATCTGCATGGAGTTTATTCATGCGTATAAACCAACAGACATGGTTCGCATGTCTCAACCTTTTCAAAAAACGAGTGAGTCCAAAGATCCATCCACATGGAGCTTCTTCATGCATTTTATACCAATATGACTCAAATGACAGTGCCACAAGTATGTGGTACTATCATTACTATCTTATATCTTTTGGCATGAACATGTGTATCACTACGATCGAGATTCAATGAACCATTCATTTTGGGTGCAAGACCATTGAAGGTATTATTCAAATAAACAGAGTAACCATTATTCTCCTTAAATTAATAATCGTATTGCGATAAACATAATCCAATCATGTCTATGCTCAACGCAAACACAAAATAACAAATATTTAGGTTTAACACCAATCTCGATAGTAGAGGGAGCATGCGATGCTTGATCACATCAACCTTGGAAACACTTCCAACACATATCGTCATCTCACCTTCAGCTAGTGTCTGTTTATTCCGTAGCTTTTTATTTCGAGTTACTACCACTTAGCAATCGAACCGGTATTTAATACACTGGTGCTACTAGGAGTACTAGTAAAGTACACATTATAATGTATATCCAATATACTTCTATCGGCCTTGCCAGCCTTCTCATCTACCAAGTATCTAGGGTAGTTCTGCTTCAGTGACCGTTCCCCTCATTTCAGAAGCACTTAGTCTCGGGTTTGGGTTCAACCTTGGGTTTCTTCACTAGAGCAGCAACTGGTTTGTCATTTCATGAAGTATCTCTTTCTTGCCCTTGCCCTTCTTGAAACTAGTGGTTTTACTAACCATCAACAATTGATGCTCCTATTTGATTTATACTTTTGCGGTGTCGCGAATAGCTCAAGGATCATCATATCTATCCCTGATATGTTATAGTTCATCACGAAGCTCTAGTAGCTTGGTGGTAGTGACTTTGGAGAACCATCACTATCTCATCTGGAAGATTAACTCCCACTCGATTCAAGCGATTGTAGTACTCATACAATCTAAACACATGCTCAACGATTGAGCTTTTCTCCTTAGTTTGCAGGCTTAAGAAACTTGTTAGAGGTCTCATACCTCTTGACGTGGGCACTAGCCTGAAATCCCAATTTCAGTCCTTGGAACATCTCATATGTTCTGCGATGTTTCAAAAACGTCTTCGGTGCCTCAATTCTAAACCATTTAGCATTATGCACTGAACTATCATGTAGTCATCAAAACGTGTATGTCAGATGTTCGCAACATCCACAACCGACGCTCCAGGTTCAGCACACTGAGTGGTGCATTAAGGACATAATCCTTCTGCGCAGCAATGAGGACAATCCTCAGTTTACGGACCCAGTCCACATAATTGCTACTGTCAACTCTCAACTAAAATTTCTCTAGGAACATATCTAAAACAGTAGAACCAAAGCGTGAGCTACAACATAATTTGCAAAGACCTTTTGACTATGTTCATGATAATTAAGTTCATCTAATCAAATTATTTAATGAACTCCCACTCAGATAGACATCCCTCTAGTCATCTAAGTGATACATGATCCGACTCAACTAGGTCATGTCCGATCATCATGTGAGACGGACTAGTCATCATCGGTGAACATCTTCATGTTGATTGTATCCACTATACGACTCATGTTTGACCTTTCGGTCTCTTGTGTTCCGATGCCATGTCTATACATGCTAGGCTCGTCAAGTCAACCTAAGTGTTTTGCATGTGTAAATCTGGCTTACACCCGTTGTATGCGAATGTTAGAATCTATCACACCCGATCTTCACGTGGTGCTTCGAAACAATGAACTTTCGCAATGGTGCACCATTAGTGGGAACACTTTCTTGAAATTTTATGAGGGATCATCTTATTTATGCTACCGTCGTTCTAAGCAAATAAGATGTAAAAACATGATAAACATCACATGCAATCAAATAGTGACATGATATGGCCAATATCATTTTTCTCCTTTTGATCTCCATCTTCGGGGCGCCATGATCATCATTGTCACCGGCATGACACCATGATCTCCATCATCATGTCTTCATGAAGTTGTCTCGCCAACTATTACTTCTACTACTATGGCTAATGGTTAGCAATAAAGTAAAGTAATTACATGGCGTTTTCATTGACATGCATGTCATATAACAAATTAAGACAACTCCTATGGCTCCTGCCGGTTGTCATACTCATCGACATGCAAGTCATGATTCCTATTACAAGAACATGATCAATCTCATACATCACATATATCATTCATCACATCCTTTTGGCCATATCACATCACACGACATATGCTGCAAGAACAAGTTAGATGTCCTCTAATTGTTGTTGCAAGTTTTTACGTGGCTGCTATAGGTTTCTAGCAAGAACGTTTCTTATCTACACCAAAACCACAACGTGATATGCCAATTTCTATTTACCCTTCATAAGGACCCTTTTCATCGAATCCGATCCGACTAAAGTAGGAGAGACAGACACCCGCTAGTCACTTTATGCAACTAGTGCATGTCATTCGCTGGAACCTATCTCACGTAACCGTAGGTGTAAGGTCGATCCGGGCGGCTTCATTCCACGATGCCGCCGAATCAAGATAAGACTAGTAACAGCAAGTAAATTGACAAAATCGACGCCCACAACAACTTGTGTTCTACTCGTGCATAGAAACTACGCATAGACCTAGCTCATGATGCCACTGTTGGGGATCGTTGCATAAATTAAAAAATTTCTACGCATCACCAAGATCAATCTATGGAGAGACTAGAAACGAGGGAGAGGGGAGTGCATCTTCATACCCTTGAAGATCGTGATGCGGAAGCGTTACAAGAACGCGGATGAAGGAGTCGTACTCGTAGCGATTCAGGTCGCGGTTGATTCTGATCTAAGCGTCGAACAACGGCGCCTCCGTGTTCAACACATGTATAGCCTGGGGACGTCTCCTCCTTCTTGATCCAGCAAGGGGAGAGGAGAAGTTGAGGGAGAGCTCCGGCAGCACGACGGTGTGGTGGTGGAGCTTGCAGTTCTCCGGCAGGGCTTCGCCAAGCACTACGGAGGAGGAGGAGGAGGAGGAGGAGGAGGAGGTGTTAGGGAGGGAGAGGGTTGCGCCAGGGGAAGGAGTGCGGCTCCCATGCGCCTATATATAGGGGTGGAGGGGGCTGGTTTCTTGCCCTCCAAGTCCATTGGGGCGTTGGCAAAGGTGGGGGAAAGAAATCCCATCATTTCCCTTCCCCATCGATTGGTATCCCCCTTTTGTAGGGACCTTGATCTTATCCCTTCGGGATATGATATTATTCCTTCTAAGGGGGGATCTTGGTGAGCCTTGACCAGGGGTGTGGGGCCTTTCCCCCACTACCCACGTTCATGTGGGTCCCCCCATGCAGGTGGGCCCCACTCCAGAACCTTCCCGGTACAATACCGAAAATCCCGAACTTTTTCCGGTGGCCAAAATAGGACTTCCCATATATAAATCTTTACCTCCAGACCATTCCGGAGCTCCTCATGACGTCCGGAATCTCATACAGGACTCCGAACAACATTCGGTAACTGCACACTAATTCCTATAACAATTCTAGTGTCACCGAACCTTAAGTGTGTAGACCCTACGGGTTCGGGAATCATGCAGACATGACCGAGACAGCTCTCTGACCAATAACCAACAGCGGGATCTGGATACCCATGTTGGCTCCCACATGTTCCACGATGATCTCATCGGATGAACCACGATGTCGGGGATTCAATCAATCATGTATACAATTCCCTTTGTCAATCGGTATGTTAGTTGCCCGAGATTCGATCGTCGGTATCCCAATACCTGGTTCAATCTCGTTACCGGCAAGTCACTTTTACTCGTTTCGTAACACATCATCCCGTGATCAACTCTTTGGTCACATTGAGCTGATTATGATGATGTCCTACCGAGTGGGCCCAGAGATACCTCTCCATCACACAGAGTGAAAAATCCCAGTCTCGATTCGTGCCAACCCAATAGACACTTTCGGAGATACCCGTAGTGTGCTTTTATAGCCACCCAGTTACGTTGTGACGTTTGGCACACCCAAAGCATTCCTACGGTATCTGGGAGTTGCACAATCTCATGGTCTAAGGAAATGATACTTGACATTAGAAAAGCTTTAGCAGACGAAGTACACGATCTTGTGCTATGCTTAGGATTGGGTCTTGTCCATCACATCATTCTCCTAATGATGTGCCGTTATCAACGACATTCAATGTCCATGGTCAGGAAACCGTAACCATCTATTGATCAACGAGCTAGTCAACTAGAGGCTTACTAGGGACATATTGTGGTCTACGTATTCACACATGTATTACGGTCTCCAGTTAATACAATTATAGCATGAACAATAGACAATTATCATGAACAAGGAAATATAATAATAACCATTTTATTATTGCCTCTAGGGCATATTTCCAACAACTGGCTCTTCTTGTTCCTGCTGCATAGCCTGGACATTAGGTACTAATTTACATTTATGACCATGTACCCACTTGTCACCACATCTCCAGCATTCCCCCACTTTCCTAATTTTCTGAGTTGTACTGACAGGAAGTTCAGTGTGCCTGATAGGGATTTGCTGTTGCATAACAGGAGCAACATTCACTTTGGGAGGATAAGTTGCATTGCTTTTCTCATAATAGTTGTTGTAAGGAACAGTTGTCCTTTTTGCAGTAACAACCATAGGTGGGTGACAAGGTTCCACATCCTTAGCTAACCAATATGCATCTGTAAGTGTTTGAGGTCTCAAGGGTCGGATTTGGAATTTTATTCCTTCTCTCAGGCCATTGACATAACATCTTACAAACCAAGATTCTCCTAATTCTGGATTTTCTTCTTGGACATCGGCCATGAGATCTTCAAATAGTTTTGTATATTCAGACACAGTGCTGTTTGACTGCTTAACTGAATTGAATTTTTAAGTTAAGTCATAGGAACCATGTGTAGAAAGTCTTTTAGTAACCTCAGTGCAGAATTCTTTCCATGACACTTTTTTCTTCAATAAGCCTGATCTTCTAAGCCACACATCCGCTTCACAAATTATGTATAATTGGGCCAAAGAAACTTTATACTCTTCTGGTGCACCTGACATTTGAAAGTACTTGTTGCACTGCCTAATCCACCCCACTGGATCTTCTCCCTCAAACCTAGGAAAATCCATTTTAGGTCCTTTTGTTATAGACTTCATGAACGGACACTGCATATCATGTTCATATGTTTTTGGATATCCTTGCCACAACTGCTGATCTCTGTTTTGTTGGTTGTACTGCTGGAAGGCAGGAGTACAAGGATGTTGTCTAGCAGTGACTGGAGTACCAAGAGGGCTTGCGTGCTCTGTTCTACCCTGTTGTGCATAACCAGGAGGAACTGCTGGTTTGTTAATTCTGACTGGAGGTAGATTGTGGAGTTGCAGCTCTTCCCATTGTCTTGTTTTCTCTTTCTCTTCCAGTTGCTCTGTTCTGAATGCTTGGTTTTGCAACTGCTCTTGTGACACTATTGGTGATCTAGGTCTCTGTTGAGAGCTGGAAGGTACATCAGTAGTATTTCCTTGTGTTGGAGCTTTCACCAAGGCTTGTAACACTGAGTTGATTGTGGAGAGTTGTTTGCCTAGATCCAGAACAACTTGCTCTACACTGCCCACCTGTATCGCATTTCCCCTTGCTTGGAACTGATAGAGTGCACATCATCATGTAGTTTTGCCAATCAGCCTGCATCTGGGCCTAGTCCTTCTGCATAATTCTCACACCATCTCTTAGGGACAACATATCTTGCAGATCTGCCTCGTCGATCGTCTTAGCATGCCCCATCACCTCGATCTGAAGAAGAAGTAAGGGATTTTACCACGGGTGTCCCCGCAACCTTTCTCCACTTTAGATCCTGCCGCCACCTCGATCCACGCCACCAAGGTACACGGGTCAGTGCTCAGACGCGGAAATTTACAGATTGAGAAGTGAGCTCAACCAACCGCTCCGGCTCGACTGATCTATACCCGAATAATTCATCGCCGCCAATGCCGCCATCGATCACCGCCACCACGCCGCCATCGATACCAGAGAAAAGGATGGGAATACTTGGAGGAGGAACTTTTTTTTCCCACCAGAAAGCGCCTCCGCCAAGGAATTGCTGGCTACTGATACCAATTTGTCAAGACCCGCTATGTTTGCTGAGCAAGAACTAGGGTTTTGAGAGAAGAAATGGGGAAAGTTCGCCCAGATCTGAGAGGTTTGTATTGACTATAAGTATTGTTTAGCCATTGCAGCAATTTAATAGAAGATTCGATGACCAGGACAGCCACAACCCGGCTACCTTTATAGGTGGAAGGCGCTCCCGGCAACAGACTGGAAAGTAACAATAACAGCATGAAACGGAACAGTTACGAGCTAATGACTAGCGACGAACATTTTAAAGTGAGGCGCGATCTCAACCGTTTTTCTACTGAACGTAACAGCTACAGCTAACTGAAGAAATAACAGAACTCGCTTTGGTCCTGACAGCTTGGCGTGGCTGGCCATGGATTCGCGACGCAGTTGGACGGAGGTGAGAGGGGAGAGCAGAGGAGAAAAGTCGGGTCTTTTCTTTGATGAATGAATAAATGAATGTTTGATCTGGCGGTGCCGGTCCGGTCGTCTCTTGTCTTGTCTTGTGGGTCTGGCTGCTTTGGTCCAACGTTGGCAGGGTAGGGTAGGGGGACACGAAAGACAACGTCCACGCGAGAGCACGCACGCACACACACCCAAACCCAAGAACAAAAACAAAGAGGGTTGGGTTGGGGTGCCTTCACCTGCTCTCCAACCTCAAAAGGAAAGAGACTCAATCAATCACACTTGCTTTTCACCATTGTTTAGAGTAAAGCACCCACACTTTGTACCGCATGAGTGTTCAAAAGCATATGCAAGGTGTCCTGCTTTCAAAAAGAAAATTGATCACTTTATTTTCCTTCAACAAGTGTTTTTTACATCATTCTATTCTATAATTTGTGATGCACCCGATTTGTAAGCCTGATTCGTCAGCTGACATGGCAGTCAACTAAACATCGACCACAAATATATATATATATATATATATATATATATATATATATATATATATATATATATAGGTTGTTTGGACGGCAACCCTGAGCTACGCGTCTAACCAATTTTTTGGCGTTGGCCAACAGCCCACGCTTGTGTTATCGATGGCAGCCCACTTTTCGGCCATACCTTCACTTTTTAGTTTTCACGCTCGCGCGTTAGCGAGTTCGCAATGGCAGACTTTTCCGCCAATATTTTGCCATCACTCACTACAAGAAATATGTCAACTAGTGACCTTCTGTCAGTGACCCTGAAAGAATTGGTCATAGATCTATGACCATTTCAGACCAATGGGTCAAAAGCTGTTCGGGGGGGCTCCAAACCCTAAACCATTGCGACCATTTTGATCAGAAAGGTCGTAATTTCCTTACAGGAAATGGTCATAAAGCAAACAGTGTTGGTCTGCTGCCTTATTTCTAGTTGTTAACAACCAATATAGATGGTCATAGCCTTGTCGATTATGGTGGGTTGTGATGACTAGGCGCCATCTCATCAGTTTTGCCTATGTGTCATGTCCATGTGTCAATTTTTTCCCTAGGTTGTGAAGCAACCTATATTTCTGTTATTCCAAAAATTCTCAAAAAATTCTCATAAATTGTTTGGATCATATCTTCATCAAATATGTCAAAAACCTTCCTTGCCTAGTTCAAAAATAACTAAACAATATTCATTTTCCTATTCTATTCAGAGCAGCACTTTGTGAAGGAAGTACCACTTTGGCATGTCCAAATGGTATCCATTTTCTACAGTGCTTTCCTTTGCCCAAATAACCATCCTCCGCCAAATTCTAGCTCAATCCATTCATTGTTTTGAGCCCAACTTCAACATTCGTATTTATGTCCGGTGTGGTACTTTGGCAAGTACCACCTAGGCTCCTCCTTTTGAGCTGAAATTTTGTGAAGACAGTCTTCTTAGTAACTGATCATCCTCAGCCAAAACTCATGCCCATTAGCCATGTGCATTTCCCGTACCGCTAATCAAACACTTGGTTGCTTATTCATGTTTGAGCATCGATCGGTCTCCTCGTGAGAATCTTATGTTGTGATTTTATTCCTAGCACCTATCTGGGGAGCACCCAACCCACTAGACATGCCTAGGCCGCCCAGAACACAAGGCAACGCCACAGTCACGCGGTGACCACGCGGCGGGCATGTGAGTTTACGCGCTCTAGAGTTGGGACCCTCGGTCACCGTCCAAACCTCGACGTATCACCACCAGACCATGTATTTATGATTAAATAGGTTCTTATGTAACTAAAAATGATTTTTGTAAAAAATAAATAGCAAACTATGAGGCAGCTGCAGTTCAAATTTGACCCGCTTCCTACTGAATCGGCGGAAATTTGTCATTTTCACTAGAGGTGGATCAAAACTTTGGACACCCAACCATTTTGTCAATTGTGCATTAAATATGGCCTAGTATTTTATAAAATTGATTTGGTCCAATTTTGCAACAAATATATGGTAGGTCCTTCACAAAAAGCCTCATTTCGGGCACTCGAAAAATGGAAAATGAATTTTCCGTGCAAAGAAAATGAAAACTCCCTTTGGCAACATTGTTTGGAATTCCAAGATGCACCCTTGTGCACGATATGAGATCATTTGAACAAACTATGTCATGAATGTGGCCATAAGATTGATCATTTGGCTTGAAAGCCATGAATCTTCACGCACGATAGCTCATTTCTGAGAACACTTTTTTAAAATAATTGCCTTATTACAAGTTTATAATTTTTGCTGGTAACTTGGCCACATATGATGAAACAATGCGAAGGTTTTCCAATTTTTTTATTTTTGTTTTGCATTTTTATGCCTGTTTCAAAATACGGTCAAAATGGCGGGAATGACCGTTCCTAGCTAGTGGTTGAGTCTTGGAATTTTTTTGTGTTTCTCTGATTAAATAGATACTTATGTACCTAGAAATGATTTTTGGAAAATATAAAGAGCAAACTACGAGGTAGCTGCAGTTCAAATTTGACCCGCTTCCTACTGAATCGGCGGGAATTTGTCTTTTTCACGAGAGGTGGATCAAAACTTTTGGCACCCAACTATTTGGTCAATTGTGCATTAAATATGTCCTAGTATTTTATAAAATTAATTTGGTCCAATTTTGCAACAAATATATGGTAGGTCCTTCACAAAAAACCCTCATTTCAGGCACTCGAAAAATGGAAAATGAATTTTCCGTGCAAATAAAATGAAAACTCCCTTTGGCAACATTGTTTGGAATTCCAAGATGCACCCTTGTGCACAATATGAGATCATTTGAACAAACTATGCCATGAATGTGGCTATAAGATTGATCATTTGGCTTGAAAGCCATGAATCTTCACGCACAATAGCTCATTTCTGATAACACTTTTTTCAAATAATTGCTGTATTACAAGTTTATAATTTTTGCTGGTAACTTGGCCACATATGATGAAACAATGCGAAGATTTTCCAATTTTTTGATTTTCTTTTGAATTTTTTATGCCCGTTTTAAAATGCGGTCAAAACGGCGGGAATGACCGTTCCTAGCTAGTGGTTGAGTCTTGGATATTTTTTTGGTGTTTATCTGATTAAATAGATACTTATGTACCTAGAAATGATTTTTGGAAAAATTAAAGAGCAAACTATGAGGTAGCTGCAGTTCAAATTTGACCCGCTTCCTACTAAATCGGCAGGAATTTGTCTTTTTCACGAGAGGTGGATCAAAACTTTTGGCACCCAACCATTTGGTCAATTGTGCATAAAATTTGTCCTAGTATTTTATAAAATTTATTTGGTCCAATTTTGCAACAAATATATGGTAGGTCTTTCACCAAAAAGCTCATATCGGGCACTCGAAAAATGGAAAATGAATTTTCCGTGCAAAGAAAATGAAAACTCCCTTTGGCAACATTGTTTGGAATTCCAAGATTCATCCTTGTGCACAATATGAGATCATCTGAACAAACTATGCCATGAATGTGGCCATAAGATTGATCATTTGGCTTGAAAGCCATGAATCTTCACGCATGATAGCTCATTTCTGAGAGCATTTTTTAAAATAATTGCCGTATTACATGTTTATAATTTTTGCTGGTAACTTGGCCACATATGATGAAACAATGTGAAGGTTTTTCAACTTTTTATTTTTTTTGAATTTTGTATGCCCGTTTCAAAATGCGGTCAAAACGGCGGGAATGACTGTTCCTAGCTAGTGGTTGAGTCTTGGATTTTTTTGGTGTTTCTCTGATTAAATAGATACTTATGTACCTAGAAATGATTTTTGGAAAAATTAAAGAGCAAACTACGAGGTAGCTGCAGTTCAAATTTGATCCGCTTCCACCTGAATCGGCGGGAATTTGTCTTTTTCACGAGAGGTGGATCAAAACTTTTAGCACCCAACCATTTGGTCAATTGTGCATTAAATATGTCCTAGTATTTTATAAAATTGATTTGGTACAATTTTGCAACAAATATTTGGTAGGTTCTTCACAAAAAAACTCATTTTGGGCACTCAAAAAATGGAAAATGATTTTTTCGTGGATCAAAAGCATTTTACTAAAATCATTTGGTCAATTATACATAAAATTTGGTCTAATACATAGAGTTCGTAGGTTCGTCACAACAAAACTATTTTTTATACTTCAACAATGAAAAATGCTTTTCTCCTGCAAAAGAACTTATTTTTAATCAATTACGACCTATTTATATGGTCATAAAGTCATCAAGGCCTTTATTGCATTCTGATTAGTCCACGAGCACCTCACGCGGATCATGCCCGACCACCGTTGGATAGTCCCAGATCCGACGGCAGCCCTCTTTCCCCACCCCCTCTACCCCTCATCCCTCTCATCCCCCTCCCGAATCAGCGCAGCTCCCTCTCACCCCTCGTCCAAAGTCCAAACCCTAGCCGTGCCCTCCTCCGTGCGCCGCCGCCCCCATCGATTCCGCCCAACACCGCCGTCCCCCTCCACTCGCTCTCCTCCATGAGCCGGATCCCCACCTCCTCCATGATCCATTTCAGGAGGCTTGAGGCAGCCAGATCCGCCGCGTTGCTTCCGGATCTGCGCCCTTCCCACCACCGATTCATCTCCAATCCGCGCCCTCCTCGCGACCAGCTCCGTCCTCACCTCCGGCCAGATCCGCCCACCCGCCACTACTAGGAAAAGGGCTATAGATGGAAATGACACTAATGGCGCACCAGACTTGTGGTGCGCCATTAGTATATACTAATGGCGCACCACCTTCTGATGCGCCATTAGTGTTGAAACTACTAATGGCGCACCCTGCCCACGGTGCGCCATTAGTACCAATTTTTTTTTGAACTAGTGCGCCTGTCCAAACATACTAATGGCGCATCCACTGGTGGTGCGCCATTACTAGTTGTAACTAGTAATGGCGCACCAGCCAGAAGGTGCGCCACTAATGTTTTTTTTTATTATTGTTTTTATTCCTTTTTTTGCAAAAGTACTAATGGCGCACCACCAGGGGGTGCGCCATTAGTAACCTGGATTACTAATGGCGCATTTGTTGCTGGTGCGCCATTAGTAAGTGGGCAGCAACAAGATATTTTGGACAGCCTCTCCTCCCACACTCACTTTCTCCCCACTTCATTCTCTCCACCGCCTCCTCCTTGTCTCGGGTGCCTCCTCTTTTTCACCTCATTTCCACCATAGATTCATTCAAATTAAGTGGTTAAGTTACCTTATTTTGCTAGGTAAGTAAGGGGGAAGCTATATTTATGTTGTTCTCCCTACAACAATGTGCACATGCACTTTTTATGGCCTAGCTAGATCTATGTATGTTCGTGGTGTTGCATATGTTTGTGGTGTTGCATATGTGTTTGTGTTTGGAGGTGTACCGGTATTTGAAATGCGATAGTTGCCAATATTTTGCCGAAATGTTGATTCATTTCCGTTTCGGCGAGAATTTTGGCATTAAGCATTCTTTTTGGTCCTATTTTTAGGGAAAGTCATGCCAAATTTTTTCTTGGTTCTAAAATATCGTTTTGCTCTACCCCGCAGGCGACCATGGTCCGCACGATGACCGAAGGCATCATGAATAGGTTTTTGAGGTCCGCGAAGGCCGAGATGCTTCAAAAGAACGAGACGGAGATAAGATGTCCGTGTCGAAGATGCAAGCTGAATAGCCTTATTGCGGACCCGGATTCCGGGCAGGTGCGGGACCACCTGCTCTTGCGTGGTTTCATGGATGGCTATTGGTGGCAAGGTGATGAAGATGACTACGAAGTCGTCCATGGGGCCGGGCAAGAAATGAGGAAGGGCAGCAAGACAACCACCGCGGCTCGGGGGGGCGAGAAGACGAAGAATCCCCAGGAGATGATCACGACGGTGATGCTGTACACAGTCATCATGTAGAAGATGCAGGACATGATGATGATGCCGGCGGAGCAGACGACGCTGGACCATCGATGGGCTGGGTGCAGGACCCTCATATTCAAGAGCTGCTTCTCAAGCAGACGGATAACGCAAGAGCTGCCGCTCGAGAGAAAGCCAAGATGGATCAACTTGAGTTAGACGCGGTTACTCCATTGTATGAAGGATGCAGGCCCGAGGATACCCGCCTGAAAGTAACGCTCATGGCTCTGGAGATGAAGGTAAAACACAAAATGACCGACGCATGCTTCGACGAGAACATGTCATTCTGGCACGAACGTCTTCCCAAGGGGAACAAGTGCCCGACCAGTTTGGAGGAGGCGAAGAAAATCGTGTGTCCTCTGGATTTACCGCACGTGAAATACCATGTGTGCATGAACAATTGCATCATTTATCGGGACGAGCACGCGGAGTCTACCATATGTCCGGTGTGCGGTGTCACTCGATACAAGAAGAGGAAGAAAGCTCCTCGAAAAGTGGTGTGGTACTTTCCGATCACTCCTCGTCTGCAGTGGTATTTCGCGGACCCTAAGGTAGCAAAGCTCCTGCGTTGGCACGCGGATAGGGAGGAGAAGAAGCGAGAAGATGACGCAAATGATCTGGAGATAGATAAAAAAGACAAGATGCTGAGTCACCCTAAGGATGCGAGCCAGTGGCAAGCGTTGAACTTCGAATACCCAGAATTTGGGAACGATCCAAGGAACATCATGCTGGGCGCGAGCACCGATGGAGTCAATCCGTTTGGGAGCCAGAGAAGCACACATAGCACCTGGCCTGTGTTCGTGTGGATGTACAATCTTCCCCCCTGGTTGTGCATGAAGAGGAAGTACATTCACATGAGTATGCTAATTGAAGGGCCGAAACAACCAGGGAACGACATCAATCTGTATCTGGGGCTGCTGAAAGAGGAGATTGACACGCTGTGAAAAACGCCAGCCAATACGTGGGACGCCACGGAGAAAGAATATTTCCCTATGAGAGCCGCACTGCTCACGACGGTGCACGACTATCTCGGTTACGGATATCTTGCGGGGCAGGTAGTCCACGGATTTTCTGGATGCGTAAGGTGCATGGATGACACAACGTATCGCCAGCTAGATAGAGATCCCGGGTCTTCGAAAACCGTGTTCATGGGACATCGAAGGTGGCTTCGCGACGATGACCCGTGGAGGAAACGCAAGGATCTGTTCGATGGTGAAACCGAACCCCGAAAACGCCCGTGTACGAGGAGCGGCGAGGAAATAGACAAGCTGTTGAAAAATTGGAAAGACTGCCCACTGCCGGGAAAGAAGCAAAAGGCGCCAGAGCCGCTGCTGAAGGTATGGAAAACGAGGTCTGTTTTCTGGGACTTGCCGTACTGGAAGATCCACCGTGTGCCTCACAGCCTTGATGTCATGCATATCACGAAGAACGTGTGCGAGAGTCTGCTTGGTACCCTGCTCAACATGCCAGAGAGGACCAAAGATGGGCCGAAAGCAAGGGCAGAATTGAAATCAATGGGCATCAGGCAGGAGCTTCACGCTATATATGATGATGATGATGATGATGATGATGATGATGATGATGATGATGATGATGATGATGATGATGAGGCGAAGCAGGACACAGAAAGTCATCGCAAAGGCAAAAAGGCCAAGAAGACCGGAAATGACTACCCTCCCGCGTGCTTCACTCTAAGTCAGGAGGAGATCGAGCAGTTTTTCACCTGCCTCCTAGGAGTAAAACTTCCTTACGGTTACGCGGGGAAGATAAGCAGATACCTAGACCCAACGAAGTAGAAGTTCAGCGGGATGAAGTCTCACGACTGTCACGTGCTGATGACGCAGATACTTCCAGTTGCAATCCGTGGGATCATGGACGCGCACGTCCGTGAAACGCTATTTGGCCTATGCAACTTCTTCGACGTCATCTCTCGGAAGTCGATTGGCGTGAGGCAACTTAGAAGGCTACAGGAAGAGATCGTGGTGATACTATGCGAGCTTGAGATGTACTTCCCGCCCGCATTCTTTGACGTTATGGTGCATCTGCTGGTCCATATAGTGGAGGATATCATCCAACTCGGGCCGACGTTCCTGCACAGCATGATGCCGTTCGAAAGGATGAATGGTGTCATCAAAGGATACGTTCGCAACATGTCACGTCCACAAGGAAGCATAGCCAGGGGCTTTCTGACCGAAGAGTGCATCTCCTACTGCACGAATTATCTAGGCATCGAGAACCCCGTTGGTCTGCCCGTCAACAGGCACCTCGGCAGGCTCGCTGGATGTGAAGAGAATGTGAAGAGAAAGGTGAGAGTTATCAGAATATCAAGGAGAAAAATCCTTCGATCACCGAAGATGACTACAACGACTTCAAGATCAATTGCTCGAGCACCGCAAGCTCCCAATCAAGTGAGTGGGGGAAACAAATGCGGGAGCTGAACATAGGGGAACACACACTCGGTCCCGGCGGTTACAGAGTGGCGGAGCCTATATGGGACAAGGAGGACGCGGACCGTGCCGAGCAAGGCCTACCGCCCCGCTTCGAGAAATACAGCGGTAACAAGCAGACTAGGAACTATGTCAGGGCCCGGTACAAGGAGGACCCAATAACAAAGGAGCTTACCACGGATCCGAAGACCAGGGCGCTTGAGCTTGTTCTGGTAAGGAATACACCCCCGCGTAATTAGCTCCATATGGTTGCATTCTAATTAATGAAGCCAAATTTCTAAATGGTTCACATTCCTTCGACTGAAAGCAGTAGCGCGGAGTCGACTAAGAGCAACCCTTGGGACACCACTCTAAATAGGGGGTTGAATGTAATGAAGAACAAGGATAAGCTCAGTAAGCCAACGTCAGCTGGTCGTGTGGCCGGCAAAGGCTTGTCGACAAAATGGGGGTCATACTATACCGCTGGTGTGCGGAAGGAGAAAAAGACCAGCTCGGAAAGCCAGGCGCGAGAGGTTCAAGAACTCAAGGCACAGGTGGCGTGGATTCCGGAGATTGTCCAAGAGCAAGTGGAACAACGACTCGGAGCGACGATCACCGCCCTTGTGCCTACCTTGATCTCGGGGTTGAGTGCGTGGATTGCGGGCGGCCAACAGGGGCCGCCCCCGATTCCTAGCTTCACGGCCAGCAACTCGCATAATGCGATGGCGGGGCCATTGGTGCCTCCGGCGGAGGCGGCATTGGTGTCTCCGATGCCGGCACGGGAGCTTAATGCACCCGGGTGTACGCCGGCCGGCACCTCTTCAGCAAGCGGCCCCTCCGTCAACTGCACGCCCGCCGTTGGCGGTGCCTCGACATTAGCCGAGCTCGACGCCATCATCACGGTAACTAATTAAGCCTCTCTCGGCCGAGGACTTCATCTCCTTGCCTTTGACTGGGCATCCCTGACGCCCTACATGTTTTCGCAGGGCACCGCCGACGTTCCGTGCACTCTCCTCCACTTTGTGAACAACGAGTTGGTCGATGTCGCCAAGGGCAAAATCGTTCAACCGGGCAACCCCTTGTTCCACGGTACCCAGATGCCACCCAACTTGTTTAGGGTTCAACTGGTTCGGGTGCTGCCAGGCTGCGACGACTTGTTACCTCCGATTCGACCCGTCGGGGCCCACGATGAAGACGTGATGACCCTCAGCGCCTGCCTGAGCTGGCCCCTGCTTTGGCCGAAGAGCCAGATTCGTTTGGGGGCGGGGGACACCACCCCAAAGACAACACCGCCAGTCGTGCCGGCGCCAAGTCGGTCCCATGGCAAGACCGCCGTAACGGTGCCGGACATCCCTATGCCACTGGATCCAAACATGCATATGGCACAGGATCAGAACGACGACGACGACGACGACGACGATGATACATTTGGCAACGTTGATCAGTACTTTGCCGAGCATGGGTACGATGGCGACTTCATGGGGCCTCCTTCTCAAGAACCAAACCCAACAAAAGACGTGTGCGATCTAGCTCGTACCGCGGAGAAGCCAAGTTGCAACAGGCGCCGTCTGGCGTTCAGCTCTCAGGAGACGCCTCCAGCTACCGACTTCACCGAGCCTCAGATAGGCGAGGTGCGAAATATTATCAGCCCCAACACACTCAAGAAGGCGGTCTGTGAGCAGAACTCGGTCCCATTATAGGAGAAGAAGAAGGCACGCAAAAGAAAGACTAAGAAGGGTGCGAGCCAGCCGGCACCGAGTACGATCCGTGCTCAGGACGGGCCACCTTCACCGCAGGATATCTCGAGGAGGGTGCATGTGGCGGGTAGGGCGATGCTACCGACAAATATGCTCAATGCTGCAACCGGTGCTATGCGGAGTCTGCATGACAGTGTTCTTGCTTTGGAGAAGCGGCGTCTCAGAGAGAAGGATGTGGCATACCCGGTTTTCACGGCCAAGGTGCCAGAGGGCAAGGGCTTTGTGTATAACTCCATCGGGCGTACGATCGTCCTGCGTTTTGATGACATCCACGCTATGTTGAACCTTCATCCGCTGCACTACACCTTCGTTCGGCTATTTTCGCTGAGTATGGAGATGCGGATCATTCGCGACAAGACCCCGGACATCGTGATAGTCGACCCCTTCTACATGCGTGCCAAGATCTTGGGCAGCGCTGACCGGCAAGTCGCGAGTTCTTACCTCGAAGGCGTCATTCTGGCAAACCAAGATAAGGATAACTTCCTCGTGCCTTACTTTCCCGAGTAAGTCCTCCCCTCAACCGGCCCGTAACATATGAATTCTTACATTTCGATCGTTTTTCTTCTAACATTCTGTGTTTTCTGCAGTGACACACGTTGCACGCTCATCCTCCTAAGCCCCAAATATTCCATGGCCATGTATTTCGACCCGGACCGTCAGTCGAACGTAGACTACACAAATGTCAAGAAGGTTCTTGATGATCTTCTCCCCGGCTACGCCCAATCTGGAGGCACCTTCACCAGGCCTATTCGTAAGTACGACAAGCATGTGTTCTCCCACAATACGATGTTCTGCTGCGTCAAGCAGCCGCCTGGCGGTCAGAAGGGTGCCTACTACGCCATCCATCACATGCGGGCGATCGTACGGGACCATCATCAACTTCTGCTACCGAGTAAACTCAAAGATTGGGCCGCGAGCGTGTCGGCAATCCAAGACGCGGACCTCCGACAAGAATTCTTTCGCATCCAGTCGGAGTTTGCGGAAATCATCCATCAAGATGTCCTTCGTACCTCGGGGCAGTTCTACCTCAGAAATCAACCGTCCAACAGTGACATCGACACAATGCTACAAATGCAGGCTGACAACGACCGTTATTTCATGACTCCCACGATAGACGGCGGCTTCATCCACGCTCCGGTCCCTTGAGTCGAGTCGAAAGCAGTGATGTTGTGTCTAGTTCTGAAACATCGATTGGCTCATGTTGTAATTAAACTTTAATGAACTTGTAGTATGTCTCTTTGGTTTCGAGAGTCGTTCAACTTAGATGTAATCGATGCTATTAATGTCTTGCTTTTCTCTTCCGATCGTTCTGTTGCATAATTATATATTGCTTATGTATTGTCTGTGAATTGGTACTAACGTTTCGTTTGGCTAGTGCATAGCGATGCCGACGTATGTCGTGTACAAGGGTAAGGTTCCCGGAGTCTACGATGACTGGGAGGAGTGTCGGAGACAGGTTCACCGATTCAGCGGTAACAGTTACAAAGGGTACACCACTAGGGCCGAGGCCGAATCTAGATACGCCCGCTATCTAGCGGGAGAGGGGAGGGAGCGTTGGAGGAACCGGATGAAGATGAGTTTCATCGTGATGATGCTCATCGTGATGACCGCAGCTCTCTTCTATGTGATGGTAGTTTAGATGATCGATATCGACTTGTAATGTGAAGACAAACTCGCTACTCGCGGTCTCGAGACTTGTAATATAATGTTCTATCTTTGTTCGGTCTTTTCAATTCGGAGACTAATATGATGAATTGTATTCGGAGACTAATATGATGAATTGTATTCAAAGACTAATCTTCTATTGTATTCGATGAATCTGTTGTTGATGTGTGCTGTCTATATTTTGTCAAATTATACATTTTGTAACCTGTGCAAAAAACAGAAAATAAAAAAATAAAAAAAACCTAATATTCATACTAATGGCGCATCACATGATAGTGCGCCATTAGTATGAAAAGCATACTAATGGCGCATCACTGGTAAGTGCGCCATTAATATGCCATGGTTACTAATGGCGCATCCAGTGGTGGTGCGCCATTAGCATGCCAAAGCACCTGGATATACATGGCCTTTGGGAGGCATACTAATGGTGCACCCTGGCCTATACTAATGGCGCACCCGCGGTGCGCCATTAGTATACCAGATACTAATGACGCACCAGGTGATGCGCCATTAGTAAAAATTACTAATGGCGTGCTGTTAATGGCGCACCACAGATGCGCCATTAATAGCCATATTAGGTGCGCCATTAGTAGGGGTTTTTCTAGTAGTGCACAACCCAACCTTCCCTCGTCTCTGGTTCACCATGACACACACCTCCTCACCTTGTCTCTTCTCCTTCCAAGATCCACCACGCCACGGTCGCCATGGGCCTGGACGGCGCGCCGGCCTGCTCCATCCCCACTCAAAATCTCGAGCGTCTGTGCGTGGGGAGACGGCGGCCAGAAAGACGCATGGGGAAACCCTAGCCGTCGTCATCTCGCTCGTCCAGATCTGCTTGGGTTGGTGGAGGTATGGCTATGGCGCTGCGCACCATGGCCGCGAAGCTGAAGCAGAAGATCTCCGCCGCTGTCCAGTGGGTTCGCGTCTCTTCTCATGCTCCGGTTCGTTCCCCATCTCGATTTTCTCCCCCCGTCTGAGTCTTTGATTGATGCAATCGAATCGATTGATAAAGACATGTTGCGATGCGCAATTAGTCGGATCCATCCGTCTCCCTCCCCTCCCCTCCCCTCCGACGGGAGTTTGTTGCATGTTCTTCTAGTAGTGATGGAGGCACGATAGGCCCTGCTGCTTAGGTTGTTGGGTTAAATAAATTTTGATGATATTAGCAAATGGAATCAACGTGTGCAATCCATCATCTTTCTGTTACCAGAGGCACCAGCCAGATGTTCTTAGCTATTTTGATTGATTATTAAATTAGCAATGTAGTTTCAATTGCCAGAATCTCTCTGTTGCCCTAGACAGACGCAATATGTGTGTTTAGATGAAATTGTCCATGTCATTTTACTTTCAGCGGCCTGCATTAGCTGCCATCCCAGTTTTAACAATTCAAACTCAACTGCATGCAGGCACATGCTGATACTAACCTCGACCCCTTTGGCCTAGAGTTTCGGTAAGTCACTAAAAGCATGCAAGATTGTTGTCTGATTGATTCCATCATTGTGCAACACGTCCTGACATTCATTCTCCTTCCTCTTTGGAAGCCGGGCACTGGAGAAGATTGTAGAGAAACACAGGAAGAGGCGGAGGAACGAGGCCTTGGCCTGTGGTGCTGGCTTCAGTCTTGGAGCACTCACCTTTTTGCTTGGGGTCACTTTTGAGCTCAGCAAGCTAAACTTGTTTCAAACATTTAGATAGCTCAGCTAGCTAGTTTAGTCTGCTACGGTTTGGGGGTGCTTTGGGTTTCAATTCACTGCAGCAGAAGCACCATTCTTTTGCCTTTTTCAGTTAGATGCGCATAACTACTCTAGCCCACCTAATTAACTGATGTGCAATTGAGAAGCTTAATCTGGTGAACCGATGTGACAGTAGAAGCAATAATTGAACTAATGCTATATGTAGCTTAACAAACTGAGCAAGGGAAACCATTATATCCCCTTCCTTGTTTTATGATTTAGCTTTTAGTTCTTCTGGCCAAACATGTGCTTTAGCCTTTTGCCTTTTCTTATCAATAGTTGTTTTGCTTGTTTTTGAGCTACTACCACTTTGAGCTGCTGTAGATTATCTGATGTACATTTTGTGGTCTGGAAACAAAATTACTAAGCAAGGTGAAGCCTTGAGCTTGACTTCATTGCTGTGCTCTATGTATATTTATTTACTGCTATAACATGGATATATATTCAGCTTTAATGTTAGTTGTAGCGCTAACACATCCATATGTGAAAAAAGGGTTCAGACAGAACTATGCTTGCTAGTACTATCTCTCTAAAACATGTGCAATTTGAATCCCAACAATCCAACCTGGTAGTGGCAGATTTTGCCTTCTTAGAGTTGTATTGCAATTTAATTTAGTGCTACATGGTTTTAGATTTCTTTGTTAACTTGAGCAGGAAAACTAAGTAAGATGCGTATTTGACACATGGTATCGGCAAGGATAGAATGGCTTCTGATGTGTTGTGCTTATGTATTATGATTGCAGCTGCCGACCTCTTCCTGGGCTTCGCAACCAGCTTCCAGCAGGTCTACGCGCTGGCGCAGTGCGACGTTTACTGCAGCAACTACGTCACCCAGGCCGTGCAGCGCATCGCGGTCGAGTGCGGCGGCGCCCCCTCCGGCCAGGTCTACATCGACAAGTGCTACATTACCTACAGCTACTAACCCCACTATTTCATGAATGGTTCATTACAATAGTTCTTTCTGCAGTAATTTCAGTGTTTCATAGATTAAGATTACATATGTATGTTCATGAATGATGAGTAGTTTCAGTCATTTCCCAACTTGAAAGAAACTGGAATAGGCAGTAGTAGGACAATGAGTCATCCTGCACTAGTACAAGTACATGAACAAGTAGTATTATACGAGTCAGTGTTGATTTTGAAATTTGATGCTCTCTAATGATTGCTCACGTGCCCTCAGGAATCTGTTATTCCTTTTTCATCATCAGGATGACAACAAGTCTTCTTAGTGGGATCAGACGGCACATTGTTGTTGCCAAAAACACTGTGATGTCATTTCGCTTGTATGCCATACTCTCGCACCAAGTCTTGGTAAATATATATATATATATATATATATATATATATATATATATATATATATATATATATATATATATATATATATGACTCCTCTTCTGTATTCTTGGGAGTATGTATTCCCATCCTCAATATACCTCATATACGCATTAATTATACCTCTTTATTATTCTCAATATACTTTATTAAATATTCTAAGATACCCCAATATGAGTTTAGTTGAAAAAATATCATCTGCGACGTACTTTTTGTAATATACCTTTTCACGTACAAACGCATCAGTATATACATAAATATTTAAAAATACATAGACTCACATGAATTTTTTCATGAAACTCATTTTGAGATATCTAATAATTACTAATGAAGTATATTAAAAATAATAAAAAGGTATAAAAGATTTATCTATGTGGTATATGAGGAGCGGGAGTACGTACTCCCAGGAGTACACAATCTCAAAATTTTCCTATATAGGATGGATTTATCTATGTGGTAGGATGGATTTTCCCTATATATATATATATATATATATATATATATATATATATATATATATATATATATATATATATATATATATATGCATAGAACAGGAAAATTCACAATCTGAAATAATGTAGTGGACATGAACCTCAAACAAAAGAAAAGAACAATAAAAAAGTATTTTTGTTCAATTTTTGGTTTGAGTGGCAAGCAAATGTATATGCTTACTTAGTTTACTTAATGGGGCCCAACACAAAGGTAATTACTGAAGGCTCAATCGCATGCAATGATCCAAGGTCAACCTCGTGATAGCTTCTCATACTGAGATTTCGATTATTCAACTCAAATTGAAATCAATATAATTTTTTCACTTAAGAATGTGAATTGATCGCAGAGAAAAACACCCCCCCCCCCCAAATATCAAATCGTAATAATAAATGGAGGTGTACATGAATAAAATAAAATGCGAAAAATTATAACTAATGCACCATTACGCCATTATGTAAGAAACCCAAGAGATAAAATATTGGATTAACTTTGTAAAAGATTAAGTCTAGCATGAAAATTGCAAGATACATCTTGTCATTTGTGAAGTAGCTTACAGAGTTGTGTCTATCACCTTACCTCAGATATAATATATATAGAGCTACAAAAATGTAGAGAAAAGGAAAATCAAACTATCTTTTATTTATGCCCACGTAGTTCAATTACAGATTTCATTCTCATCAAAATGAGGATAGGTAGCCTATATCATCTTTAAAAAAATGCAAAAACATTTTTTGCATCTCCGTTTTCCTTTCTTAAAAAGTTTGTACTGACTGGGTATGAAACAAAAGCAATAATACTATTGCGCCTCGCATGGTGTACAGTGCCTAGTAGCATGCCAAAAGACCACGATAAATATTCACCGCCCGACAAGAAGGACCACGTCTATACCATCAGGCATCAGCAGGCGGTCAGGCAGAACGCGGACGACCCGAACGACGCCCAGCACAGCGACCACGCCTTTTTTTTCTTTTTTTTTCTTTTACGGGGAGAGCCACCACTCCTTGATGCCATGAAGGAAACAAATATAACAACCACGGAAAACAACAAACTGAAACGCAGCATATCCACACCTTTAATATGCACCGGTCCCTATCATGAGCACCATTATTAATATACTAAACCTAGTAGAAATATTCTAGAACACCAAAAACTGCAGCCAAAGCGGCAGCCGACCTGAAGCAGCAGAAAAAAAATTCAACACGACGCTGCTGACAAGAATGAAATAACATGTGTGCGAACGTGAACAAATAAACAAATCAGTCTCAGAGAAAATATCTCTTTGTAAGCATGGAGAGGAAAAAATATAATAAAGAAAAGAAGCCACCAACATGAAACATGAAACGCCCGAAGGAAAAATATCTCAATAAAAAGAACTAATATAATTCAAAAACGCTTGCGTTAATCGCATGCACGTAGTCACATCGGCTGCCAAATCATATCGCTTCGAAATTTGCACCGATGAGTGCAGGCATCTATCGGCGGCCAAACTACCATACCACAGAGAGAAGGCAGTTTGATCAAACAAAACAAATCCAAGGATAAATCGCTATGCCTACCCAAGGTGTGTACCACTCGATTATCCCAGATTTCAAATGGCGAACCCATAAAATTCGCTGTTCAATCCAATAAAATCTCAAATAAAAGAGGAGAAAAGAAATTGCTTGCGGGGATAGATTTGTTTTTTCTGTCAAATGATCTTTGTTGGGCATACGGGAATACTTGGTTGGACGTGAATTTTGGGGTTGATGAGACCACGTGCATGGGAGTAGGAAATGATGTGTCTACGTGCATAGGACTTGGAAACAGTCTTGTCCTCTCCCTGTTTGGTCAAGGATTAGGATTTCTTTCTGCTTGAATCCGTACAACGTATTGGGTCTTCAAATAATCTGGAGGACCATGCACAATGCAAACTAAAAATCTAACTTGAGTTTTTGCAGCATGGAAGCACGACTTCCTGCCGCATGTTAATTTGTTAGAGAGTGACATGTTCTGGGTGCAAAGGGAAGACCTCTTGGATATCAAGTTCAAATTGTTGGTATCCTTGTCCTTAATGCACTCAGGTAATCATATCCTCTTAGCAGTATTTTCCTCCAAGAAATAGCTCGATCGGCGATTACATATTCATATATGGAAAAGATATTTTCCTGCAAGAAATTGATATATACCTCAATTAGTGATTACATATATTCATATGAATGAAACACCCTCATAAATCAACCCAAAATCAAAGTACATGCATAAATTCAACCAGATATATTCTTAGTATGCTTCAGCCTCTAAGAAAAGTTATGCTCATATTAACTTAAGAAAAAAAATACCTTTTTAAACAAATATACTCCCTCTTTAAAATAATATAAGAATGTTTAGATCACTACTTTAATAATGATCTAAACAATCTTATATCTCTTTACGGAGGGAGTATGTACTTAGAGCATCTCCAACAGGCGCCCAAAAAGAACTCCGCGCACTAAAATTTTGTTTTTTGGGGCGCCGCACAGCTCCAACTGATCTAAAAGTTTTTGGGTGCGCGCTGAAAAACGCTATCGCGCGCAGCATATTTTGGATTCCGGATTGCGCGCTTCATAATTTGCACTGTGTGCTTTTTGTGCGCGCGTTTTTGGACGTCTGCAAAAACGATGTTGGTCCCGGCGCACTAAAAATGCTAAAGTGGCGCGCTATAACTTTTATTGGGCGCCAAATTTTTATGCAGCCGTTGGAGATGCTCTTAGGTAAGTTCTATTGACATGGAAATAAAGGTGGACAGTTTTTCTGCAATTTATGTCACGACAAAAAGGTGAGTACATGTGCAGTTTAAAAGAGGATTATATACACAGACCTATTCACCATGAATGTTTATATACAATGAAAAAACAGAACAACTCAGTTCAGACATATGCAACGGCAATAAAAAAGGGCAATCTTTTGAAGCGAGATGGAGATCGAAAAAGACATGGTTATGTACCGTACATGAGCATATCGATGTCGGTTAGGAACTTAGGAAGCCATAGATGCACACAGAGCCTCCAAAAGGCCTAAAAAAACCGAAAAATATTCTTTGGCGATCTGTGGGGAAGGTGTAAAAGGTATGACTAATAGTTAACATAATTTAAACTGCATGATGGGAATTTGAGATATACTTGTTTGCATACTGTATGGGCTAGCTAGGTTCCCAGCAGAAAGTCTGAAAGTAGCATATGGATCAAAGCTCACCAGAGTATAGTAAATCAGTCGTTGACTTAAACAGCTAATGAACCGTGCATTGAGCGCGGTGGTCCACCTCCCACCACATCCCCGGCGCCCGGACGCTCCTCTTACAATGGAAGATGCTTAGGAAGGTGCTTAGAAAAATAAACCGGATTTTTCTGAAGCACCGTGCCTATTTCTATAGAAAAGACGCTTAGTTAAGCGTCTACCCTGTAGAAATACGCACCGATGCTAAAAAAAATACTTATTTATTTCTCTAAGTACCTCTCATTGTACAAGGGCTTAGAGCTGCCTGCGGAGCTTCCATATGGTTGTGACGGCTACCGTCGACGCGCATAGTCTTCACTGAAGAAACGACGCGAGTCAATAGCGGAGAAAAGCCATGCGAGTCGCGAGTGGTCAATCTCCGGAGGCAGCACCCGTGGTGATGGCGACGCGGTTGTTCCTGCGCTGAGCCACGGCTGCAGCTCCAGCGGGCCACAGTGAACGCGTGGAGGTGACGACCGACCACGGGGACGGCTAGATAGCGCGCAACCACGTGGTCCGCGGCTTCGCACGTTGGAGGCGTCCAGGCTTGGGACGGCCGAGCGCCCAGGCATGGTCGCGGTTTCACACATTGCTTGGAGGCGACTCATCATTGGTTGGACCAGGCACGGCGACACTCCCACCATCGCTGCTCCTCGTCAAGTTGGACGCGGCTGATGTGCGGGATCACGCGCTTAACTCGCCGCCGCTGGTTAAGTTCTCCGACTCCAGCGACTGCCGGCTCGCGAGCCAGGGCCACGACCTGGTCGCTGCCGCCGCGGCCGTATGACCGAAAGGCCTCTTTCTCGTGCTCTGCTCCGTATTCGCCGTCGTGCTCGCCGTCGCCACCGCACTCCTCTGGTACATGCAGCTCCGCACGTGATTGCTTTCCAGGAACTGGTCCATCAGTCGTAGTCGCCATGGCTAGACCGCGCGCTTAAGGGCAAATGAGCTCCATGGCCGTCCACGCTGCGCCGACAAGGGGAGGAGAGCACCGCCGGGAGGAAGGAGGGGCAGGTGATGAGAAGAGGCTCCTCCATGGTTGGGTGGTCGTGATGAAGGGATGTGGTTGGGTGGTCGTGATGAAGAGATGGGGCGTCAATTGTACCGGTAAAAGAGGCCGAGAATTAGGAAAGAAGATGCAACAATATGAGGGCATGTACAATGGTTCTATCTTAGCAATGCCACGTAGGATAGATGATGAGGTGGAGGAGAGAGAACTCATAAGAAAAGGCTTGTCTTCTCTTATTTAAGAGGAGACAAGAGGTGATCTCTTAGCACAATATGTCTCACCACATTTTTAGGAATTACTAGTTATTGAAGATAAGGCTAAGATATGACCCATTGTAGACAAATTTTTTTGTCATCTTTAAATCACATGCAAGACTTAAGATAAGACTATCTTATCAACCATTGTACATGCCCTGAGGAAGCTGCAACGGAGGAAGTTGAGCTTTTATAGGACCATAAAGCGGTGGGGTATTTTACCTGATCCTTCTGGAGGGCACGATTATAGCGGCGCCAAGAAATTTCGAGTGCCAACGAATTAAGCGGCACCGACTATTATCATCACATGCAAAACCGCATGCAACCACGTAGGCACGTCACGTGTCCATCCCCAACATGCATCAACCAATCAAAAAAACTAACAAACCATCCCACCAGATCCGGTCAACACGTGAGCAACTCCAACCACAAGCGCTAGACAAAAGGATTGGCACCCTTCCATGCATAATCGTTAGGTCCACCCGAGGTGCACACGCCCGCATCACCCAGTAATTAGCGTGTCGGACTCCCATTGGCTGGTTTTTGACTGATAGGAAAAAGTCAAAAAAACCAGGTAAAAGGATCCTAGTCAGGTTTAGTATTATGTATAATTCTCGCACTAATCACCCCATCTCCACCTTCCTCCTTCCCGTCTTCACCATCGGCAGCTTTCCCAAGCGCAGCCGCCGTCGGGCCTCAACCTTCCCGGCACGCTTCCGGGCGCAGCTCCCGGGACCATTGCCTCTGTTGGCACTCCTCCTGTGAAACTGATGTGAAATTATTTTTTTTGCGGGGTAAAGCATGGGTTTTATTACTTAGAAATAGTGTTATAGTCTACTAATACAAACTCTAAAACAACATCTGAAACTCGGTGCAACCAACAGGCGGTGCAACCCCCAGAATGACCAATATTAACTAGACTATGAGCAACTCTATTTTGAATACGATCTACTTTTAACGGAATAAACACCCGAAGAGTTAGGATTTTCTTAATCTCCATAATCAGACGACCATATGCCGACCGGTCCAGTGAATTGTTTGTCAAGGCCGCAATAACAGTCGAGCTATCAGAATGAATGATGATAGGCAACTCTGGCTGTTGCATGCTTAGTGACAGTCCTTCAAGAGTGACACTAATCTCAGCTTCAAGGGCATCTTTGCATTGGAATAAGTACCGGTATGCCGAGAAAATAACAGTGACATTGCTATCCCTGAGGATCATACATGTACCTGCTGGACCAGTATCTTGCGCGAAAGAACCGTCGATGGACAACGCCACCCATCCGGGCTCGGGTCTCGGCCATGGGGGGTGAAGCCTTTGTACTGGCCCAGGTTTTGGCAGTGAGTCACACACTGGAAATTTGCCCTTGATAATCTCTTCAACACTACGCATCGTAGCTTGTTGAAACGAGGATAGACAACTGCTTAAGAACAATTTGGAGGAATCAGGAGGTGGGACCTCTTTACCATGCGTCAGCTCACTCTGCAGACTCCAAATCCTCCAGAGTAGCATAATGATCATCGCTCGTTCATTGTCAGGCCTATTAGCCAGAAGACCAAAAATCCATTCGGGACCAGAATTGAGCAAGAGACAGAGAAAGGCAGAAACAACAGTGTGGATCAGCAGTGACAGGCAAAACAAAAGAAAGCAATAGTGTGGATCAGTGAAATCATTCACTTCTTTACTCCTCCTGTGAAGTTGAGCGGTGGATCAACAATAGTGTGTTTAAAATTGATCTGGAGAGGCAGAAAGCATTTGTACTCCATGCTGAACACTTGATCAGTGGCTGATCAAGTTCACAGCCTTCATACTCAACACTTGATCCATCCATGGTTGTAAATCTGCTACTCCGGAAGAATTTCAGCATGGCTCTCTCCTCCCCTCCCTCGCTCCCTCCCCGCGGGACGCCGTCGGCTTGCGGTTCCCCCTCGTCCCCGGCGTTCAAGTCAGATTCGCTCCCCTGCTCCCTTCTCCCCTCGTGCTCCTCTCCGGGCTATCCGCCGGCGGCGGGGCCCGAACCCCTCCCACCCGCGTTCCCCCCTCCCTGTCCGGTGGCCCTGGCAGCGCCACGGGCCAACAAGTTCTGGGCCCTTGATTCCGACGACTCTGGCTTCGATTCTGATCCTGAGACTCCCCCTCCTCCTCGCTCGGCATCAGTGGTTGGGTTGCCTCCGTTATTGGTGGCGGGCCGTCGGTGCAAGTTTGCTCCGGGGGGTCGGGGCCGGCTGTGTGCGCTTGATGCGGGCCCGGATGGATGGCGTCGTGTTGGCCGTGGGCGCCGGCGCGCCGCTCCCTGGGCGGCGGATCCTTCTTTGGTGAGCCCGGGGGTGGACTCCATGGCCTCACCCGTCTCATCCTCCTCGGTGGCGGTGCCCTCCGGTTCGTCGCCGTCCAGGTGCCTCCCTTCCACGTCGTCGGCGGCGCCGGCGCAAACCCTAGATCTGGGATCGGGTCTTGCATTGGTGCCCCGGTCCGTGGGCCGGGTCCCTCTGGTCGGTGACGGGCCGTGTGGGCCTGTGTCGGCCCCTTCGCTGGATTCCACGGCTGATTTCCCCCCCCCCCTCGTGTCTGAGTCTGATGGGCCTAGGCCAGCCCAGTTGAGTCCGCCTCCCCCTTCGGCCCTTTCGACAGAGCCCGGCCTGGCTGGCTCCGGCTATTTATGGGTCCGGAAGGGGTCGGTTCCCCCTTTTCTAGGGTTTCCTGCCTCCGCTGCTGATCTGCGACGGCGCCGTTTCCCTATCCGCCGCTTTGTCAGATCCAAGCCTCCCCCTCCCCTCCTCCTTCCCTTCTCGTCGGTGGTGGCGATGGACCGCTCCCGTGGGTCCTCCAGCGACGCTGTCTCCAGCCTCAAGCGGGGGCGAGACGGCTCTGGCGACGCCGCTGCGGATCTGGAGTTTGAGGCGTCGCTCCGCGCCAAGCTCCAGGCTTCGCGGTCGGAGGCGGGTGCCGCTTCGCCGCGTGCGTCTGGTTCCGGGCCGGTGGCTTCTCCGTCCTTGGCGCCCGCAGCTCCGGTGCATGTGGTCGACCCTTGGGAACAGGCGGCGCGGGGGAGCCGGGCGGGATCTTCGGGCCCCTCCTCGTCTCCTTCCTCGCTTGCTCCCATGGGTGGGCCGCCGCGGGCGCCGGCGGCGGGCGGCGGCGGGCCGTCCCGCTTCGTTCCTCGTGGTGGCTCTGGGGCCCCGGCCTGGCGTCCGGTTGGCCCTGCGGCGGGACGTGGTGCTGGCGCGGGTGCCGTCGGTGGTTCTTCTGGAGATGGCATCCTCCCTCCGCCGCCTTCTCGTGGTGCGAACCGTAACTCCTCTCACTCCCAGGTTTCTAATCCCATCCTCACCTGCTTCGCGTGTCATCGCCCTGGCCATTTCTAGTCTCGGTGCGAGAACCCTCCTTTCTGTCTCATCTGTAGGGAGGATGGACACCTAACGGTGGACTGTCAGAGTAGGATCAAGCCCCCCTCCTTCGTCCATTTTGGGATTGGCCTCCCGGGTTGCTCTTTTTTTGCCATGGACAAGGAAGTTCCCGCAGCTGCTCCCATTCCCTCCCTGTCCAACGTGGGTGTCATTACTGTCCAAGACAAGCGTATCTCTTCACAAGCCCTCTTGGATGAACTTCATATGTGGGATGAAGGGGGTTGGGACTGGCAGATCCGGCAGCTTTCTGATTTCGAGTTTGCGGCCACTTTCCCCTCTAAAGAGAGTCTTCGCATGATGTCTTCCTGTACCAGTTTCACTCTCCCTGTGAATCAACTTGTTGTATCGGTCAAAGCGGCTTCCAACGGATCCAAGACCATATCTCCTCTGTCTGATGTCTGGGTGCTCGTTGATGATGTGCCTCCCAGCTTGCGCACCGCGTCCTTCTTGATGGCTTTTGGGGTGCTTATCGGGAAACCTATTGAGGTCGATCTTGCTTCGCTGTCGGTTCTGGGTCCTGCTCGCCTTCGTGTGTGGTGTGTTGATCCGATCTGCACCCATGGTTCCGTTGATGTCTTCCCAACGGCTGGTGGCTTTCGTCTTCGAGTTCGGGTGGAAGGTGCTCCTGGTGCGGCCGCTCCTCCTCCCCCCCTCCTCCCCCGGCCTCGGGTGATGATGATAAGAGCCGGGAGGGTGGGGGGGGTCCTGAGGACTCGCTGAATGGCACGGATCCCCGATTCACCCAGTCTGCGTGGGATGGGTTTTCTCCTGCTGAGCAGGAGCTGATGAAGGATTGTGCTCCGGCTCCGGCGGGTGGTGGGGTTCAGGGCTCGGTGCCTGGTACGGTGGCTGGTCCTGCGGCCGCGGCTGTTGGAAATATGCCCTAGAGGCAATAATAAAAGTGTTATTATTATATTTCTTTGTTCATGATAATAGTCTTTTATTCATGCTATAACTGTATTCTCCGGAAATCGTAATACACGTGTGAATACATAGACCACAATATGTCCCTAGTGAGCCTCTAGTTGACTAGCTCGTTGTGATCAACAGATAGTCATGGTTTCCTGGCTATGGACATTGGATGTCGTTGATAACGGGATCACATCATTAGGAGAATGATGTGATGGACAAGACCCAATCCTAAGCCTAGCACAAAGATCGTGTAGTTCGTATGCTAAAGCTTTTCTAATGTCAAGTATCTTTTCCTTAGACCATGAGATTGTGCAACTCCCGGATACCGTAGGAATGCTTTGGGTGTACCAAACGTCACAACGTAACTGGGTGGCTATAAAGGTGCATTACAGGTATCTTCGAAAGTGTCTGTTTGGTTGGCACGAATCGAGACTGGGATTTGTCACTCCGTGTAAACGGAGAGGTATCTCTGGGCCCACTCGGTAGGACATCATCATAATGTGCACAATGTGACCAAGGGGTTGATCACAGGATGATGTGTTGCAGAACGAGTAAAGAGACTTGCCGGTAACGAGATTGAACAAGGTATCGATATACCGACGATCAAATCTCGGGCAGGTAAAATACCGCTAGACAAAGGGAATTGTATACGGGATTCATTGAGTCCATGACATCGTGGTTCATCCAATGAGATCATCGTGGAACATGTGGGAGCCAACATGGGTATCCAGATCCCGATGTTGGTTATTGACCGGAGAACGTCTCGGTCATGTCTGCATGGTTCCCGAACCCGTAGGGTCTACACACTTAAGGTTCGATGACGCTAGGGTTATAAAGGAAGTTTGTATGTGGTTACCGAATGTTGTTCGGAGTCCCGGATGAGATCCCGGACGTCACGAGGAGTTCCGGAATGGTCCGGAGGTAAAGATTTATATATGGAAAGTTGTTGTTCGGGTTCCGGAAAAAGTTCGGGTTTTTTCGGTATTGTACCGGGAAGCTTCCAGAAGGTTCCGGAGGATTCCGGAGGGGTCCGGAGGTCCGGAAATTGTTCCACCACGTCCAATACAGTAGCATGGGCTGTAAGGGGGCGCCCTAGCCTTAATGGGACAAGGGCACCAGCCCCCCCAAGGCCCATGCACATGGGAGGGGGAAAACCCTAAGGGGGAGGGCCTCCACTTGACTTGGGAGGCACTCCTCCCCCCCTTGGCCGCACCCCTTCCTTGGAGGAAGGGGCAAGGCTGCGCCTCCCCCCTCTCCCTTGCCCCTATATATAGTGGAGGGGAGGGAGGGCAGCCATACCTGAGTCCCTGGCGCCTCCCTCCCTCCCGTGACACCTCCTCCTCTCCCGTAGGTGCTTGGCGAAGCCCTGCAGGATTGCCACGCTCCTCCACCACCACCACGCCGTCGTGCTGCTGCTAGATGGAGTCTTCCTCAACCTCTCCCTCTCTCCTTGCTGGATCAAGGAATGGGAGACATCACCGGGCTGTACGTGTGTTGAACGCGGAGGTGCCGTCCGTTCGGCACTAGGATCTCCGGTGATTTGGATCACGACGAGTAGGACTCCTTCAACCCCGTTCTCTTGAACGCTTCCGCTTAGCGATCTACAAGGGTATGTAGATGCACTCTCCTTCCCCTCGTTGCTGGTTTCTCCATAGATAGATCTTGGTGACACGTAGGCAATTTTTTGAATTTCTGCTACGTTCCCCAACAGTGGCATCATGAGCTAGGTCTATTGCGTAGATTCTTTGCACGAGTAGAACACAAAGTAGTTGTGGGCATTGATGTTGTTCAATATGCTTACTGTTACTAGTCCAATCTTGTTTCGACGGTATTGTGGGATGAAGCGGCCCGGACCGACCTTACACGTACTCTTACGTGAGACAGGTTCCACCGACTGACATGCACTTGGTGCATAAGGTGGCTAGCGGGTGCCAGTCTCTCCCACTTTAGTCGGAACGGATTCGATGAAAAGGGTCCTTATGAAGGGTAAATAGCAATTGGCATATCACGTTGTGGTTTTGCGTAGGTAAGAAACGTTCTTGCTAGAAACCCATAGCAGCCACGTAAAACATGGAAACAACAATTAGAGGACGTCTAACTTGTTTTTGCAGGGTATGCTTTGTGATGTGATATGGCCAAGAAGAATGTGATGAATGATATGTGATGTATGAGATTGATCATGTTCTTGTAATAGGATTCATGACTTGCATGTCGATGAGTATGACAACCGGCAGGAGCCATAGGAGTTGTCTTTATTTATTGTATGACCTGCGTGTCATTGAACAACGCCATGTAATTACTTTACTTTATTGCTAACCGGTAGCCATAGTAGTAGAAGTAATAGTTGGCGAGACAACTTCATGAAGACACGATGATGGAGATCATGGTGTCATGCCGGTGACGATGATGATCATGGAGCCCCGAAGATGGAGATCAAAAGGAGCAAAATGATATTGGCCATATCATGTCACTATTTGATTGCATGTGATGTTTATCATGTTTATGCATCTTGTTTACTTAGAACGACGGTAGTAAATAAGATGATCCCTTACAACAATTTCAAGAAGTGTTCTCCCCTAACTGTGCACTGTTGCTAAAGTTCGTCGCTTCTAAGCACCACGTGATGATCGGGTGTGATGGATTCTTACGTTCACATACAACGGGTGTAAGACAGATTTACACACGCGAAACACTTAGGGTTAACTTGACGAGCCTAGCATGTACAAACATGGCCTCGGAACACAGAGACCGAAAGGTCGAGTATGAGTCGTATAGTAGATACGATCAACATGAAGATGTTCACCGATGATGACTAGTCCGTATCACGTGATGATCGGACACGGCCTAGTTGACTCGGATCATGTAATCACTTAGATGACCAGAGGGATGTCTATCTGAGTGGGAGTTCATAAGATGAACTTAATTATCCTGAACATAGTCAAAAGACCTTTTGCAAATTATGTCGTAAGCTCGCGCTTTAGTTCCACTGTTTAGATATGTTCCTAGAGAAAATATAGTTGAAAGTTGATAGTAGCGATTATGCGATCAGTAGAAAGCTTATGTCCTTAATGCACCACTCAGTGTGATGAACCCCAAACGTCGTTTGTGGATGTTGCGAACATCGGACATACACGTTTTGATAACTATGTGATAGTTCAGTTAAACGGTTTAGAGTTGAGGCACCAAAGACGTTTTCGAAACGTCGCGGAACATATGAGATGTTTCGAGGACTGAAATTGGGATTTCAGGCTCGTGCCCACGTCAAGAGGTATGAGACCTCCGACGATTTTCTTAGCCTACAAACTAAGGGAGAAAAGCTCAATCGTTGAGCTTGTGCTCAGATTGTCTGAGTGCAACAATCACTTGAATCGAGTGGGAGTTGATCTTCCAGATGAGATAGTGATGTTTCTCCAAAGTCATTGCCACCAAGCTGCTAGAGCTTCGTGATGAACTATAATATATCAGGGATAGATATGGTGATCCTTGAGGTACTCGCGATGTTTGACACCGCGAAAGTAGAAATCAAGAAGGAGCATCAATTGTTGATGGTTGGTGAAACCACTAGTTTCAAGAAGGGCAAGGGCAAGAAGGGATACTTCATGAAACGGGAAATCAGCTGCTGCTCTAGTGAAGAAACCCAAGGTTGAACCCAAACCCAAGACTAAGTGCTTCTGTAATAAGGGAACAGCCACTGGAACAACATTACCCTAGATACTTGGTAGATGAGAAGGATGGCAAAGTCGATAGAAGTATATTGAATATACATTATGTTAATGTGTACTTTACTAGTACTCCTAGTAGCACCAGGGTATTAAGATACCGGTTCAGTTGCTAAGTGTTAGTAACTCGAAATAAAAGAGCTACGGAATAAACGGAGACTAGCTAAAGGTGAGCTGACGATATATGTTGGAAGTGTTTCCAAGTTTGATATGATCAAACATCGCACGCTCCCTCTACCATCAAGATTAGTATTAAACCTAAATAATTGCATTTGGTGTTTGCGTTGAGCATAGACATGATTGGATTATGTCTATCGCAATACAGTTATTCATTTAAGGAGAATAATGGTTACTCTGTTTATTTGAATAATACCTTCAATGGTCTTGCACCTAAAGGAATGGTTTATTGAAATCTCGATCGTAGTGATACACATTTTCATGCCAAAAGATATAAGATAGTAATGATAGTACCACCTACTTGTGGCACTGCCAAGTAAGTCATATTGGTATAAAACGCATGAAGAAGCTCCATGTTGATGGATCTTTGGACTCACTCGTTTTTGAAAAGTTTGAGACATGCGAACCATGTCTATTGGTGTATACGCATGAAGAAACTCCATGCAGATGGATTGTTTGGACTCACTTGATTTTGAATCACTTGAGATATGCAAATCATACCACATGGGCAAGATGACTAAAAAGCCTCGTTTTTCAGTAAAATGGAACAAGATAGCAACTTGTTGGAAGTAACACATTTTGATGTGTGCAGTCCAATGAGTGCTGAGGCATGCAGTGAATATCGTTATGTTCTTACTTCACGGATGATTTGAGTAGATACTGAGTATATTTACTTGATGAAACACAAGTCTGAATTATTGAATTGTTCAAGTAATTTCAGAGTGAAGTTGAAGATCATCGTGACAAGAGGATAAAATGTCTATGATATGATCATAGAGATGAGTATCTGAGTTACGAGCTTTGGCACGCAATTAAGACATTGTGGAAATTGTTTCACAATTAATACCGCCTGGAACACCATAGTGTGATGGTGTGTCCGAAAATCATAGTTGCACCCTATTTGATATGGTGCATACCATGGTGTCTCTTATCGAATTACCACTATCCTTTATGGGTTAGGCATTAGAGACAACCACATTCACTTTAAATAGGGCACCACGTAATTCCGTTGAGACGACACTGTTTGAATTATAGTTTGGAGAAACCTAAGTTGTCGTTTCTTAAAAGTTTGGGGCTGCGATGCTTATGTGAAAAAGTTTCAGGTTGATAAGCTTGAACCCAAAGCGGACAAAATGCATCTTCATAGGACACCCAAAACAGTTGGGTATACCTCCAAATTCAGATCCAAAAGCAATAGGGATTGTTTCTTGAATCGGGTCCTTTCTCGAGGAAAAGTTTGTCTCGAAAAGTTGAGTGGGAGGATGGTGGAGACTTGATAAGGTTATTGAACCATCACTTCAACTAGTGTGTAGCAGGGCACAGGAAGTTGTTCCTGTGGCGCCTACACCAATTGAAGTAGAAGCTTATGATAGTGATCATGAAGTTTTTGGATCAAGTCACTACCGTACCTCGTAGGGTGACAAGGATGCGTACTACTTTAGAGTGGTACAGTAATCCTGTCTTGAAGGTCATGTTGCTAGACAACAATGAACCTACGAGCTATGGAGAAGCAATGGTGGGCCCAAATTCCGACAAATGGTTAGAAGCCATGAAATCCGAGATAGGATCCATGTATCAGAAAAAAGCATGGACTTTGGTGGACTTGCCCGATGATCGGCAAGCCATTGAGATAAATGGATCTTTAATAAGAAGACGGATGTGGACGGTAATGTCACCGTCCATGAAGCTCGACTTGTGGCGAAGAGTTTTTTCACAAGTTCAAGGAGTTGACTACGATGAGATTTTCTCATCCGTAGCGATGCTTAAAGTCCGTCGGAATCACGTTAGCACAAGCTGCATTTATGAAATCTGGCAGATGGATGTCAAAACGAGTTTCCTTACCAGTCGTAAGGAAATGTTGTATGCGATACAATCAGAAAGGTTTTGTCGATCCTAAGGATGCTAAAAGGTATGCTAGCTCCAGCGATCCTTCCATGGACTGGAGTAAGCATCTCGGAGTTGGAATGTACGCTTTGATAAAATGATCAAAGATTTTGGGTCTATACAAAGTTTATGAGAAACTTGTATTTCCAAAGAAGTGAGTGGGAGCACTATAGAATTTCTGATGAGTATATGTTGTTGACATATTGATGATCAGAAATGATGTAGAATCTCTAGAAAGCATATAGGGTTATTTGAAAGGTGTTTTTCAAGTGAAAACCTGGATTAAGCTACTTGAACATTGAGCATCAAGATCTATGAGGATAGATCAAAAACGCTTAATGGTACTTTCAAATGAGCATATACCTTGACATGATCTTGAAGGTGTTCAAGATGGATCAGTCAAAGAAGGAGTTCTTGCCTGAGATGTAAGGTATGAAGTTAAGAGTTAAAGCTCGACCACGGCAGAAGAGAGAGAAAGGACGTATGTCGTCCCCTATGCTTCAGACATAGGCTCTATAGTATGCTATGCTGTGTACCGCACCGGGAGTGTGCCTTGCCATGAGTCAGTCAAGGGGTACAAGAATGATCCAGGAGTGGATCACCAGACAGCGGTCAAAAAAAATTGTCCTTGGAGTAATAAGGACATGTTTCTCGATTATGGAGGTGATAAAGAGTTTGACGTAAAGGGTTACGTCGATGCAAGCTTTAACACCTATCCGAATGACTCTGAGTAGCAAACCGGATACGTATAGTGGAGCAACCATTTGGAATAGCTCCAAGTGGAGAGTGGTAGCAGCGTTTACAATATGACCTGGAGATTTGCAAAGTACATATGGATCTGAATGCTGCAGACCCGTTGACTAAAACCTCTCTCACAAGCAAACATGATCAAACCCCAGAACTCATTGAGTCTTAATCACATGATGATGTGAACTAGTTTAGTGACACTAGTAAACTCTTTGGATGTTGGTCACATGGTGATGTGACCTGTCAGTGTTAATCACATGGTGATGTGAACTAGATTATTGACTCTAGTGCAAGTGGGAGACTGTTGGAAATATGCCCTAGAGGCAATAATAAAAGTGTTATTATTATATTTCTTTGTTCATGATAATAGTCTTTTATTCATGCTATAACTGTATTATCCGGAAATCGTAATACACGTGTGAATACATAGACCACAATATGTCCCTAGTGAGCCTCTAGTTGACTAGCTCGTTGTGATCAACAAATAGTCATGGTTTCCTGGCTATGGACATTGGATGTCGTTGATAACGGGATCACATCATTAGGAGAATGATGTGATGGACAAGACCCAATCCTAAGCCTAGCACAAAGATCGTGTAGTTCGTATGCTAAAGCTTTTCTAATGTCAAGTATCTTTTCCTTAGACCATGAGATTGTGCAACTCCCGGATACCGTAGGAATGCTTTGGGTGTACCAAACGTCACAACGTAACTGGGTGGCTATAAAGGTGCATTACAGGTATCTCCGAAAGTGTCTGTTGGGTTGGCACGAATCGAGACTGGGATTTGTCACTCCGTGTAAACAGAGAGGTATCTCTGGGCCCACTCGGTAGGACATCATCATAATGTGCACCATGTGACCAAGGGGTTGATCACGGGATGATGTGTTGCAGAACGAGTAAAGAGACTTGCCGGTAACGAGATTGAACAAGGTATCAATATACCGACGATCAAATCTCGGGCAGGTAAAATACCGCTAGACAAAGGGAATTGTATACGGGATTCATTGAGTCCATGACATCGTGGTTCATCCGATGAGATCATCGTGGAACATGTGGGAGCCAACATGGGTATCCATATCCCGATGTTGGTTATTGACCGGAGAACATCTCGGTCATGTCTGCATGGTTCCCGAACCCGTAGGGTCTACACACTTAAGGTTCGATGACGCTAGGGTTATAAAGGAAGTTTGTATGTGGTTACCGAATGTTGTTCGGAGTCCCGGATGAGATCCCGGACGTCACGAGGAGTTCCGGAATGGTCTGGAGGTAAAGATTTATATATGGAAAGTTGTTGTTCAGGTTCCGGAAAAAGTTCGGGTTTTTTCGGTATTGTACCGGGAAGCTTCCAGAAGGTTCCGGAGGATTCCGGAGGGGTCCGGAGGTCCGGAAATTGTTCCACCACGTCCAGTACAGTAGCATGGGCTGTAAGGGGGCGCCCTAGCCTTAATGGGCCAAGGGCACCAGCCCCCCAAGGCCCATGCACATGGGAGGGGGAAAACCCTAAGGGGGAGGGCCTCCACTTGACTTGGGAGGCACTCCTCCCCCCTTGGCCGCACCCCTTGCTTGGAGGAAGGGGCAAGGCTGCGCCTCCCCCCTCTCCCTTGCCCCTATATATAGTGGAGGGGAGGGAGGGCAGCCATACCTGAGTCCCTGGCGCCTCCCTCCCTCCCGTGACACCTCCTCCTCTCCCGTAGGTGCTTGGCGAAGCCCTGCAGGATTGCCACGCTCCTCCACCACCACCACGCTGTCATGCTGCTGCTAGATGGAGTCTTCCTCAACCTCTCCCTCTCTCCTTGCTGGATCAACGCATGGGAGACGTCACCGGGCTGTACGTGTGTTGAACGCGGAGGTGCCGTCCGTTTGGCACTAGGATCTCCGGTGATTTGGATCACGACGAGTATGACTCCTTCAACCCCGTTCTCTTGAACGCTTCCGCTTAGCGATCTACAAGGGTATGTAGATGCACTCTCCTTCCCCTCGTTGCTGGTTTCTCCATAGATAGATCTTGGTGACACGTAGGCAATTTTTTGAATTTCTGCTACGTTCCCCAACAGCGGCTGCTTCGAAGGGCACCCCCTTGTCGGGGGCGTGCTCTAACATGCCCGTGCGCCCCACCTCCCCCTCGCTGTCCGGCATTGAAGATCTACCTCCAGTGGGACCTTCGGCGGCCAAGAAAAGGAAGAAGTCCTCAGTGAAGAAGTTTTCCGCGAAGAGCCGGGCCTCGGGGGACTCCAGGCAGTCGGTGGCTGGGCTCTGCCGCCGTCTGGAGGCGGACCTGGGGGCGGCTTTGGGCCCTTCTTCGGCGGCGGCTTCCCCTGGTCGGGCCCCTCCGGTCCCTATGCGCTCTCCTGCCTCGACCGCTCGCAAGAGTGGCCGCGTCTCCAACAGTGGCGAGCGCGTGGTGGATCGGGCGGCTCGGCGTGCGGCGGCGCGTGATCTTCCCTCCTCAGGTTTGGATTCACCCTCATCTCCTTCCCCCCCTTTGGCTCAGTCTCCTGTTAGGCTTGTTTTACCCTCCCATTCCGATGAACATCTCCTTTCGATATTAGCTGATGTTGGGATATGTCTAGACGCTAGCGTGGGTTCTCCCTCCTCTCTGTTGCAGTTGATTCGTGCTAATTAACGTGCTCAGGCTGATATCGCCAAGGCCAAGGAGGCCGGGACTGGGATGGATGCCCCTCTGGTTGTGGCCGGAGGGGAACCGGGCGAGGTTGCTAGGGGGCAGCTGTCTTCGGTGCAGAAGCGCGGGGCCGGGAAACGTGCTAAAACCTGCAAGGCTCCGTGCAGGTCGAGCTTGAGAATTAAAAACCTTTCCCTAAGATGAAGGCCCTGTTTTGGAACATTAGAGGGTTCTGCGCTAGGGGGCGCAGAGACCAACTGAAGGACTTAATGCGCGCTGAAAGAATTGATTTTATCGGGCTTGTTGAGACTCTTAAACCCTCCTTTTCTCCTTCTGAACTATCGGTGATTGCTGGGAATGATAGATTTAGGTGGAATTTCGTGGCCTCTGTTGGTCAGTCCGGCGGCTTTCTTCTGGGCACCAATAATGTCACCTTTGATTTTGTGGCTTTCGACCATGGTATATACTGGGCTAGTATGGTAGTTTCCCTATGTTCCAATAACACCCTCCTTGAACTTATGGTAGTATATGGTCCGGCTGATCATTCCTTGTCACAAATTTTCTTGGATGAGATTTTTACTAAAATTGATGCCTGCCAACTGCCACTCCTGATTGGGGGTGATTTTAATCTGCTTCGGTATCCTTCTGATAAGAGTTCTGTCAATTTCTCCTGGGTGCGGGCCGAGGCTTTTAATGCTTTCATCAGGGACACGGCTATCCGTGAGATCCCGAGGGTTGGGGCCCGCTACACTTGGACCAACCGACAGACTTGTCCTATTCGCTCGATTCTTGATAGAGTTTTTATCTGCCCTGCTTGGGATGGCCTTTTTCCTCGCTGCTCACTTCGGGCCCTCCCCATCGTCGGGTCCGATCACGCTCCTCTCATCCTTGACGATGGTCTCTGCCCCAATGGCTGTCAAAGATTTCAATTTGACGCGTCCTGGCTTTTAGTGGAAGGGTTCCCTGATATGCTGGCTCAGAAGATCTTGGGCTTTCTTACCTCCCCCCATCGTTCATTTGGCCCTATGGATGACTGGCATTATGTTTCTTACTCCCTATGCAAGTTCCTTAGAGGATGGGCCAAGAACCACTTTGCTGAGTCGAGGCGCGACAAATCTAGGTTGAGTGCTCAAATTAGTGCCCTCGACTCCCGTGCGGACAACGGTGGGCTCTCGGCTACTGAGTGGCAAGTTCGCTATGGCCTTGAGAAGGAGCTTCTGGCTATTCATCGCCAAGAGGAAGTGTATTGGAAGCAAAGGGGTACGATTAATTGGACTCTTAAGGGTGATTCTCCCACGGCTTACTTTTTCGCCATTGCGAATGGCAGACGGCGTAGATGTTTGATTAACAGCCTCATTATTGATGGTGTTAGGGTCTCTGAACCGCCGGTCATTCTCCGTCATGTAGTTCGGTTCTTCTCTAACCTGCTTTCGGCTAAACCAGACCTCGGATTCGCGCTAGCCCCGGGCTTCTGGGCTCCCCTTGATAGGATTTCTCATGCTAATAATGAGCTTCTGTTGATTCCCCCTTCTGAGGAGGAAATTTTTGATACTATTCGGATGGCTAATTCTAATGCGGCTTCAGGCCCTGATGGTTTCTCCATTTCGTTCTTTCGACAATTCTGGCCCCAACTAAAAGGTCTAATTTCTGCTGTCATCCAAGGGTATTGGCTGGGATCGGTTGACATTTCTAGACTTAACTATACGGTTCTCTCCCTCATCCCTAAGGTCAAGGGTGCGGATATGATTTCTCAATTTAGGCCGATTGCTTTAATCAACAACTTCGCAAAGATGCCTGCAAAGGGCATGGCCTACTATCTCCCATTGCACATCGGACCATTAGCCCTTTCCAGTCTGCTTTCATCAAAGGGAGGTTCATTTTGGACGGGGTACTTTGTTTACATGAGATTGTTCATGACTTACGGGTGCGAGGGACCAAGGCTGTGGTTCTCAAACTTGACTTTGAAAAGGCCTACGACTCGGTTAGCTGGAAATTCCTTCGGCAAGTTCTTTTGGCTAAGGGCTTTGAGGGGCCTGTTATGCAGCGCTTGATGCAATTGGTTTCTGGGGGGCACACGGCTGTGGCTGTCAATGGCCAAATTAGCCAGTTTTTTGCTAATGGCAGGGGCCTCAGGCAAGGGGATCCAGCGTCCCCTTTACTCTTCAACTTTGTGGCTGATGCTCTATCTCGCATTCTCTCTCGAGCTGCCTTGGCTGGTCATATCACTCCGGTGAGCTCTCATCTCATCCCTAATGGCATCTCTCATCTCCAATATGCGGATGATACTATAATTCTGATGGAACTTAATGATAATAGCCTCACCAATCTGAAATTCCTTCTGCTTTGTTTCGAAGCGCTCTCAGGTCTTAAAATCAATTTCTCTAAGAGTGAGGTTGTAGTGACTGGGGTCTCGGACGAAGAGGCGCAGCGGGTGGCCCATCTTCTGAACTGCTCTTTGGGATCCTACCCTCTCAAATATCTAGGCCTCCCCATTTCCCCGCTTAAACTTTTGGCTAAAGACTTCGCTCCGGTGGTTACCAAAGTTGGCAACAGAGTTCTCCCTTGGCGAGGGCGATATAATACGCAAGCGGGCAAGGTCGCCCTTACTAACTCCTGTCTTTCTTCGCTACCTATGTTCTTAATGGGATTCTATCTTCTCTCTAGTGGGGTTCATAATGGTTTTGACAAGCATAGGGGTGCTTTCTATTGGAACGCAGCGGACAATAAACGTAAGTACAGGATGGTCAGATGGGACATTATATGTCGCCCCAAGGCCAAAGGGGGTCTGGGCATTATTAATACGCGAGTGATGAATAATTGTCTTATGATCAAATGGTGGTGGAAGATCATGACTCTTGAGGAACTGCCACCCTGGCTCTCTATCCTAAAAGCTAAATATTTCCCCTCCTCGAGTCCTATGTTCGCGCCGGCTGCGGGTGGGTCGCAATTTGGGCATCAACTGGTTAAAGTCCGGCCGATCTTTCGGTCCCTTGTAAAATTTGTAGTTAGGAACGGTAAGTCTACGCGGTTTTGGCTTGATTGGTGGGTCGGGGACTCCACGCTGGCTGTTGCTTTTCCGGTTCTATTTTCATATTGCGATGATACTGAGGTTTCTATCTTTGAGCTCTCGGCTAGGGGTTGGGTTCTGGATTTTCGTCGTTCTCTTTCTCCTGAAGAGTTGGAAGATTGGCAGCACCTTACTGCTTGCTTCCCCCTGCTCTCGGAGGAAGAGGATGCCGTAGTGTGGCCCCTCTCCTCTTCGGGGCGTTTTTCGGTTAAATCTTCTTACTCCAAGCTTATCCCTGGGGGGAGCCCGGTCAAGTTTAAGCATGTCTGGTCGGCTCGAATTCCTCCTAAGATCAAGATATTTCTCTGGCAAGCTGTCCGGAGTAAGCTTCCGGCGGCCGATCAGATTAAGAAGAAACGGGCCGGGGTCCGACAGGTGTGTGCTTTGTGGGGCACTGGAGAACACTGAGCATATTTTCTTTCAATGCTCCTTAGCTAAACTTATGTGGAGTTGCATCAGACTCTGGTTACATGTAAATTGGTCCCCTTCCTCCTTTGAAGACCTGAGGCATTATGTCAATCTTCTTTCTGGCCATTCTAAAAGAGTCTTCTTAGTTGGATGGGCTGCGATTGGCTGGTCGTTGTGGACTACTAGGAATAAGTTCTCGATTGAACATATTTTTCCGGCTAATCCTGTCAATTGCTTATTTAAAGCCAATGGTTTCTTGCAGCAGTGGAGATTATTGACTAAAGAAGGGGACCTCCAGGCCTTCGACGCCATGCTATCCAAGATGAAATCTACGGTGTCTGGGCTTCTTCGGCTTTCTTTGAGGACGGCTTCCTGAATGCTCTTTTGGTGTCTGGTTTAGGCTGTCCTGCGTGCCATGTAAGGCCGCTGGCCTTGTAATGATACTTTATCTTCTGCGCGTGATACTTTGTTGGGTGCTGTTGTTGGTCATATACTCTACCTGGTGGCTTTATCTATAAAGTCGGGCTCTCGCCTTTTCTCTAAAAAAAAATCTGCTACTCCTAGTGTATGAAGATACAGAATTATTATGGGGTAGAGTAGAAGTTGTGATCGTGATTTTCTGGCAAAGTAATATCTTCTCTGCATGTGATTATTTGGCAAAGAAGATACCAATTTATATGAAATACAGTAGCTTATTGTGAGTTTTGAATAATTGTGAGGACAATTCAGTAGAAGTTGGATCACGGTCTGTAGAAGTTGGGCTCAGGACTTCTATTTATACAAACTAGAAAGCCATAAAAGCTAGTGTTTTCATGTTTATTTATATCTTCTCTGCATGCTTTCGCAAAGAAAGTTGTGAAAGATCTATTGCTTTCAGGACACAAAATCAGGCCTACAAAGTCAGGCCTGACGGCGGCTCTCCGCAGCGGCAAACGCAGCAGTCGACTCTACGTCACCATAAAAGTTGGTACAGTATATCTTTTGCCTTCATGCTCTGTGATTGTGGTCTGCTGCTGTCCTGTCTGTGGCATATCTTTTGCCTTCATGCTCTGTGAACTACATTGGTATGGTTTTGCTTGGATGATGCGCACATTTCATTTGCTGCATCATCAACTTCCATGCAACAGAAAACGAATGCATCTTCAAATGAGAGTGCAAACATAGTACATTTCTTTTTTCTTTTTTTGCGCTTCCATCGATGGGGTGCTGAATAATTCTCAGGACTTGGATGTTCTTCGGTGGCTTACAGTGCGTCCAAGGAGATCGTCCTGTACCGGGTCAAACCCAACGGGAACGGGCTCTACCTCAACAAGTATCCACGGAACAGAGGTGAGCCGGCCACCAGCCTCAGTTACCAATTACCACCGCTGCTGTTATTTTTTGCCTACAGAAGTATTTTTCAGCAGGAGTGACTGACTGAATTTTGTTGTTGCATGCAGAGGCAAACCTTCTCTTCCTTGAGTCGCCGGCTGGAGTGGGCTTCTCCTACTCCAACACCTCCTCCGATCTCAAGGCCTCCGGCGACGAGAGGACCGGTAATCCTCCATCATATAACATTTTTTTTGAAAGACCCAGTTTCCTGGCTTTTCATTGATTTAGCAGAAGAGAGAATTACAAAAATGTCACTGATCAGGAGAGATTAGCAACAGAAGAAAGAAAGAAAGACCGGGTTTGAAGGAGAGCGCGCAGGCTCTCCTCCCCCTCCCCTCTAGGTATAGACTAAGGGTTGTTTATCTCTCATGTGATATCTCCAAAGGGGGGCTCTAATCCTTTCGCTCCTGCTAGTCTCCATTGTTCTAGCTCTCTTCTGCAGGTGCTAATCACATCGTCAACGCAAGCCTCTTTCTTCCTGAACGTGCAGCTGTTGCATTCCTGCCAGATGTGCCACGCCACCAGAGCCATCATGGATTTGGTGGCTCGCCTGTCGGATGGTGATGATGCAGAGACTATTGCAGTGACGGCCTCCGTTGTGGTCTTGCACCCGTCCCAGGTGGTTGGGTTTAGCGCGCCCCAACCCCTCCATGCTGCTGCCTTTGCCCAAATCTGCTGCGACGTGGGGCAGTTCCAAAGGAGGTGTGCCGAGCTCTCCAAGCTTCTAAGGCATAACTGGCAGAAATAGCCATTTTTCCAACCGCGCCGCTGTAACCGGTCATTGCACCAGAGCCGGTCGTGGTGCAACAGCCACATGAAGAACTTGATTTTTCCCGGTGCCCATACCTTCCAGATGAGCTGCTGGAGTGCACCTCTTGGTTGGTCAGCGAACTGAGCATCGTAGGCTGATTTGGCACTGTACTGTCCGCCCGCTCGCCAGGAGATCTCATCCTCCGCCTCATCCTGCAGGGTGACGTTGGCCTCGCGGATGCTGCGGCGCAGAGAGACCAGCTGGGGGATGATCTCCATTGCATTGCCTCTCCGGAGGTCGAGGATCCATCTGTCGTCCTGGAGCGCTTCGGCCACCGATCGGTTCTTTTTGGATGAGTTGGCGAACAGCAGAGGGAACCGAAGTTTGAGCGGCTGATCGCCGAGCCAGGTGCAGTTCCAGAACGTGGCCCTCCTTCCGTTTCCTATATCGACTCAAGTTTCAGCGGCGAACAGCTCTTTGTCCTTGTCGTCGCATGGCGAGCCCGTGCCAACCCATGGCCTGTCCGGATGCCTCCATGCGAGCCAGAGCCACCGTAGCCGGAGTGCGCGCGCGAAGCGTTCCATGTCTGGTATGCCCAGCCCACCGCGATCCACCGGCGAGGTTACAAGCTTCCAGTTGGCCTTGCACTTACCGCCTGAGATCTCCTCGTCCTGGGCCCAGAGAAACCGGCATCTTGCTTTGTCCACCTCCTTGAGGAATTTCTTCGGGGCGCGCAGGACGGCGAAGGCGAAGGCTGGTAGTGCAGAGAGCACGCACCGCACTAGCACCCGCCGGCCTGATATTGGCAAGAGCCGACCCTTCCAGCCTGCCAGTCTTGCTCGGATGCGGTCGATGAGATACTGCAAGTGGACTAACCTAGTCCTGCTGATGCATACGGGTAGCCCTAAATATCTAATGGGGAAGCTGACGATGGAGCCGCCAAAACCCTCCAGCACCTGGTTGAGGTCTACGTCTTCGCAACTAATCGGAGCAGCCGAAGATTTCTGCGGGTTCATGCGCAGCCCGGATGCGTCGGCGAAGTCGCTGAGGAGTTGCATGAGGAGGTCGATTTCTTGCCGCTTGGGGTTTGCAAAGATCACTGCATCATCGGCGTACAGGGTCGCCCGCAGCCTCGCCGTTCTTTCTGGCAGCGGCGCGAGCACGCCATTTCTTGTAGCTGCTTCCAGTAGCCGATGCAACGGGTCCATGGCAAGAATGAACAGAATTGGGGACAGGGGGTCGCCTTGCCTTAGCCCACATTGATGCAGGATGCTTGGCCCAGGGTCTCCGTTGAGCATGCAGGAGGACGTTGCAGACGAGAGTAGGAGCGCAACCCAGTCGCACCATCTCGAGGGAAAACCCATTTGCTGCATGAGTTCAAGGAGATATTCCCAGGATACGGTGTCGAAGGCTTTGGCAATGTCTAATTTGAGCAGAAGCATTGGTTTTCTCTTTCTCTGAAACTTTCTGACGCAGTTCTGGACGTAGAGGAAACTGTCATGGATTCCTTTCTTCCTTTGGAAAGCGCTCTGCGCTGGAGAGATGAGTTGATCCAGTACACCTGCGAGCCTGATGGACAGCACCTTTGTGATCAACTTAGCCACTGAATGTATCAGGCTGATGAAGGAAATATGCCCTAGAGGCAATAATAAAGTTATTATTTATTTCCTTATAATCATGATAAATGTTTATTATTCATGCTAGAAGTGTATTTACCGGAAACATAATACATGTGTGAATACATAGACAAACAAAGTGTCACTAGTATGCCTCTACTTAACTAGCTCGTTAATCAAAGATGGTTATGTTTCCTAACCATGAACAATGAGTTGTTATTTGATTAACGAGGTCACATCATTAGCAGAATGATCTGATTGACATGACCTATTCCATTAGCTTAGCACCCGATCGTTTAGTATGTTGCTATTGCTTTCTTCATGACTTATACATGTTCCTATGACTATGAGATTATGCAACTCCCGTTTACCGGAGGAACACTTTGGGTACTACCAAACGTCACAACGTAACTGGGTGATTATAAAGGAGTACTACAGGTGTCTCCAATGGTCGATGTTGGGTTGGCGTATTTCGAGATTAGGATTTGTCACTCCGATTGTCGGAGAGGTATCTCTGGGCCCTCTCGGTAATACACATCACATAAGCCTTGCAAGCATTACAACTAATATGTTAGTTGTGAGATGATGTATTACGGAACGAGTAAAGAGACTTGCCGGTAACGAGATTGAACTAGGTATTGGATACCGACGATCGAATCTCGGGCAAGTAACATACCGATGACAAAGGGAACAACGTATGTTGTTATGCGGTCTGACCGATAAAGATCTTCGTAGAATATGTAGGAGCCAATATGGGCATCCAGGTCCCGCTATTGGTTATTGACCAGAGACGTGTCTCGGTCATGTCTACATTGTTCTCGAACCCGTAGGGTCCGCACGCTTAAGGTTACGATGACAGTTATATTATGAGTTTATGCATTTTGATGTACCGAAGGTTGTTCGGAGTCCCGGATGTGATCACGGACATGACGAGGAGTCTCGAAATGGTCGAGACGTAAAGATTGATATATTGGAAGCCTATATTTGGATATCGGAAGTGTTCCGGGTGAAATCGGGATTTTACCGGAATACCGGGAGGGTTACCGGAACCCCCCGGGAGCTATTTGGGCCATAGTGGGCCTTAGTGGAAAAGAGAAGGGGCTGCCCTAGATGGGCTGCGCCCCCCCCTTCCCCTAGTCCTATTAGGACTAGGAGAGGTGGCCGGCCCCCTCCTCCTCTTTTCCCCTCCGAGGAATCCTAGTTGGACTAGGATTGGAGGGGGAATCCTACTCCCAGTGGGAGTAGGACTCTCCTGCGCCTCCCCCCCTTGGCCGGCCAGCCTCCCCTCCTCTCCTCCTTTATATACGGAGGCAGGGGCACCTCTAAACACACAAGTTGACACAAGTTGATCCACGTGATCTATTCCTTAGCCGTGTGCGGTGCCCCCTGCCACCATATTCCTCGATAATACTGTAGCGGAGTTTAGGCGAAGCCCTGCTGCTGTAGTTCATCAAGATCGTCACCACACCGTCGTGCTGACGAAACTCTTCCCCGACACTTTGCTGGATCGGAGTCCGGGGATCGTCATCGAGCTGAACGTGTGCTCGAACTCGGAGGTGCCGTAGTTTCGGTGCTTGATCGGTTGGATCGAGAAGACGTACGACTACTTCCTCTACGTCGTGTCATCGCTTCCGCAGTCGGTCTGCGTTGGGTACGTAGACAATACTCTCCCCTCGTTGCTATGCATCACATGATCTTGCGTGTGCGTAGGAAATTTTTTGAAATTACTACGAAACCCTTCAGTGGCATCCGAGCCAGGTTATTTATGTTGATGTAATATGCACGAGTAGAACACAAGTGAGTTGTGGACGATACAAGTCATACTGCCTACCAGCATGTCATACTTTGGTTCGGCGGTATTGTTGGACGAGACGACCCGGACCAACCTTACGCGTACGCTTACGCGAGACCGGTTCCCTCGACGTGCTTTGCACAGAGATGGCTTGCGGGCGACTGTCTCTCCAACTTTAGTTGAACCAAGTATGGCTACGCCCGGTCCTTGCGAAGGTTAAAACGGAGTCTATTTGACAAACTATCGTTGTGGTTTTGATGCGTAGGTGAGATTGGTTCTTACTTAAGCCCGTAGCAGCCACGTAAAACATGCAACAACAAAGTAGAGGACGTCTAACTTGTTTTTGCAGGGCATGTTGTGATGTGATATGGTCAAGGCATGATGCTGAATTTTATTGTATGAGATGATCATGTTTTGTAACCGAGTTATCGGCAACTGGCAGGAGCCATATGGTTGTCGCTTTATTGTATGCAATGCAATCGCGATGTAATGCTTTACTTTATTACTAAACGGTAGTGATAGTCGTGGAAGCATAAGATTGGCGAGACGACAACGATGCTACGATGGAGATCAAGGTGTCGCGCCGGTGTCGATGGTGATCATGACGGTGCTTCGGAGATGGAGATCACAAGCACAAGATGATGATGGCCATATCATATCACTTATATTGATTGCATGTGATGTTTATCTTTTTATGCATCTTATCTTGCTTTGATTGACGGTAGCATTATAAGATGATCTCTCACTAAATTATCAAGAAGTGTTCTCCCTGAGTATGCACCGTTGCCAAAGTTCGTCGTGCCCAGACACCACGTGATGATCGGGTGTGATAAGCTCTACGTCCATCTACAACGGGTGCAAGCCAGTTTTTGCACACGCAGAATACTCAGGTTAAACTTGACGAGCCTAGCATATGCAGATATGGCCTCGGAACACGGAGACCGAAAGGTCGAGCGTGAATCATATAGTAGATATGATCAACATAACGATGTTCACCATTGAAAACTACTCCATCTCACGTGATGATCGGTCATGGTTTAGTTGATTTGGATCACGTAATCACTTAGAGGATTAGAGGGATGTCTATCTAAGTGGGAGTTCTTAAATAATATGATTAATTGAACTTAAATTTATCATGAACTTAGTACCTGATAGTATCTTGCTTGTTTATGTTGATTGTAGATAGATGGCTCGTGCTGTTGTTCCGTTGAATTTTAATGCGTTCCTTGAGAAAGCAAAGTTGAAAGATGATGGTAGCAATTACACGGACTGGGTCCGTAACTTGAGGATTATCCTCATTGCTGCACAGAAAAATTACGTCCTGGAAGCACCGCTGGGTGCCAGGCCTGCTGCTGGAGCAACACCAGATGTTATGAACGTCTGGCAGAGCAAAGCTGATGACTACTCGATAGTTCAGTGTGCCATGCTTTACGGCTTAGAATCGGGACTTCAACGACGTTTTGAACGTCATGGAGCATATGAGATGTTCCAGGAGTTGAAGTTAATATTTCAAGCAAATGCCCGAATTGAGAGATATGAAGTCTCCAATAAGTTCTATAGCTGCAAGATGGAGGAGAATAGTTCTGTCAGTGAGCATATACTCAAAATGTCTGGGTATAATAATCACTTGATTCAATTGGGAGTTAATCTTCCGGATGATTGCGTCATTGACAGAATTCTCCAATCACTGCCACCAAGCTACAAGAGCTTCGTGATGAACTATAATATGCAAGGGATGAACAAGACTATTCCCGAGCTCTTCGCAATGCTGAAAGCTGCGGAGGTAGAAATCAAAAAGGAGCATCAAGTGTTGATGGTTAACAAAACCACTAGTTTCAAGAAAAAGGGCAAAGGAAAGAAGAAAGGGAACTTCAAGAAGAACAGCAAGCCAGTTGCTGCTCAAGAGAAGAAACCCAAGTCTGGACCTAAGCCTGAAACTGAGTGCTTCTACTGCAAGCAGACTGGTCACTGGAAGCGGAACTGTCCCAAGTATTTGGCGGATAAGAAGGATGGCAAGGTGAACAAAGGTATATGTGATATACATGTTATTGATGTGTACCTTACTAGAGCTCGCAGTAGCACCTGGGTATTTGATACTGGTTCTGTTGCTAATATTTGCAACTCGAAACAGGGACTACGGAATAAGCGGGCACTGGCAAAGGACGAGGTGACGATGCGCGTGGGAAACGGTTCCAAAGTCGATGTGATCGCAGTCGGCACGCTACCTCTACATCTACCTTCGGGATTAATAATAGACCTAAGTAATTGTTATTTGGTGCCAGCGTTGAGCATGAACATTATATCTGGATCTTGTTTAATGTGAGACGGTTATTCATTTAAATCAGAGAATAATGGTTGTTCTATTTATATGAGTAATATCTTTTATGGTCATGCACCCTTGAAGAGTGGTCTATTCTTATTGAATCTCGATAGTAGTAATACACATATTCATAATGTTGAAGCCAAAAGATGCAGAGTTGATAATGAAAGTGCAACTTATTTGTGGCACTGTCGTTTAGGTCATATCGGTATAAAGCGCATGAAGAAACTCCATGCTGATGGACTTTTGGAACCACTTGATTATGAATCACTTGGTACTTGCGAACCGTGCCTCATGGGCAAGATGACTAAAACACCGTTCTCCGGTACTATGGAGAGAGCAACAGATTTGTTGGAAATCATACATACCGATGTATGTGGCCCGATGAATATTGAGGCTCGTGGCGGATATCGTTATTTTCTCACCTTCACAGATGATTTAAGCAGATATGGGTATATCTACTTAATAAAACATAAGTCTGAAACATTTGAAAAGTTCAAAGAATTTCAGAGTGAAGTTGAAAATCATCGTAACAAGAAAATAAAGTTTCTACGATCTGATCGTGGAGGAGAATATTTGAGTTACGAGTTTGGTGTACATTTGAAAAACTGTGGAATAGTTTCGCAACTCACGCCACCCGGAACACCACAGCGTAATGGTGTGTCCGAACGTCGTAATCGTACTTTACTAGATATGGTGCGATCTATGATGTCTCTTACTGATTTACCGCTATCATTTTGGGGATATGCTTTAGAGACGGCCGCATTCACGTTAAATAGGGCACCATCAAAATCCGTTGAGATGACGCCTTATGAACTGTGGTTTGGCAAGAAACCAAAGTTGTCGTTTCTTAAAGTTTGGGGCTGCGATGCTTATGTGAAAAAGCTTCAACCTGATAAGCTCGAACCCAAATCGGAGAAATGTGTCTTCATAGGATACCCAAAGGAAACTGTTGGGTACACCTTCTATCACAGATCCGAAGGCAAGACATTCATTGCTAAGAATGGATCATTTCTAGAGAAGGAGTTTCTCTCGAAAGAAGTGAGTGGGAGGAAAGTAGAACTTGACGAGGTAACTGTACCTGCTCCTTTACTGGAAAGTAGTTCATCACAGAAAACTGTTTCAGTGACACCTACACCAGTTAGTGAGGAAGCCAATGATAATGATCATGAAACTTCAGATCAAGATACTACTGAACCTCGTAGATCAACCAGAGTAAGATCCGCACCAGAGTGGTACGGTAATCCTGTTCTGGAGGTCATGCTACTAGATCATGATGAACCTACGAACTATGAAGAAGCGATGGTGAGCCCAGATTCCGCAAAGTGGCTTGAAGCCATGAAATCTGAGATGGGATCCATGTATGAGAACAAAGTATGGACTTTGGTTGACTTGCCCGATGATCGGCAAGCAATTGAGAATAAATGGATCTTTAAGAAGAAGACTGACGCTGATGGTAATGTTACTGTCTACAAAGCTCGACTTGTCGCAAAAGGTTTTCGGCAAGTTCAAGGGATTGACTACGATGAGACCTTCTCACCCGTAGCGATGCTTAAGTCCGTCCGAATCATGTTAGCAATTGCCGCATTTTATGATTATGAAATTTGGCAGATGGATGTCAAAACTGCATTCCTGAATGGATTTCTGGAAGAAGAGTTGTATATGATGCAACCAGAAGGTTTTGTCGATCCAAAGGGAGCTAACAAAGTGTGCAAGCTCCAGCGATCCATTTATGGACTGGTGCAAGCCTCTCGGAGTTGGAATAAACGTTTTGATAGTGTGATCAAAGCATTTGGTTTTATACAGACTTTCGGAGAAGCCTGTATTTACAAGAAAGTGAGTGGGAGCTCTGTAGCATTTCTGATATTATATGTGGATGACATATTACTAATTGGAAATGATATAGAATTTCTGGATAGCATAAAGGGATACTTGAATAAAAGTTTTTCAATGAAAGACCTCGGTGAAGCTGCTTACATATTAGGCATTAAGATCTATAGAGATAGATCAAGACGCTTAATTGGACTTTCACAAACCACATACCTTGACAAAATTTTGAAGAAATTCAAAATGGATCAAGCAAAGAAAGGATTCTTGCCTGTATTACAAGGTGTGAAATTGAGTAAGACTCAATGCCCGACCACTGCAGAAGATAGAAAGAATATGAAAGATGTTCCCTATGCATCAGCCATAGGCTCTATCATGTATGCAATGTTGTGTACCAGACCTGATGTGTGCCTTGCTATAAGTTTAGCAGGGAGGTACCAAAGTAATCCAGGAGTGGATCACTGGACAGCGGTCAAGAACATCCTGAAATACCTGAAAAGGACTAAGGATATGTTTCTCGTATATGGAGGTGACAAAGAGCTCACCGTAAAAGGTTACGTTGATGCAAGCTTTGACACTGATCCGGACGATTCTAAATCGCAAACCGGATACGTGTTTACATTAAACGGTGGAGCTGTCAGTTGGTGCAGTTCTAAACAAAGCGTTGTAGCGGGATCTACATGTGAAGCGGAATACATAGCTGCTTCGGAAGCAGCAAATGAAGGAGTCTGGATGAAGGAGTTCATATCCGATCTAGGTGTCATACCTAGTGCATCGGGTCCAATGAAAATCTTTTGTGACAATACTGGTGCAATTGCCTTGGCAAAGGAATCTAGATTTCACAAAAGGACCAAACACATCAAGAGACATAGAGATTTGCAAGATACATACGGATCTGAATGTTGCAGACCCATTGACTAAACCTCTTCCACGAGCAAAACATGATCAGCACCAAGGCTCCATGGGTGTTAGAATCATTACAGTGTAATCTAGATTATTGACTCTAGTGCAAGTGGGAGACTGAAGGAAATATGCCCTAGAGGCAATAATAAAGTTATTATTTATTTCCTTATAATCATGATAAATGTTTATTATTCATGCTAGAAGTGTATTTACCGGAAACATAATACATGTGTGAATACATAGACAAACAAAGTGTCACTAGTATGCCTCTACTTAACTAGCTCGTTAATCAAAGATGGTTATGTTTCCTAACCATGAACAATGAGTTGTTATTTGATTAACGAGGTCACATCATTAGCAGAATGATCTGATTGACATGACCCATTCCATTAGCTTAGCACCCGATCGTTTAGTATGTTGCTATTGCTTTCTTCATGACTTATACATGTTCCTATGACTATGAGATTATGCAACTCCCGTTTACCGGAGGAACACTTTGGGTACTACCAAACGTCACAACGTAACTGGGTGATTATAAAGGAGTACTACAGGTGTCTCCAATGGTCGATGTTGGGTTGGCGTATTTCGAGATTAGGATTTGTCACTCCGATTGTCGGAGAGGTATCTCTGGGCCCTCTCGGTAATACACATCACATAAGCCTTGCAAGCATTACAACTAATGTGTTAGTTGTGAGATGATGTATTACGGAACGAGTAAAGAGACTTGCCGGTAACGAGATTGAACTAGGTATTGGATACCGACGATCGAATCTCGGGCAAGTAACATACCGATGACAAAGGGAACAACGTATGTTGTTATGCGGTCTGACCGATAAAGATCTTCGTAGAATATGTAGGAGCCAATATGGGCATCCAGGTCCCGCTATTGGTTATTGACCAGAGACGTGTCTCGGTCATGTCTGCATTGTTCTCGAACCCGTAGGGTCCGCACGCTTAAGGTTACGATGACAGTTATATTATGAGTTTATGCATTTTGATGTACCGAAGGTTGTTCGGAGTCCCGGATGTGATCACGGACATGACGAGGAGTCTCGAAATGGTCGAGACGTAAAGATTGATATATTGGAAGCCTATATTTGGATATCGAAAGTGTTCCGGGTGAAATCGGGATATTACCGGAATACCGGGAGGGTTACCGGAACCCCCCAGGAGCTATTTGGGCCATAGTGGGCCTTAGTGGAAAAGAGAAGGGGCTGCCCTATATGGGCTGTGCCCCCCCTTCCCCTAGTCCTATTAGGACTAGGAGAGGTGGCCGGCCCCCTCCTCCTCTTTTCCCCTCCGAGGAATCCTAGTTGGACTAGGATTGGAGGGGGAATCCTACTCCCAGTGGGAGTAGGACTCTCCTGCGCCTCCCCCCCTTGGCCGGCCAGCCTCCCCTCCTCTCCTCCTTTATATACGGAGGCAGGGGCACCTCTAAACACACAAGTTGACACAAGTTGATCCACGTGATCTATTCCTTAGCCGTGTGCGGTGCCCCCTGCCACGACGCCTTATGAACTGTGGTTTGGCAAGAAACCAAAGTTGTCGTTTCTTAAAGTTTGGGGCTGCGATGCTTATGTGAAAAAACTTCAAACTGATAAGCTCGAACCCAAATCGGAGAAATGTGTCTTCATAGGATACCCAAAGGAAACTGTTGGGTACACCTTCTATCACAGATCCGAAGGCAAAACATTCGTTGCTAAGAATGGATCATTTCTAGAGAAGGAGTTTCTCTCGAAAGAAGTGAGTGGGAGGAAAGTAGAACTTGACGAGGTAACTGTACCTGCTCCCTTACTGGAAAGTAGTTCATCACAGAAAACTGTTTCAGTGACACCTACACCGGTTAGTGAGGAAGCCAATGATAATGATCATGAAACTTCAGATCAAGATACTACTGAACCACGTAGATCAACCAGAGTAAGATCCGCGCCAGAGTGGTACGGAAATCCTGTTCTGGAAGTCATGCTACTAGATCATGATGAACCTACGAACTATGAAGAAGCGATGGTGAGCCCAGATTCCGCAAAGTGGCTTGAAGCCATGAAATCCGAGATGGGATCCATGTATGAGAACAAAGTATGGACTTTGGTTGACTTGCCCGATGATCGGCAAGCAATTGAGAATAAATGGATCTTCAAGAGGAAGACGGACGCTGATAGTAGTGTTACTATCTACAAAGCTAGAATTGTCGCAAAAAGGTTTTCGACAAGTTCAAGGTGTTGACTACGATGAGATTTTCTCACTCGTATCTATGCTTAAGTCTGTCCGAATCATGTTAGCAATTGCCGCATTTTATGAAATCTGGCAAATGGATAAACAAAACTGCATTCCTTAATGGATTTATTAAAGAAGAGTTGTATATGATGCAACCAGAAGGTTTTGTCAATCCTAAAGGTACTAACAAAATGTGCAAGCTCCAGCGATCCATCTATGGACTGGTGCAAGCCTCTCGGAGTTGGAATATACGCTTTGATGAGTTGATCAAAGCATATGGTTTTATACAGACTTTTTGAGAAGCCTGTATTTACAATAAAGTGAGTGGGAGCACTACAACCTTTCTGATTAGTATATGTGAGTGACATATTGTTGATCAGAAATGATGTAGAATTTTTCTGCAAAGCATAAAGGAGTGTTTTAAAGGAGTTCTTTAAAAGGAAAAGACCTCAGTAAAAGCTACTTACATATTAAGCATCAAGATCTATTGAGATAGATCAAGACACTTGATAAGATTTTCAATGAGTACATACCTTGGCAAGATTTTGAAATAGTTCAAAATGGAACAGTCAAAGAAAGAGTTCTTGCCTGTGTTGCAAAGGTATGAAATTGAGTAAGACTCAAATCCCGACCACAGCAGAAAATAGAAAAAATGAAAAGTCATTCCCTGTGCCTCAGTCATAGGTTCTATAAAGTATGCTATGCTATGTACCAGACCTATTGTATACCTTACTCTGAATTTGGCAAGAGAGTACAATAGTGATCTAGGAGTAGATCACTGGACATTGGTCAAGAATATCCTTAGTAAGGACTAAGGAGATGTTTCTCGATTATGGAGGTGATAAAAGAGTTTGTTGTAAAAGTTACACTAAGTCTCAACCTGGATACATATTGAAAGTGGGAGCAATTAGCTAGAGTAGCTCCGTGCAGAGCATTGTTGACATAAATATTTGCAAAATACTTACGGATCTGAATGTGACAGACCCGTTGACTAAGATTCTCTCACAAGCAAAAACATGATCGCACCTTAGTACTCCTTGGGTGTTAATCACATAGCGATGTGAACTAGATGACTGAATCTAGTAAAACCCTTTGGGTGTTGATCACATATCGATGTGAACTATGGGTGTTAATCACATGGTGATGTGAACTATTGCTGTTAAATCACATGGCGATGTGAACTAGATTATTGACTCTAGTGCAAGTGGGAGACTGAAGGAAATATGCCCTAGAGGCAATAATAAAGTTATTATTTATTTCCTTATAATCATGATAAATGTTTATTATTCATGCTAGAATTGTATTTACCGGAAACATAATACATGTGTGAATACATAGACAAACAAAGTGTCACTAGTATGCCTCTACTTGACTAGCTCGTTAATCAAAGATGGTTATGTTTCCTAACCATTAACAATGAGTTGTTATTTGATTAACGAGGTCACATCATTAGTAGAATGATCTGATTGACATGACCCATTCCATTAGCTTAGCACCCGATCGTTTAGTATGTTGCTATTGCTTTCTTCATGACTTATACATGTTCCTATGACTATGAGATTATGCAACTCCCGTTTACCGGAGGAACACTTTGGGTACTACCAAACGTCACAACGTAACTGGGTGATTATAAAGGAGTACTACAGGTGTCTCCAATGGTCGATGTTGGGTTGGCGTATTTCGAGATTAGGATTTGTCACTCCTATTGTCGGAGAGGTATCTCTGGGCCCTCTCGGTAATACACATCACATAAGCCTTGCAAGCATTACAACTAATATGTTAGTTGTGAGATGATGTATTACGGAACGAGTAAAGAGACTTGCCGGTAACGAGATTGAACTAGGTATTGGATACCGACGATCGAATCTCGGGCAAGTAACATACCGATGACAAAGGGAACAACGTATGTTGTTATGCGGTCTGACCGATAAAGATCTTCGTAGAATATGTAGGAGCCAATATGGGCATCCAGGTCCCGCTATTGGTTATTGACCAGAGACGTGTCTCGGTCATGTCTACATTGTTCTCGAACCCGTAGGGTCCGCACGCTTAAGGTTACGATGACAGTTATATTATGAGTTTATGCATTTTGATGTACCGAAGGTTGTTCGGAGTCCCGGATGTGATCAAGGACATGACGAGGAGTCTCGAAATGGTCGAGACGTAAAGATTGATATATTGGAAGCCTATATTTGGATATCGGAAGTGTTCCAGGTGAAATCGGGATTTTACCGGAATACCGGGAGGGTTACCGGAACCCCCCGGGAGCTATTTGGGCCATAGTGGGCCTTAGTGGAAAAGAGAAGGGGCTGCCCTAGATGGGCTGCGCGCCCCCCCTTCCCCTAGTCCTATTAGGACTAGGAGAGGTGGCCGGCCCCCTCCTCCTCTTTTCCCCTCCAAGGAATCCTAGTTGGACTAGGATTGGAGGGGGAATCCTACTCCCGGTGGGAGTAGGACTCTCCTGCGCCTCCCCCCCTTGGCCGGCCAGCCTCCCCTCCTCTCCTCCTTTATATACGGAGGCAAGGGCACCTCTAAACACACAAGTTGACACAAGTTGATCCACGTGATCTATTCCTTAGTCGTGTGCGGTGCCCCCTGCCACCATATTCCTCGATAATACTGTAGCGGAGTTTAGGCGAAGCCCTGCTGCTGTAGTTCATCAAGATCGTCACCACGCCGTCGTGCTGACGAAACTCTTCCCCGACACTTTGCTGGATCGGAGTCCGGGGATCGTCATCGAGCTGAACGTGTGCTCGAACTCGGAGGTGCCGTAGTTTCGGTACTTGATCGGTTGGATCGAGAAGACGTACGACTACTTCCTCTACGTTGTGTCATCGCTTCCGCAGTCGGTCTGCGTTGGGTACGTAGACAATACTATCCCCTCGTTGCTATGCATCTCATGATCCTGTGTGTGCGTAGGAAATTTTTTGAAATTACTACGAAACCAAACAGCTGATGGGCCTGAAATCACCCATTTGAATTGCACCATCTTTTTTGGGTAGTAGCACGATGAGGGCACGGTTCAGCGCACCAAAATCCCCGTCAGCCAGCTGATAGAAGCTTTCAAACACAGCCATTACATCCCCCTTGATAGTTGGCCAGCATGCTCTGAAGAAGGTGCCGTTGAAGCCGTCGGGGCCTGGCGCCTTCTCCGACGGGGATGCACAAATTGCTTCCCAGACCTCTGCCTCCGAGAAGGGGTTGTCGAGCCCGCCCCCAGCTTGCAGCCTTGGTAGCCCCAGTGCCTCCCAGTTGATCGTGTGAGGCCGATTTCTTCTCTGCCCCAGCAAGGAGGAGAAGTGCTCATGTACATCAGCCACCTTGTCGGCGTGGCTAGTCTTGAGGCAGCCTGCCGTTTGGATGCACTGAATGAAGTTTCTTCGTCGCCTGTAGGTTTGCTTTGCCTGAAAAATGTTGTGGAAGCGTCACCCGCCTTCAGCCAAGTGATTCGCGAGGTCTGCCTCCTTCTGACGCGCTTGAGGGCTGCAAGGCCGACGATCTTCAGCTTCAGGGTTTTCCAAAGCCAGAACTCACTGCGTGTGAGCTGCCTCTTCTCTTGTGCGACATCCAGACGCGGTACAACCTCCGACGCCAGATGGAACTGCAGCTTGGTCTCGCTGAACAGAGTTTTTGCCCAGATCTTCAGGTCAGCTGTGGCTCTTTTCATTTTGATCTTCAGTCTTGTGAAAGGGCAACTGTGGTTGACCGGCCTCTGTCAGGCCCTGGCCACCGTCTGCTGGAAGTGCGGGAACCGCGTCCAGAACGTCTCAAACCTAAAAATTGTCTTGCGGTGCGATGTAGTGGCGTTGGACAACAGGAGAGGGAAGTGATCGGAGCATGTTGTGGATGCAGCCATCAGGATATAGGAGGGGAACAGGGTTTCCCACTCCAGGTTGCAGAACATTTTGTCGATGGCGACGAACGTGGGGTTTTCCCTCTCACTGCTCCAAGTAAAACGTCTGTTCTTGCATTTGATCTCTCGCAGCCCAGCTCTGTCAATGTCCGCTCTGAATCTGCCCATGATCCGCCTGTTTAGGTTGAGGTTGCTCTTGTCCCTCGCCTCATAGATTATGTTGAAGTCACCATTGATTAACCAGGGCTCCCCGGCAGGTGGCATGGCTCTGACCAGCTCGGCAAGGAACTCCTCCTTGCGGTTGTCGTCGGTAGACCCGTAGACGGTGGTAATCCAGAACGTGCTGCTGCTCTGCGGGAGCGTTGCGTGGGCTGTGATGCAGAATTGGCCGATCGCATGTGTGGTGATGGTGATCTTGGAGGAGTCCCACAGATCGCCCCCCCCCCTCTCGTGCCGTCCGCCGGCAGGACCGCGGCGGCGTCAAGTCGACTACCTCCTATTTCTTTCACTAACGCCGGCAACCATGCTTCTATCTTGGTTTCCTGGAGGCACAACACGACCAGCCTGTGCGAGTCCGCGACCTCACAGACCATGGCTCTCCTGGCTGGCGAGTTCAGCCCTCGCACGTTCCAGCTCATTGTGGCACAGTTTGTACTAATCATGGGCACAAGTGTTTTCGCTCCGGGGGCAAACAGATGCACTAGATAAGTTGAAAAACAGGTACACCACCCTGCTAGCATGGGCGTAGCAGCGACCACCAATAGGCCCCAAACCTCGTTGTCTATGATCTAACCCCTGAATCCTGACACTACACATTACAAATGATCCTAACTCGAACTTGCTGACAGCCAGCCGCCGCCGAAGACTAGCTAAATCTGCGTCTACCATAACTAAGCTTGAACAGCTCCGTCGGGGCCGGCCAGGCCGGCCATGGTGCGAAGGGCGTCGACGTTAGGCGCATGAGCTTGGCGATGCAGTTGGCGTCGTCTTCGGACAGCGGCTCGTCAAAGCGTCGAAGCAGCGCCTCCGCCGCCTTAACCGTCATGCGCTCCCTTGGGCCGAGGACACCGTGCTCCTGGACGAGGCGAAGCATGGCCCGCTGCGCGACCGGCACGGGGGAGTGGTTTCCAGCCTGCCTGGCGCTCTGCCTGACCGGAGCGGACGGGGCCCGTGTCTTTGGAGGGGCGGAGGGGCGGCGGCGCGGTTGCGAGGAGGGGCGGCGGAGCGTCGGTGAAGAGTTGTCGGGCTGCGGAGCCATCGATGCCGAGCTGCAGCTGCTGGACCTGGTGAGTGACTGCGCCGAGCTGCGTGGCGATGGTGGTCGTGAGGGGTCGTGCGGCATGCTTGGATGGAATTCGCTTGCATGCATGCAGCCGGCCCCCCGTTGACCTTGCTGCCAGCCTGGAGAGCGTTGGCGGGCCCACCATCGAACTCGAGAGGGGTTGCCAGCGCGTCGGAGATGGCCGCCTCCAGCTCGCAGCGGCCGTGGTCGACACGCGCGGGTAGGGACAGCTTTGCTGGTTCGCCCTGGAAGAACTCCGCGACCGGGTCCTGGACGCGGCAGGCCCCCGATGGAGGCGGTGGGGGCGGAGGAGGCGGTGGTGGCGGAGGAGTTGGGGATGGCGCGCGATGTAGCGGAAGGGGAGGGGTGACGCGGATGGCCGTGTCGCGGCCACGGCAGCTCTTGTCCCGGTGCCTGCTGGTGGGGGTTCTGCTGCGCTTACGGTGCTGCTGCGGCTGGTTCTTCGATGCCGCAGGCGGGCGGCTGGCCTGGCCCTGGCCCAACAGCGTGTCCTTCCATGAGCGACGGCTTCCGTGGCCGTCGCCGTTGGGGTCATCGTGGTCGCGGCGAGCGCCACCCAACTGCAGGCCCTGGCAACCAGAAGGGGCCACCGCCGGCGACTGCCTCCTGGCGTGGCCCTGCCCATCCTACACCTGCCAGGTCCAGGCGCTCGGGTAGACGGCTGGGAAAGGGGCGCCGTCGTCAGAGCCCGAGGAGGGGAGCCCGCTCTGGGCGGAGCGGGAGGGCCGCGAGGACGGCGGGGTCCAGTCCTCCATCCTGTCGACGTGGACCAGCATGCCGTGCCTTCGTACTCCAGGTGGCGGGGCGACTTCACGGCTGGGCGGCGAGTGCCCGAGCATGGCCTCAACACACCCCGCCCCGCGCTTCGCCCGCCAAATGATGCGCCTGGTGGGGATGTTGGCGACATCCCACACCCACACCCAGCACACGAAGGTCTTGGTGTGGCGCGCTCATGGGTGCGCGTGTCGAGCCGATCGACGATGCACTTGTCGCCAATGATCTCCGCCGCCCCCTCCAGCGACCAGAGTTGCATGGGGACCTTCTCGATGACGACGCGGACATGGAGCGTGAAGTCTTGGAGCACGGTGTGGTCGTCCTCGTGCCATGGCTTGAAGTTGAAGGCGACGCCATCGACGGTGATGGAGCCGCGGCGGATGGCGTTTTCGTGATGCACCGACAGCTCAAAGTAGACGAGGAAGTCTTCAGGGTCGTGGCTCGTCACCCGCAGCAGGTGAGGAGGGATGCGCAGCTGCTCGTCGATGGCCCGCCCGATGGACAGGGGGCTAGCCGCGTGCTGCGGCGATTCCACTGTGAGGAGAGCGGCGTGCTTGCGGAACAGGAACTCCTGGTGCTCCATGGCTGGGGTGGAGATGAGCACCTTGTGGCTTGCTCGAGCCCGGGGGAGGGATCGACATGACGGTGCAGACGCTCCATGGAAGCCGGCGGGGAGGGGAAGCGCAGCCTCCCGTGCACCGGCCCTCTACCCCGTGGTGACCGCGGCTTGGAGCCGCCGCCCCCCTTTCTACCTAGCAACTGTCGCTTCTGCGGGCACTCTCTACCGTAGTGGCCAGGCTGCTTGCAGACTATGCATCTAAGCGGATCCCTACAATCTATTCGGCGATGCTCGGTGCTGAGGCAGCGGAAACAGAGGCCGTCGAAGCGGCTTAAAAAGGCAGCACGCCCATCCCGGCCATTAATGGCGGCGTCCCTGGGCGAGCAGCGCGGCCGGTGGCGCCCGTCGCGCAGCAGTAAACTCCTCGCCGCCTTTCGCGCAGCAGCGCGCTCTTTCTTGGACTTGACCACCGTCCATCCATCTCCATCTCCAGAAGGGGAAAGGGAGGCCGAGGGTGGGGGCCTTACCACGATGGATTTGAGCTTGGGCTGCCCCCCGAGGGGATCCGTCGCTCGGACCGCTGGGGGGACGGGGGCGCCAGGTTGGAGCACTCGCCCCTCAG